>NC_135233.1:191452887-191775664 GCF_051348905.1 Ranitomeya variabilis
TGTTTGGGGCTCCGTGCGCTGCCTGGGGCCCCTGTGTGCTGCCTGGGGCCCCTGTGTGCTGCCTGGGGCCCTGTGTGCTGCCTGGGGTCCTGTGCGCTGCTTGCGGCCCCTGTGCTCTTCCTGGGACCCCTCTGTGCTGCCTGGGGCCCCTGTGTGCTGCCTGGGGCCCTGTGTTCTGCCAGGTGCACCGTGTGCTACCTGGGCCCCTGTGCACTGCCTGGCGCCCTGTGCACTGCCTGGGGCCCTGTGTTCTGCCAGGGGCTCCGTGTGCTGCCTAAGGCCCCTGTGCGCTGCCTGGAGCCCTGTGGGCTGCCTGGGGCCCTGTGGGCTCTCTGGGGCCCCTGTGTGCTGCCTGAGGCCCTGTACTCTGCCTGGGGCCCCTGTGTGCTGCCTGGGGCCCCTGTGTGCTGCCTGGGGTCCTGTGTTCTGCCAGGGGCCCCGTGTGCTGCCTGAGGCCCCTGTGGGCTGCCTGAGGCCCCTGTGGGCTGCCTGGAGCCCTGTGAGCTGCCTGGGGCCCTGTGGGCTGCCTGGGGCCCCTGTGGGCTGCCTGGGGTCCTGTGCACTGCCTGGGGCACCAAGCGCTGTTTGGGGCTCCGTGCGCTGCCTGGGGCCCCTGTGTGCTGCCTGGGGCCCTGTGTGCTGCCTGGGGTCCTGTGCGCTGCCTGCGGCCCCTGTGCTCTTCCTGGGACCCCTCTGTGCTGCCTGGGGCCCCTGTGTGCTGCCTGGGGCCCTGTGTTCTGCCAGGTGCACCGTGTGCTACCTGGGCCCCTGTGCACTGCCTGGCGCCCTGTGCACTGCCTGGGGCCCTGTGTTCTGCCAGGGGCCCCGTGTGCTGCCTAAGGCCCCTGTGCGCTGCCTGGAGCCCTGTGGGCTGCCTGGGGCCCTGTGGGCTCTCTGGGGCCCCTGTGTGCTGCCTGACGCCCTGTACTCTGCCTGGGGCCCCTGTGTGCTGCCTGGGGCCCCTGTGTGTTGCCTGGGGTCCTGTGCGCTGCCTGGGGCCCTGTGTTCTGCCAGGGGCACCGTGTGCTACCTGGGGCTCCTGTGCACTGCCTGGGGCCCAGTGGGCTGCCTGGAGCCCCTGTGAGCTGCCTGGAGTCCTGTGCGCTGCCTGGGGCCCTGTGCGCTGTATGGGCCTTGTGCCCTTCCTGAGGCCCCTCTATGCTGCCTGGGGCCCCTCTGTGCTGCCTTGGGCCCCTGTGCACTGCCTGGGGCCCCTGTGTGCTGCCTGGGGCCCCTGTGTGCTGCCTGGGGCCCTGTGCACTGCCTGGCGCCCTGTGCACTGCCTGGGGCCCTGTGTTCTGCCAGGGGCCCCGTGTGCTGCCTGAAGCCCCTATGCGCTGCCTGGAGCCCTGTGGGCTGTCTGGAGCCCCTGTGTGCTGCCTGAGGCCCTGTACTCTGCCTGGGGCCCTGTGCGCTGCCTGGGGCACCTGTGTGCTGCCTGAGGCCCTGCATTCTGCCTGGGGCCCTGTGCGCTGCCTGAGGTGCCTGTGTTCTGCCTGGGGCCCTGTGCGCTGCCTGGGGCCTTGTGCACTGCCTTGGGCCCTGTGCGCTGCCTGGGGCCCCATTTGCTGTCTGGGGCTCCATTATTGATTATGTCACTCAATGGTTCTCAAAAGGCTGAAAAATCTGATCTACAGTATCTGGGGTATATTCTGACCTGGAGGGGTATAATCTGGACTAGTCCAATTTGTACCCCAGGGTATAGTTTGGGCTAGGCCAGAATATACCCGGGGTATAATCTGGCCCAGAGGGGTATAAACTGGACTAGGCCAATTTATACCCCGGGGTATAGTTTGGGCTAGGCCAGAATATACCCGGGTATAATCTGGCCTAGGCCACTTTAACCCCGGGTATATTCTGAGCGTGGGGGTTTAACCTGGCCTGTTACACCGGGTTGCAGACCAAACACAATCTGGAAAGGAGACTTCGCAGAGGACTCAGGCTGGGTTCGCATTAGCGTTTGTGTACGCAGCATAGGGCTGCGTACTTCTTACCATCAGATCCGCATACATCCGCATCTGTCCTGCGTACCTATCTTTAACATTAAAACCTACAAGAGAAAAAAAGTAAGCAAAAATCCTGATATAACTAAGTAAAAAAGCAAAAGTGCATTTAAATAACACAGAGTTTTTAGTAATACTGTTTTTTGATCAAAAAATAGCACAATAGCCATCCCATCTCGTCAAGGTACTCCCAGACTTCTGGGAGAGAATCGCCCCAGCACCTGTGGAGTCAGCATCCACCTCCAGGAAGAATTGCTTAGCTGCGACAGGTCAATGTAGCGCAGGCGCAGAAGAAAAAGCTTTCTTTAGAGAAGTAAAAGCCTTTTCTGCTTTAGAAGACCAATCCTTGGAATTGGCGCCTTTTCTGATCAGAGCTGAGATGGGAGCCACCCGGGAAGAGAAATGTGGAATAAATTGACGGTAATAGTTAGCGAAACCCAGGAACCGTTTTATGGCCTTAACCCCAGTCGGTCAAGGCCATTTGAGGACAGAAGCTAACTTCTCTGAATCCATCTTTAGACCACAGGACAAGACAATATAGCCCAGGAAGGGCAGAGAGGACTGCTCGAAAATGCACTTCTCAAACTTCGCATACAGTCTGTTCTTCCTGAGTTTCTGCAGGACCTGGCGGACACTCCTGTGATGTGAAGCTAAATCTGGAGAGTAGATCAAGATGTCATCCAGGTAGACAACAATGCAAGAGTAGAGGAGATCCTTGAAAATGTCATTAACAAATTCCTGGAAGACTGCAGGAGCGTTACAGAGTCCGAATGGCATGACCCGGTATTCATAGTGACCATTTGGGGTGTTAAAGGCTGTCTTACACTCGTCCCCCTGGCATATGCGGATCAGGTTATAGGCTCCTCTGAGACCCAACTTGGTAAAGATCTTGACGCCCCTGAGATGGTCAAAGAGCTCCGAAATAAGCAGTAACAGATATTTATTTTTTACCGTAATCTGGTTTAGACCCCTGTAAACAATACAGGGGCGTAGAGATCCATCCTTCTTTACAAAGAAGAAACCTGCGCCTGCCGGAGAAGAGGATTTCTGAATAAATCTTCTAGCTAGATTCTCCTTGATATGGCTTGGGTCTCTACCAGAGAGCGAAGATAGATGCAACCTCGAAGAGGAGACGACCCGGGAAGCAACTCAATAGGACAGTCAAACAACCTTTAAGGAGGCAACATCTCCGCTTCTTTCTTATCGAAGACGTCAGAGAAGGACAAATAGGCGGATGGTTATCCAGGCAGGGTGGATGGTGCTACAGGAGGACGAACAGGATAGATGGGAGTGAGACACCTGTGAAAGCAGGCATCTCCCCAGTGAGGGACCTAGCTGGTCTTCCAATTTAACACCGGCTCATGTGCTCGAAGTCAGGGTAGACCTAAAAGCAAGGCATGAAACAATCCAGGTAACACATAAAAGAAGACTTTCTCAGAGTACGTCAGACCTACCCGAATTTCCACTGGCACAGTTTTGAAGCGAAAGGGCTCGGTCAGGGCTATGCCATCTATGGAGGTCACCAGCACAGAGTTCTGGAGGCGTAGGACTGAAATCTGGTACTGATCCACCACAGCTTGCTGGATGAAGTTCCCAGTGGATCCGGAATTCAAGTAGCCAGACAAAGAAAAATTGACAGTGCAAAAAGTCAAGGACACAGACGTTAGCAGAGAAGGAGAGGAGTGATTCTCACCTAGGGAGGCCCCTCCCAAAGATCCTAGGCTCTGGAGTTTCCCAGTCTCTCAGGACAGGAACAGATCAAGTGCTCAGAACTGCCACAGAAGAAACACCTCCCCTCGAAGCGACGAGTCTCATGGCGTTGCTTTGCCAAATTCACCCGGTCGACTTGCATCTGAAAACTGGGAGCCAAGGGAAAAGACCTCCTTTCTCGTTTGGTTTCTCGGGAGCATTCCAGAAACTGAAGGTAGATCTGCTTTGCCAGGGAAATTAAGTCATCCAGAGATGTAAGGGATGTCCCCACCTGCTAGCTCATCCTTTATTCACCCAGCCAGACCCTCCCAGAAGGTGGCTATCAACGACTCATCATTCCAGGACAACTCAGATTAAAGAGTATGGATCCGGAAGGCATACTGTGCCACCCTGAGATCCTCCTGCCGAAGGCGAAGTAGAGAGGAGGCTGTAGAAGTAGCACTGCCTTATTCATCAAAGGTCCTGCGAAAAACCTCAAGGAAGGACTGGAGGTCATTAACTAAAGGATCCCCTCTCTCCCATAATGGATTCAGCCAAGAAAGGGCCTCTCCAGTGAGATAAGACATGACAAATGTTACCTTAGCCCTATCAGATGTAAAGAGATGGCCCAGGAGTTCAAAGAGAATCGTGCACTGATTAATAAACCCCCGACACTGAGCGGGATTGCCATCAAACCAGGTAGGAGCAGCCAGACAAGGTCCTTTAATTGATGCATAGCCGGGATCCTGGAAACCAGCAGCTAAGATGGACGCAGCCTGGGCAGGAACATATAGGTCGGAAATATCACTGAATCCAGGTGAGTAGACAAGTTACACAGATACGTAGTGATCTTCTCTTACTGATCCCTGAGACGAGAGACTTCCTGACATAACTCTGTGGTCGGAGGTGGTTGAGGGCCAGTGGGTTCCATGGCCTGAGCAGTCTGTAACAAATGGAAGCGGAGACACAGATGTTGAAGTGCACATTCGTTTAATGCAATTTTCATGAAACCACATGACCACTATTCGGGGGGCTCTGAAGGGGGCGTAACTATGCAAACCCCTGACACCCATAGCAAGACCCCTCAAACAGGGCTAGCTTGGAATGCCTGAGGGACACAAGGTGCTACCTCCAGTTAGACCCCGAACATGTGGAAGCTGACCCAGCGGGATAGGCGGCCTGACAGGCACTGCAGGAGATGGAGACTTTGGAAGATAGTTGATGGCTGGAACGGGCAGCTGGCAGAGGATGGCAGGATCTGGCACGGAGGGTACTGGCGTAGTCCAGAGAGGTGAAGAAAGGCTCGGCTGGTACTCTGGGAAGGCAAAATGGAATTAGCAATGTACTATTAGAATACAGGCACACAGGAACAAGGGACCTGGAATTAGCAACAGGAAACACGCAGCTCAGACACCTCCCTTAGGACAGAGGTACCTGAAATAGCAAGAATCGCACAGCCTGGTTGAAGCACTTTTTGGAATTAACGCACTGTCTCCTTAAGAGACCGGGAGCGCACTTGCGTGCCCTCAGAACCATACCTAGACTCATGCAGGGAGTGTGTAGCGTCCAGGAAGCAGGTGCAGGAGGAAACGTGCGGGACTATGGCCAGAGGCTTCAGAAAGTCAGTGCATCTGCTGGGAATCATGTAGAAGGGCTGGCCTTGAGGTGAACGGAGGACACCGGGGAGTGGCCCGAGAGCAGGGAGCACAGCGGCGACCCTGCAAGGATACCAACGCTACATGGAGCCTGTCATAATCACCCTATTACTAATGGGTGGGTGGGAAGGCGCCACAGTGCACCAATAGCAGAATCAGGGGAGGGGTGCAGCAGTCAGAGGCACCCTCCTTAATTAGTACAGTGCCCGCCAGACTGCAGTTATCCCGCTATATCTTATCAGAGCGCCTTCTCACCCTCAGCTACTTTGTAATAACAAATAATGCAAGTACACAAATTGATGGATGGAGGTTGGTCACAGCTTTATTAATTTAATTTTGCTTTAACAAGAAGAGAGGCCCTGTTGTATATCCACAGGCAAGTCAGCCAACAAGCCGTACCTTAACAATGCGTCCTTTCTTTCATTTACTGGTGCTGTGGCTTGTAAATCTAGAAAAAATAATACATTCATTAATAGTGTTGAGCGATACCGTCCGATACTTGAAAGTATCGGTATCGGAAAGTATCGGCCGATACCGGCAAAGTATCGGATCTAATCCGATACCGATACCCGATACCAATACAAGTCAATGGGACTCATGTATCGGACGGTATTCCTGATGGTTCCCAGGGTCTGAAGGAGAGGAAACTCTCCTTCAGGCCCTGGGAACCATATTAATGTGTAAAATAAAGAATTAAAATAAAAAATATTGCTATACTCACCTCTCCGACGCAGCCTGGACCTCACCGAGGGAACCGGCAGCGTTGTTTGCTTAAAATTCGCGCTTTAACTTCCTTAAGTGAAGTCCCGGCTTGTGATTGGTCGCGCGCCGCCCATGTGGCCGCGACGCGACCAATCACAGCAAGCCGTGACGTAATTTCAGGTCCTTCAGGATTTTAAAATTACGTTCCGGCTTTGTGATTGGTCGCGTCGCGGTCACATGGGCGACGCGACCAATCACAAGCCGTGACGTCACGGGAGGCTGGACACGCGCGCATTTTAAAATGCGGTATGTGGCAAGCCCGGGACCATATATTGTAGTTTAAACATAGCAGTGATAATCGGCGGAGAAGGCCCAGTACAGGAAGCAAAGATATGGTTTATGCAACGTGTGACATTGAAGTTTTCCATCTGAAAACTTTAAAATTTTTCAGGTGAGGAACCCCAAAGTACTATCGCTGCTACTATAGGGAAAGATTCGAGCAGAGGATGGTTTCGGCACAATCCTTGCTTTTTCCAATATGCTGGCCATGTTCCTGCACACCACTGGTTGCCGAAAATCACTCTAAAAATACAGAGTTTGTTGACTCCAGTGAATAATTTTGACTCATAGCTAAAATTTTCAGGTCACGTGTCCATTAAATGAAAGCAAAAAAGTCTTCCAAACTTCTAAATCAGCACGCAAGGACCTGTTAATTCTTATTCTATGGCTGGGTTGTGATGCCCCTTTTGTTGCTAATGACAGATGCCGAGAAAAAAACTCTGCTTACTGGCTTAATCTGACAAGCAAAAAACAGTAAACCTAGCAATGACTGCATCTGCAAGAGGGTTATCTTCCATACGGAACAGAAACCCTCGATCAGATGAATGGTTTTCTGGATTTTATCAGTAGGCAGGCTGAACACCTTTGCTATAGTATCGATTTCTATTCCTAGAAAAGACAACGTGTTAACCGATCCAACCGTTATTTCGTGTGACAAAGATACGTAGAAATGTAAAATGATAATTTTAAATTCATCAAGTAAAATTTGCCATAAATTTGAATTTTTGGGACCGATAAAAAGGAAGTTATCGAAATAATGGATGACGACCCTACTGCCTGTTTCGGACCTAACTACCCAGTCTAAAAAGGAACTGAATAGTTCGAAGTAGTAACATGAAATTGAACAACCCATTGGAAGGCACGTATCGGAGTAGTAATCAAAGTCCACATGGAATCTCACTAGATGGAAGTAATCAGGATGGACCGGTAATAAACGAAACGCAGACTCAATGTTAGATTTCGCTTACCATGCTCCAGGTCCTGAATCCTGTACTAGTGCAACCGCTCTGTCGAAGGATGCATATAGAAACGGTTGGCTAGTAGTTTTATAGCCCTGAATAAAGTATGCAACTCTTCTGAACTATGTTATTCCCTTGCCTGATTTTGGAGGAGAGCAGAATTGTTGGCATCTTGAATATCCTATCCAGAATTTCTCGAAGGATGCATATGATACATAAGCATCTTCCAGTGAAATCCCATTTACTGACAGAATCCCCTTTAGGATATGACAGATGATGTATAAGACAAAACGTGTCAAGGTCTTTTTTTGGGAATTACTCCCAATGGGGAAATTCTAAGGTTTTGAAAAGGAGGGACTTGAAAAGAACTGGCCATTCTACTAGCACAACCTCTTTATTGATCTTTTTGCAGAGAATATCCGGGTGTTCATGAGTGGATTTTAATTTTTTGCTAAATAAATTGAATGATTTAATTTAAAAGGGATGAAGAATCCTTATGTAAAGCCAAAATGTATCTGACCTGCCGCGTCTTTTTTTGGATACTGGTGTAACCACAGGCCCATCGTGACTATGATCTCCTTGCATTCTGTTTGAGAGGGTTTGGTTGGTAGTTATCCTGAGGGGTGTGGACACCATGCAGTGGGATGAGATTCCCCATATGCTGAACATTCATGCTTATATCTACACAGTCCATAAACGTGCAAAAGTCACTCATTGAACAACCAACAGGCCCCGGGTCTATGTATAACCACTGAATTTTGGCTTGTTGGGGGTTGACCAGTAGACACTGCGGGGAAGTGCTTTTGTGACAACATAATGCGCAGCCAAACATCAGTTGTTTTTACCCCAATTTTTGGTTGTAGGCCCAGCCGCCTCTCGAACTCCTTGTCATATTGTGGCACCTCAGGAGTCCGGTTGCCATAGTGGCATTGCCTCCCTCACAGGGAGCAATGTCATGCCTGGAAGCAAGGGGGGGTACCCTTACCAGGTGTCAGTAGGAGAGAAGTAGAGCAGAACCTGGGGAGTGGAGCTGTGAATAAACTCGCCCAGAGCTGAGTGCTAGGAACTGAATACCGGAGTTCGTGGTTGCATGGGTACTGAAGTCCCGGCAGCTAAATCCAGAGGGCAGGGGACTGCAGGTCTCCTGGCCCGATCTAATACCCAGCGACACAGCAGCATACCAGAGCCTGGAGCCGACACAAAGGTACGGCACCTGTGATATGCTCGAGCTGCCTGCCATGCGGGCAATGGTTAATTTTTAAAAACAGAGAGACAGTTAGTTAGCAGCAGGAGGGTGAGCTCTTAGGCAGCAAGAAAAAAGGGAGGACAGTGCAGAAGGAAGGCCTCTGTACCTACCTGGCCAGGTGCATCCGAAAATTTCTTCCAGGCTGCCCGACTCTCCATTACGATCTGCTACCAGTACCCTGGTCTGTACTTTCAACCATCAAGTAAAGGAAAAGAAAACTACAGCCCTTTTGTCATTCAGTGATCTCTTGTGTTAGGGCTAGCGGAACGCACCGAGTAAATATAGAGGTTTTATTATAATTGATGCGTTCGCAGCCCGGGGTCCACCGTGCAGGAGAACCTGCTGCTAGCAAACGGCGGAACTATATGGCGGTAGGAGCTAACCCTGTTACTTCACAGAGTAGCCGAAACTCAAAGCACTGCGCCCTGTTTGAGTTACAGTGGCACAGGCTAACTACTCAACTGAGAGCAGTCAGTGGTCATGCATGCACACAAACTCCTCGCCGGAGGTGCCAGCATTCTAGGGGCTTATTTCAGCCAGGTCCCTGAATACATTCACACAAAATCTCCTCGCCGGAGGTGCTAGCATTCTAGGGGCTTATTTCAGCCGGGTCCCTGAACACAAACTCACTTGACCACACTGGCGCAAAGCACATAACATAGAACAATACTAGCGCATGGCCATGTGGCCATGCGAGCCTTAAATAGTTGCAGCACGTACAGGACCTTCCTAGAAGGACCAATGAGAGGCTGCCACAGAGCGTGAGCACCTACAGGACCTTCCTGAAGGACCAATGGCCTTAGCTGCAGTATTTGATCATGTGACCCTCGATCTCCACTGAGAGATCTTACTCTGGGCATGCTCAGAACAGGAAAAGCAAGACTTAGTCCCAGAAGCGTCTGCTCGCCGCTGCCCAGCACTGACTTCCATGGCAGAAGCAGGAAAAGCAGCAGTAACTCTTTGTACAGAGACAGACTGAGCGAGACGCTGGGACCGACGTCTCCGCTGAGCAGGCTCCACTGCGGCAGAAGAAGAATGGGAGACCGCAGCGGAGATGGCCCGAGATTCCCCCTATGCAGAGGCGGGAACTCGACCCCTAACATCTTGTGCCCTGCACCACAGGGTACATGAAGCCTGACATAAATGGGACCAGTAGCCCTGGGGCCCCGCTCCACCTGTGGGGAGCAGAAGCATCCCAGCTGCGGCACCCTCAGCCTCAGCGGTCTCCTTTAGCAGCTTTGGACATCCGTTGCAGAACACCCAAGGTGGCGTCACGTTAAATCCCGTATATATATTCCCCATTTTACGGCACAGCCAGGGCCACGGAGTCGGGTCATGGCCCCATGACTTCCCCAAAGAACTGTCTGACCCGGTTTTGAGTACCTCACGGCCCTGGTGGGTGTGCCACAGGTATGGTATATTGCTGTTTTTTTATTCTACTTTTATTACAGGAGAATGAGGGCTTTGGTGGAATTAGGCAAAAAAGGAAAAGTGTGTTTTGTTTTATTTCTATTGAAGGACTTTATTTTGGCTGTGTGTTTATTTACCATATAACTATAGGATTAGTAATGCATGGGTGTCTTAAAGATGCCTCTCCATTACTAAGTTGTGGGTTTGATGTCACCGGACAATACAAAGGTGACATCAACCCCACAAATATGAACCCCACTTTCCACCGCTACAGGCAAGTGGGAAGAGTCGGGTTAAATGCCAGAATTGGTACATCTGATAGATGTGCCTTTTCTGGGCCACTGCAGGCTGCTATTTTTAGGCTGAGGGGCTATATCCATAGCCCCTTACCAACCTGAGAATACCAGCCCCCAGCTGTCTGCTTTAGCAAGGCTGGTTGTCAAAAATAAAGGGGATCCCACAACGCTTTTTAAATTATTTATTTAAATAATTAAAAAATACGGCATGGGGACCCCTTTATTCTTGATAACCAGCCTTGCTGAAGCTGACAGCTGAGGGTTACAGCCCCCAGCTGTGAGTATTGCCTGGCTGGTTATTAAAAATACAGGGGAACCCATGCTGTTTTTTAAAATTATTTATTTACAGCACAGGAGCCGGCTAATGAATACTCCCATCATCCGCTCCTGCTCTTGCTGTTATTAGCGGCAGCAGGTGTCGGATGATGGGAGTTGTAGTCCCATCAGCTGACACCAGTGAATGGAGGTAATCTTTATATCTCCAATCATAGCTGAGCGCTCTTGCTGTCTTTTGACAGCGTGGGAACCGCAGCTCTCTGACCAGCAGGGATGATTTAATTACCGATTAGTAATGAGCAAGTATACTTGGTGCTCGGGTGGTCTCCGAGTATTTGTGAGCTCTCTGAGATTCAGTTTTTGTCAACACAGCTGCTAGCCAGCCTGAGTACATATGGGGGTTGCCTACTTGTAGGGAATCCCCACATATATTCAATCTGTCTAGCAGCTGCAAATCATGCAGCTGCATCAACAAAATCAAAATCTCCGAGCAGTCACAAATACTCGGAGACCACCCGAGCATGCTTGGGAAAATCCGAGCAACGAGTATACTCGCTCATCTCTACCGCTTATCAGAAGTGGTGTTTGCCGTGCACATGACAACATGGCAAACACTGGATGTTCTGACCCCCCATTCAAGTGAATGGGGTCCAGGTTTAGGTTCGGGTACTGTTCTGGTACCCGAACCAAAACGTTTTGCAGCTGATCGGCAAATCCATTGGACCCGAATAGCCAGGTGTCAGCCCATCTCTAGTTGTTGCGAGTGTCAGGGTTAAATGGGAATGGAGAAGGGAATATTGGTTGTTATAAAGGGATGGGGACATCTTGGGGGGAGAAGTAAGGATATAAGTGATGGCAATTAGAGCTTGGCTAGTCATTTTAGGTTACCATCAGCCAGAAAGGACCTGCTTTGTTTAATTAGGCAATGACTATATATAATCTTGTCATGGCAGCAGGTATGGGGGGAGGTCCTCAAAGTTGGTGGATTTGATTAATGGTGTATTGGTATGGGGGAGTGGGAGGTTCTTGACCCCCCCCCCCCCCCCAGGTGGAATTAAGTGGCGAATGGTGTTAGATCCCAGGAAAGGGATTGGAGGGCCTGAGGACATTGGCTTTTAATTTTATTGGTCAGGTTGTTCAATTGGTGCCTCCGATTGGTGCATAGCGGCTGGACATAAGAAGCAATCTTGGCTGAGTCAGTCAGTTTTTTGTTACATTCGGGGCTTCGAGGACCGTCCCTCTAGGAAGTTGTTTGCAATGTTTGTATGTATTTGTTAATAAAAGGCTGCTGTGGCCAAATAAATTGAAACATTAAGTTGTGGTGTGGTTATTCTATTGGAAAGAAGCTCACATTACTTGTTTATATGCATTGCCATGTGCCCTGTCCTGATTAATCATGTCACCATGTACTTATGGAATGTGTGTATTTCGAAATAGGGAAAGCTGGAATATGCGTTCATTCTATTCTGGTATTTATGGCTGCCCCCAAGCCACTACCATTAGGTGTGGTATAGATACTTACAATCTATACAAAAGAACTGGTTTTGAGAATGTTAAGGATCAGCTCAATTGTATTGCATCACAACTGGCTGTTTCTCTACCCCCCATGAGATACACAGGTACATCCGTAGCTGCTGACAATTTCTTTGTATCAATAAAGCCTATATATTAAACATATGTCTATACATAAATATATTTCTATGTGATCCTTTTCTGGTTGTTGCAGTCTTCTGCATTGTAAAAACAGATGATACATGAGCTGGGACCTTGTTATAAGTGCAATTAAATTAAATGGAAAGGAGAGCATTCACACTGTGGCCATTTAACAGACAAACCCTAAGATAAAAATAAAATGAGCAAATATCCTGCAGTAAGAAAATAAATAGTAATAGTAGATGTAAATAACACAGAGAACTAAAGAAACACTATTTTGATTAAAAAAAGCATAAAAGCCATCCCACTGTGACAAGGTGTACCCAATCGGGACAGTTCCTAACTAGAGATGGGCGAACCCGATATGCAAAGTTCGGCATCCGTATCGAGCACCTACTGTTCAGGCACGGACACCAAACATGGACTTCACCAGTAAGTCCATGTTAATGTTCGGACCCCCGAACACCAGTTGTTTGTTGTGCTGTCATGTGCATGACAGAGCGGCAAACACCGCTTCTGATCAGCAGTAAAATTAACACCGCCGGTCAGACAGCTGCGGTTCCCACTCTGTCAAATGATGGTCACTGGTGTCAGCTGATTGAACTACTGCTCCCTTCAGCCGACACTTACTACCGCTAATAACAGTGAGAACAGGAGCAGCTGATGGGAGTATTAATCAGCCGGCTCCTGCGCTCTAAATAATATAATATAGTCCACCAATGTGTTTTGCTTTATTTCAAATAAATTACTTTATTCTGGCTGTGTGTTTATTTACCATACAACTATACAATTAGCAATGGAGAGGTGTCTTAGGCTATGTTCACACGTTCAGGATTTCCATCCTTTTTTTTTCCTGACTGAATCTGCAGGTCTCTGCAGAAAACGCAGGTGCGTTTTTTGGTGCGTTTTTGGTGCGTTTTTTGGTGCGTTTTTTAGTGCGGTTTTTTGTGCGTTTTGTATGCAGTTTTCTCTGCAAATTGTCTGTGTTTGACACAAATAAAGCTTTAACTGCAGTGGGGGAAAAAAAAAAAAGAAATGATGTCATTTCCTTGGCCAACCCTTTTCTTCTTCCATCCTCCATTTTGGGACTAAACACCAAAATGAGTGGACGTGTTTTGAATGACAGCACTCCGCGTTTTGCGCCGCATGCGTCACTGCAGCGCACGCATCCGGGCGCAGAGGACGCAGCAAGTTGCATTTTTGCTGCGTCCAAAATCAATCAAAAAAAGGACGCATGCGGCGCAAAACGCAGCGTTGTGCATGCGTTTTGCTGCGTTTTACTTTGCGTTGTGTGTTGCGGCGCCGACGCTGCGGCGCACAACGCAAATGTGAACATAGCCTAAGTGCCACGTATTTCAGTGCCACGTGCCACGTATTTAAGTGCCACGTATTTAAGTGCCACGTGCCACGTATTTCAGTGCCACGTATTTCAGTGCCACGTATCACGTATTTAAGTGCCACGTGCCACGTATTTTAGTGCCACGTGCCACGTATTTAAGTGCCACGTGCCACGTATCTCAGTGCCACGTGCCACGTATTTAAGTGCCACGTGCCACATATTTAAGTGCCACGTATTTCAGTGCCACGTGCCACGTATTTCAGTGCCACGTATTTAAGTGCCACGTGCCACATATTTCAGTGCCACGTGCCACGTATTTCAGTGCCACGTGCCACGTATTTAAGTGCCACGTGCCACGTATCTCAGTGCCACGTGCCACGTATTTAAGTGCCACGTGCCACATATTTAAGTGCCACGTGCCACGTATTTCAGTGCCACGTGCCACGTATTTCAGTGCCACGTGCCACGTATTTAAGTGCCACGTGCCACATATTTAAGTGCCACGTGCCACATATTTCAGTGCCACGTGCCACGTATTTCAGTGCCACGTGCCACGTATTTAAGTGCCACGTGCCACATATTTCAGTGCCACGTATTTCAGTGCCACGTGCCACGTATTTAAGTGCCACGTGCCACATATTTCAGTGCCATGTATTTCAGTGCCACGTGCCACGTATTTAAGTGCCACGTGCCACGTATCACGTATTTCAGTGCCACGTATTTAAGTGCCACGTGCCACGTATTTAAGTGACACGTATCATGTATTTAAGTGACACGTATCACGTATAAGTGACACGTGTCACGTATTTAAGTGACACGTATCACGTATAAGTGACACGTGTCACGTATTTAAGTGCCACGTATTTAAGTGCCACGTATCCCACGAAGATTTTCCATGGAGAACAGACACATCCAGAGATATGTCTGCTCTCCACGGATGCAGCAACACACTGACAGGAGCCATAGTTCCTGTCGGTGTGTCACTGCGCATGCGCGAGCGAGTTTACCGGCGGTCATTGACCCCGGCACTCTCGCTTAACGGCAGTGCTGCGTGGGAAAGTTCAACGCAGCTGTACTGCTGTTAACCGAGACGCCGGAGTCATTGAACTCCGGAACAGTACGCGATACACTGCTAGGAGCTTCGCTCCTGGCAGTGTATCGCCGGAGAGCAGCCGATCGGTGTGGGACACTCGTTTTATGGATTCTGCGGACAGGGAGTATGGATTTGGTTTATTATTTTGCGATTTTTTCCTGGAGGATCGAGGGCTTCGCCTACAAGTGTGCTGTTGGTGAGTATATACTGTGTTATGTGTTGTATGTACTGTACTGTGTGTCATGTATGTGTATTGTGTGTAGGTGTTTGGTGTAACTTTACCATTGTGCTAAGTCGCCGGACACAGGGACAACTCTCCCATCCTAATACCGGATGGGAGTAGTAGTCCATACGGCGACTTAGCACAATGGTGGCACTAGCGTCGCATGGGGACACGCACACACACACGCATACACACACACATACACATACACACACACACAGACACACACATACACACACACATACACATACACACACACACACAGACACACATACCAAATCAATCAAACGGCCGACACGATCCCCATGCGCCGGTATGCCTCCATGTCTCTCCGCCCACGCACTTCCGGCCCCGCACTTCCGCCGGCTTCCCCGCACTTCCGGCTGCAGCGGTTCTGCACAACAAACCGCAGTAAAACCCGCAGATATATTTTTGATCTGCGGGTTTTACTGCGATTTTGACCTCACAATGGAGGTCTATGGGTGCAGAACCGCTGCGGTTCAGGAAGAAGAATTGACATGCTCCTTCTTTTTTCCGGGAGCTATTCAGCACGGCTTTTTTTTTAAATTTCCGGACCATGTGCACAGTGTGTCCTGTTTTCCATAGGGTACAGTGTACTGTACCCTGCATGGAAAACAGCTGCGGAACCGCAGCGGCAAAACCGCCGCGGTTCCGCGGTAAAAAACGCACTGTGTGAACATGGCCTTATAGGTGTCATGCAGTTTTTTTTATTATTATTTATTTACAGCTCGGGCGCTGGCTGATGAATACTCCCATCAGCCATTCCTGCTCTCACTGTTATTAGCGGATTAGCGGCAGCAGGTGTCGGCTATTGGGAACAGTAGTACAATCAGCTGACACCAGTGACTGGAGGTAAACTTTATACCTCTGATCACAGCCGCGGGCTCACGCTGTCTTTTGACAGTGTGGGAACCATAGTTGTCTGACCAGTGGTGATTATTTTACTGCCATTCAGAAGCTGTGTTTGCTGCGCATGAAAACACCGGATGTCTGGGTCCTCCATTCAAGTGAATGGGCTCCGGGTTTGGGTTCGGGTCCGGGTACTGCTCTGGTACCCGATACCAAACTTTTTGTAACTGTTCGGCCGAACCCTCCAGACCCGAACATCCAGGTGTCTCTATTCTTAACTATTGTAGTTCACCTCACTATGTGTCAGCAGATATCAAAATAGAGAAGGGCAGAGCAGGACCTAGGTCCGACTGTTCAGACATCTGACCGTGGATAGCAATATAAACTAAATTCCAAGCCCAATTAGAGAGCCACACCCCTGTTTCTATAAAATAGTATTTACTAAGTACTCTATGCTGTGTATAATGTTACCGGTGATCCCTGTATTACCTGTACACTATACACTATATACAGAGCTCCTGTGTATAATGTCACCAGTGATCACTGCATTACCTGTACACTGACACTATATACAGAGCTCCTGTGTATAATGTCACTGGTGATCACTGTATTACTTGTACACTTACACTATACACTGTATACTATGTACAGAGGTTCTGTGTATAATGTCACTGGTGATCATGGTATTACCTGTACACTGACACTATATACAGAGCTCCTATGTATAATGTCACTGTATTACCTGTAAACTATACACTACATACAGAGCTCCTGTGTATAATGTCAATGGTGATCACTGTATTACCTGTACACTATACACTATATACAAAGCTCTTGTGTATAATGTCACTGGTGATCACTGTGTTACCTGTACACTATACACTATATACAGAGCTCCTGTGTATAATGTCAATTGTGAGTGTATAATGTCAATGGTGATCACTGTGTTACCTGTACACTATGCACTATATACAGAGCTCCTGTGTATAATGTCAATGGTGATCACTGTAATATCTATACACTGACACTATGTACAGAGCTCCTGTGTATAATGTCACTGGTGATCACTATATTACCTGTACACTGACACTACAGAACTCCTGTGTATAATGTCACTGATGAGACACTGTATTAGCTGTACACTTACACGATGAACTATATACTATATACTGAGCTCCTATGTATATTGTAACCAGTGGTAATAATAGTGTTGCTAGTATTGTGTTTTTTATTAATGATCTGTATTGTAATATTCAAACACTATGTCATAACATGTGGTCTGGTCATGGTGAGGTGGCAGTTATCCCTATATGTGGTATTATTTGGTCACGACGTGGTCTGGTCACAGTGTGGCGGTATTTCTCCCTTGTACAGTATGTGGTAGTAATCAGTCACTATGTGGTGGTAATATGTGATCTGGTCATGATGTAGCAATGTGGAATTATTTGGTTGCTGTATGCTAGCAATATATGGTATGGTCACGGTGTGGGGATAATTCTCCCTTGTACAGTATGTGGTATTATTAGGTCACAATGTGGTGGTAATTTGTGGTCTGGTCACGGTGTGGCAGTAGTTCTCCTTTGTATGTGGTATTATTAGTCTTGGTGTATTGGATTGTGTTGTGTATGACAGTCAATTGTTCTCTCTGATATTAATTAGAAGATTCTTTATTTCTATTCTATTTCTTTATTTCTATTAGTGATTAAATACTTGGAACAAGATACAATTACAGAAATTGTCTAGTGAAAATAATCACCTCTCCACAGGAAAGTTTATAACTTTTTGATTTGTTGGGGGTCTGAGTGCTAGGACCTGCACCAATCAGCAGAATGTGAAGCTTTTATCCCCATTATACTGGAGTGGCATGTGCAACTTGACAATTGATCCATTCATTCCCTCAGTGGCTGCTCTTGGTTTTTTCTGCAAGCCCCAATGGAATGAATGGAGCTGCGGTCAGACATCCCACCTACCTGGATGTTCGAACAGTTACAAAAAGTTTGGGTTCGGGTACTAGAACAGTACCCGGACATGAACCCGGATCCCATTTACTTGAATGGAGGGCCTGAACCTCCATTGTTTGCCACGCTATCTTGTGCATGACAGTGCAACAACCATTGCTTTTGATCAATGGTAAAATCATCACCGCCGGTCAGTCAGCCGCTGTTCCCACGCTGTGAAAAGACCGCATGAGCACGCAGCTGTGATCGGAGCTATAAAGTTAACCTTTTGTCACTGGTGTCGGCTGATGGGTCTACAGTAGTGTTGAGTGATACCTTCCGATATCCAGAAGTATTGGTATCGGATTGAATCGGCCGATATTAAAAAAATATCGGATATCGCCGATACCGATATCCGATACCAATGCAAGTCAATGGGACAAAAATATCGGAAATAAAATAAACCCTTTCTTTCCTTGTAGGTTAATTCTACATGAAGGAAAACAACTAAGAATAATGTAGGATTTATTGGGGGAGGTGGAGGAGACATTAAAGCCATACAGAGACTGTGCAGACAGCCGTGAACGGTGCTGCAAGGCCCAAAAAAGCTCCTCTATATAATCCTATATAGTGTTTTTCCACAACCTAGCAGGATACGGATGGACAGCCACTAATAGGATAAATTTGAAAAAATGTGCAGCAGGCTGCACTAATTGAAAAACGGACAATGGAACGGTATGAGGCAGTGACTACAACCAGCGGTGGCTGCAGACCAGACTACAGAGTGAGCTGCACTCACACAGAGACCTTGCAGACAGCCGTGAACAGCGCTTCAAGGCAAAACAAGGTTCTCACACAGCGGTTGATAAATTAGCCTGGGTAAAGCACAATGAAGCAAATCGCTATCTCTAAACTGGCCCTCAGTCAGAACACAGCGTCCTGTCCCTAACTGAATTCACAGCAGAGTGAGCCCAAAATGGCGGCAGCGACTTTTATAGTGCATCATGACATAATTTCAGCAGCCAATCACAGCCATGCCAGTAGTTACATGCCTAACATGCAGAACAGGATGTGCCCACACTTCTAATCATTCCTCATTGGCTGAATTCTGGCTCTTTGAATTATGGGAACTTCCGATTCCGGTATCCGATATACAGAAAGTATCAGAACTCGGTATCGGAATTCTGATACCGCGAATATCAGCCGATACCCGATACTTGCGGTATCGGAATGCTCAACACTAGTCTACAGCTCCCATCAGCTGACTCCTGCTGCCGCTAATAACAGTGAGAGCAGGCGGCAGCTGATGGGCGTACTCATTAGCCGGTGTAATTAATTTTTTTTTAAAAAGCGGTCTGGTTTCCCTTGTAATTTTGATAACCAGTCTGGCAAAACACACAACTGAGGGCTGCAACCCTCAGCTGTCAGCTTCAGAAAGGCTGGTTATCAAGAATAGATTGGTCCCCACTCTGATTTTTAAAATTATTTAAATAATAATAATAATAATAATAAAACATTGTGGAGTCCCCTCCTATTTTTGACAATATTTGGTATTCTCAGACTGGTAAGGGGCCATGGATATTGCCCCCCACCAGCACAAAAAGAGTAGACTGCACCCGCCCAGAAAAGGCACATCTATTAGATACACCAATTCTGGCGCTCTTCCCATTTGCCCTGTGGCGGTGGCAAGTGGGGTTCATATTTGTAGGGTTAATGTCACCTTTGTATTGTCAGGTGACATCAAGCCCATGGCTTAGTAATGGAGAAGCGTCTGTAAGACACCTATCCATTACTAATCCTATAGTTATATGGTACATGAAGACACAGCCAGAATAAAGTCCTTTATTTGAAATGAAACAAACCACAGTTTTCTATTTGTATTTAAAAATAACAAACACAGTTATACTCACCTAACGCCTAATTCCATTGAAGCCCTCGTCTCCTGTAAGAAAAAAAAACAAAAAACAACCATATCCCTCACCTGCTTGTCGTTCTGTCCGACGCCATAATCCATGTTTGAGGGATAAACAGTTTTCAACCTGGATTATTTTGTCATTCTTTATTTTGAATTTTGTTTTTTATATTTTTTTTCCTTTTCTTGTCTCCAATTGGTCCCACACAGTAATACTGTCTTACAATTAACATAGTATAATAATTCTGGCCAACATCTTGTAATAATGTAGTAAACCCACATCCTTTTACCAACTTGTACTAATGTCCCCATCCTGGTTCCTATCTTGTAATATTGTCTCCAATCCTAGTCCCTATCTTGTTGTAATGTCCCCATCCTGGTCATTCTTCTGTAATAGTAATGTCTCAATCCTGGTCCCCATCTTGTACTAATGTCCCCATACTGGTTCCTATCTTGTAATATTGTCCCCAATCCTTGTCCCTATCTTGTTGTAATGTCCCCATCCTGGTCATTTTTCTGTAATAATAATGTCTCAATCCTGGTCCCCATCTTGTAGTAATGTCCTCCAACCTGGTTCCAAACTTAAAGTAATGTTCCCAACCGTCTTGTAGAAATGTGCCCCTTTGTGCCACTCTTCACATACATGTTAATAAAAAGATCCTTATCCACTGACCTCACTCCCTCGGCAAACAACTGCTTCTTTTTTCTTTTTTAGTCTACATAGCATAGTGTCTCCTATAAAAAAAAAACAGGCTTACAGTGCCATCTGGTGGTATTAAATGTGGAAATAATAGTATTGGAATATGAGCACAAATTATAGTTAAAGGCAGCAGATATAAATATAGAATAAAAATATAGAATAAAAAGCAAATCGTTACAGACAGAATGCATCTTGTTAGAATTGTATCTGCTTTCACAATATATTCTCTGATGTTTAATGTCTGAAATGTAGTCAAAACCTGTAGATATTATGGCAGTATTACCTAAGGACCGCATACCGTATTACTTAGGAAGAGAAAGGCAGTGCCATGTGACCACTGCATTAATTACTCACAGTTAATGTCCCCCATCATGGTCCCCATCTTGTAATAATATTGAAACATTGGTCCTCATCTTGTGGCAATCCTGGTCCCTATCCTATAATAATGTCACCCACTGTGTTCCCCATCTTGTAGACATGCGAGGAAAATAGAGTAATCAATCCACCAAGAAATAAAAAATAAATTATTTTTATTATTCATCAGTATAAAACGCCACTACAAAAAATGACATCAATACCAAGACAGAGTTTCAATAAGAGAGAAACTGGTGAAACAAGGGTACAATGCCAACAGTGCAGCAACTAGGTTAGAGCTTAGTATTAGACCCCATATGAATAAAGTTACAAAGGGCCAGTGTAGTCATATCAGCATAAACACAGGTAATCCCCAAGTGAGGTAATTATATATGCCTATCACTAACTGAAATGCCACAAAGTCCCATCTCCGTACTGCTCTTACCCATCGCTGCCTGTGGTGTCGCACACGGCACTCCGACGCGCGTTTCACGTGGGCTTCTTCCGGAGACTGCTGTGTTTATCTGGAGGATTAACTGTTTATGCTGATGTGACTACACTGGCCCTTTGTAATCTACTATTGCACTATCACTTTATTCATATGGGGGTCTAATACTAAGCTCTAACCTAGTTGCTGCACGGTTGGCGTTGAACCCTTGTTGCACCTGTTTCTCTCTTATTGAAACTCTGTCTTGGTTTTGATTTCATTTTTTGTAGCGCCGTTTTGTACTGATTAATACTAATTGATTTTTTATTTCTTGGTGGATTGATTACTCTATTTTCCTCGCATGTCTACAATTTGGTGAGAGTATATCCATGGCTATTGCCGCTGGTGGTTTTGGTATCCTAGGGCCACTGCCTGTACAATGTGTTCTGTTCCTAAGATTTTGTATTATCTGTTCCTCATCTTGTATTAATGCCCCCATCCTGGTTTCTATATTGCAGCAATGTTGCCCATACTTATCCTGTGGTAGTGTCCCCATCCTGGTCTTCATCTTGTAGTAATGTCTCTATCTTGTATTATTGTCCCCATTCTGACACCAATTGTCCGCAATGTAGCAATGTTCCCATCCTAGTCTGTATCTTATAGTAATGTCCCTGTCCTGGTAACTATCTTGCAAAAATGTCCCTATACTAGTTCACATTTTGTAGTAACGTCCCCATCCTGGTCCACATCTTGTAGTAATGTCCCCATCTTGGTTCACATCTTGTTAAATAGATCAGAGCAACAATTACTTCATTTAAACCATTACAGAAAACTCCCAATAACATATATATAATTAGAAAATGGAATCAGAAAAACTGTCTTTAGTATAAAAATTGTAACATTTATTCAATATCAAAATCTATTAGAATCACCATATAGAATATTGTAAAAAACACATAGTCATTTAACAATCACTACACAAACGAAGGATACAGGTAACACATCCACAGTAGGGTTGAGCGAAACGGGTCGTTCATTTTCAAAAGTCGCCGACTTTTGGCTAAGTCGGCGTCTCATGAAACCCGATCCGATCCCTGTGTGGGGTCGGCCATGCGGTATGCGACTTTCGCGCCAAAGTCGCGTTTCAATGACGCGAAAAGCGCCATTTCTCAGCCAATGAAGGTGAACGCAGAGTGTGGGCAGCGTGATGACATAGGTCCTGGTCCCCACCATCTTAGAGAAGGGCATTGCAGTGATTGGCTTGCTGTCTGCGGCGTCACAGGGGCTATAAAGGGGCGTTCCCGCCGACCGCCATCTTACTGCTGCTGATCTGAGCTTAGGGAGAGGTTGCTGCCGCTTCGTCAGAAGCAGGGAGAGCGTTAGGCAGGGTCCACTAACCACCAAACCGCTTGTGCTGTAGCGATTTCCACTGTCCAACACCACCTTCGGTGTGCAGGGACAGTGGAAGCTATTTTTTTTTTTTTTTCCCTCAGCGCTGTAGCTCATTGGGCTGCCCTAGAAGGCTCCGTGATAGCTGTATTGCTGTGTGTACGCCACTGTGGAAACCAACTGCTTTTTTCAAAGCACATATCCTCTTGTTCCTTCCTTTCTGCACAGCTATCTTTTTTGTTTGTCCACACTTTTTATTTAATTTGTGCATCAGTCCACTCCTATTGCTGCCTGCCATACCTGGCTTACATTACTGCAGGGAGATAGTAATTGTAGGACAGTCCCTGTTTTTTTTTTTTTTTTTGTGGAAGATTAAGATTGGCATTTCTGCTACAGTGCCATCCCTGTGTGTGCCATCTCTCACTGAGTGGGCCATAGAAAGCCTATTTATTTTTTTCCTTGATTTGTGTTCTAAAATCTACCTCAACACAAAAACACTACATCAATCAGTGGGAGAAAAATATTGGCCTCAGTCAGGGCTTGTGTGCCACTCCTGTGTGTGCCATCTCTCATTCAGTGGGCCATACAAAGCCTATTTATTTTTTTGTTTTTTTTAATATTATTGGGTTTCTAAAGTCTCCGTGAAAAAAAAAAAATACATAAAAAAACAGTGGGAGAGTAATATTGCCCTTTCAGCTTGTGTGCCAGTCTTGACTCCTGGGTGTGCCACCTCTCTCTCTCTAATTGTGGGCCATAGAAAGCCTATTTATTTTTTTGCTTTTTTTAATATTATTTGGTTTCTAAAGTCTCCCTGAAAAAAAAAAAAATACATAAAAAAACAGTGGGAGAGTAATATTGCCCTTTCAGCTTGTGTGCCAGTCTTGACTCCTGGGTGTGCCACCTCTCTCTCTCTAATTGTGGGCCATAGAAAGCCTATTTATTTTTTTGCTTTTTTTAATATTATTGGGTTTCTAAAGTCTCCCTGAAAAAAAAAAAAATACATAAAAAAACAGTGGGAGAGTAATATTGCCCTTTCAGCTTGTGTGCCAGTCTTGACTCCTGGGTGTGCCACCTCTCTCTCTCTAATTGTGGGGCATAGAAAGCCTATTTATTTTTTTCCTAGATTTGTGTTCTAAAATCTACCTCAACACAAAAACACTACATCAATCAGTGGGAGAAAAATATTGGCCTCAGTCAGGGCTTGTGTGCCACTCCTGTGTGTGCCATCTCTCATTCAGTGGGCCATGCAAAGCCTATTTATTTTTTTGTTTTTTTTAATATTATTGGGTTTCTAAAGTCTCCGTGAAAAAAAAAAAAATACATAAAAAAACAGTGGGAGAGTAATATTGCCCTTTCAGCTTGTGTGCCAGTCTTGACTCCTGGGTGTGCCACCTCTCTCTCTCTAATTGTGGGCCATAGAAAGCCTATTTATTTTTTTCCTAGATTTGTGTTCAAAAATCTACCTCAACACAAAAACACTACATCAATCAGTGGGAGAAAAATATTGGCCTCAGTCAGGGCTTGTGTGCCACTCCTGTGTGTGCCATCTCTCATTCAGTGGGCCATACAAAGCCTATTTCTTTTTTTGTTTTTTTAATATTATTGGGTTTCTAAAGTCTCCCTGAAAAAAAAAAAAAAATACATAAAAAAACAGTGGGAGAGTAATATTGCCCTTTCAGCTTGTGTGCCAGTCTTGACTCCTGGGTGTGCCACCTCTCTCTCTCTAATTGTGGGCCATAGAAAGCCTATTTATTTTTTTGCTTTTTTTAATATTATTGGGTTTCTAAAGTCTCCCTGAAAAAAAAAAAATACATAAAAAAACAGTGGGAGAGTAATATTGCCCTTTCAGCTTGTGTGCCAGTCTTGACTCCTGGGTGTGCCACCTCTCTCTCTCTAATTGTGGGCCATAGAAAGCCTATTTATTTTTTTCCTAGATTTGTGTTCTAAAATCTACCTCAACACAAAAACACTACATCAATCAGTGGGAGAAAAATATTGGCCTCAGTCAGGGCTTGTGTGCCACTCCTGTGTGTGCCATCTCTCATTCAGTGGGCCATACAAAGCCTATTTATTTTTTTGTTTTTTTTAATATTATTGGGTTTCTAAAGTCTCCCTGAAAAAAAAAAAAAATACATAAAAACAGTGGGAGAGTAAGGCTACGTTCACATTTGCGTTGTGCGCCGCAGCGTCGGCGCCGCAGCGCACAACGCAAACAAAAACGCGGCAAAACGCACGCTAAAACGCTGCGTTTTGCGCCGCATGCGTCCTTTTTGGCCGAAAGTTGGACGCAAAAAAAATGCAACTTGAAGCGTTTCTTGCGTCCAACGCTTGCGGCCATGCGGCGCAAAACGCAGCACAACGCATGTCCATGCGCCCCCATGTTAAATATAGGGGCGCATGACGCATGCGGCGACGCTGCGGCGCCCGACGCTGCGGCGCTGACCGCAAATGTGAACGTAGCCTAATATTGCCCTTTCAGCTTGTGTGCCAGTCTTGACTCCTGGGTGTGCCACCTCTCTCTCTCTAATTGTGGGCCATAGAAAGCCTATTTTTTTTTTTTTATTAGTATTTGGTTTCTAAATTGTCCCTGAAAAAAACATTTTATCTTATTTGGTTTCTAAAGTCTCCCTGAGAAAAAAAAAAAAAAATTAGGTGGGAGAATAATATTGACATTAGTGCTTGTGTGTCATCTCTGTGATTTTGTGCCACAGAAAACAGAGTGTGTAACATTGTGCCTGATTTTCCTTGTGGTCTCACCAACCTGTTAAGGGATATAGAAATCATACTGAAGTTATAGCTCACCGTGTAAGTTGTTTGACAGCAACAAATAAAGTTACTTTGGTTAATTTTTTAAAACAATGAGGAAGTCTGGTGCAAGAGGTCGTGGCCGTGGGCGTTCATTGTCAGCTGGTAATGATGGTAGTGGTAGTGGAGCATCAGGTGGTCGTGGGGATAAAAATATTCCACCTAAGTCTGGAGCTGTGGAGCCAGTTTCGTCGTCTGGCTACACAAGGCCTCGAACGCTCTCTTTTCTGGGAGTAGGAAAAATGCTTTTAAAGCCGGAGCAGCAACAGCAAGTTTTGGCTTACATTGCAGACTCAGCCTCTAGCTCTTTTGCCTCCTCTTCTGAAACTGGTAAATGTAAAAGCAGCGCGTCGCTTGTGGATGTTCACGGTCAGGGACAAGTCGCTTCCTTGTCCTCCTCAGCAAAAACTGCAACAAGAGAGAAGGATGCAGCAGGCGACACAACGGGTCACTCCATGGAGCTCTTTACACATACCGTCCCTGGCTTAGAAAGTGAAACACTTAACAGGCCATGCCCATTACAAGTAGATTCTGACATGGAGTGCACTGATGCACAGCCACAGCCAGAGTACTATGCTGCTCCTTTGACTCAGACCACCACATTGCCCTCTCAGGGTACAGATCCACAATCAGACCCTGATGAGACTATGTTGCCCCGCCACGAACGCTATACCACAGACCGACACAGTGACACAGACGAAGTTGCACACGAGCTCGAAGAGGAGGTAATAGATGACCCGGTTCTTGACCCCGATTGGCAGCCATTGGGGGAACAGGGTGCAGGCAGCAGTAGTTCAGAAGCGGAGGTGGAGGAGGGGCCGCAGCAGGCATCAACATCGCAACAGGTTCCATCTGCCGGGCCCCTATCTGGCCCAAAACGCGTGTCAAAGCCAAAACCTGTTGGAGCACAGCGTTGCCATCCGGTTAAAGCTCAGTCTGCAATCCCTGAAAAGGGATCCGATGCTAGGAAGAGTGCAGTCTGGCATTTTTTTAAACAACATCCAATTGATCAGCGCAAAGTCATCTGTCAAAAATGTTCTACTAGCTTAAGCAGAGGTCAGAATCTGAAAAGTCTCAATACTAGTTGCATGCATAGACACTTAACCACCATGCATTTTCAAGCCTGGACTAACTACCAAACGTCCCTTAAGGTTGTAGCACCCTCGGCCAATGAAGCTAGTCATCAACGCAACATCCCTTCCGTCACTGTAAGGCCACCATTTTCCGCACCACCGGCAGTATCTGTGCAGGTTTCTTTGCCAGCCAAAAGCAGTCAGGGTCAGGGAATCACCAGTTTTGTAGGCGGAAATATTGCATCTAGGGCACCGGCGGAAACAATACCGTCTCCAACCGTCTCTCAGTCTGCCATGTCCACCGGCACACCCGCAAGTTCCACGATCTCCATCTCTCCAGTTCAGCTCACACTACATGAGACTCTGGTTAGAAAAAGGAAGTACTTATCCTCGCATCCGCGTACACAGGGTTTTAACGCCCACATAGCTAGACTAATCTCGTTAGAGATGATGCCCTACCGGTTAGTTGAAAGCGAAGCTTTCAAAGCCCTGATGGAGTACGCTGAACCACGATACGAGCTACCCAGTCGACACTTTTTTTCCAGAAAAGCCATCCCAGCCCTGCACCAGCATGTTAAACAGCGCATCGTCCATGCACTCAGGCAATCTGTGAGTACAAAGGTGCACCTGACTACAGATGCATGGACCAGTAGGCATGGCCAGGGACGTTATGTGTCCATCACGGCACACTGGGTGAATGTGGTGGATGCAGGGTCCACAGGGGACATCAATTTAGGGACAGTTGTGCCTAGCCCACGGTCTAGGAAACAGTTGGCTGTAGGCGTTCGCACCCCCTCCTCCTCCTCCTCCTCATCCTCCTGCAGAAGCTACAGCTCTTCCACAGACCGCAGTCGGCCAACCACTCCATCGGCAGATGACACTGTTGCACACCAGTTGTCCCATTATGGGCCAGCTACTGGCAAGCGTCAGCAGGCTGTATTGGCTATGAAGTGTTTGGGCGACAACAGACACACCGCGGAAGTTCTGTCTGAGTTCTTGCAACAAGAAATGCAGTCGTGGCTGGGCACAGTAGATCTTGAGGCAGGCAAGGTAGTTAGTGATAACGGAAGGAATTTCATGGCTGCCATCTCCCTTTCCCAACTGAAACACATTCCTTGCCTGGCTCACACCTTAAACCTGGTGGTGCAGTGCTTATTGAAAACTTATCCTGGGTTCTCCGACCTGCTCCTCAAAGTGCGTGGACTTTGCTCACATATCCGACGTTCGCCTGTACACGCCAGCCGTATGCAGACCTATCAGCGGTCTTTGAACCTTCCCCAGCATCGCCTAATCATAGACGTTGCAACAAGGTGGAACTCAACACTGCACATGCTTCAGAGACTGTGCCAACAGAGGCGGGCTGTTATGTTTTTGTGGGAGGATACACATACACGGGCAGGCAGTAGGATGGCAGACATGGAGTTGTCAGGTGTGCAGTGGTCGAAGATACAAGACATGTGTCAAGTCCTTCAGTGTTTTGAGGAATGCACACGACTGGTTAGTGCAGACAACGCCGTAATAAGCATGAGCATCCCCCTAATGCGTCTGCTGATGCAAAGTTTGACGCACATAAAGGAGCAGGCGTCTGCACCAGAGGAAGAGGAAAGCCTTGATGACAGTCAGCCATTGTCTGGTCAGGGCAGTGTACAGGACGAGGTAGCGGGCGAAGAGGAGGTGGAGGACGAGGAGGATGATGGGGATGAGTATATTTTTAATGCGGAACCTTTCCCGGGGGCACTGGAAATTGGTTGCGTGTCAAGGCCGGGTTCTGGTTTTTTGAGGGACACAAGTGACGTAGATTTGCCTGCAACTGTTGCCCCTCACCCAATCACAACCGGAGATTTGACAACTGGAACTTTGGCCCACATGGCGGATTATGCCTTACGTATCCTAAAAAGGGACACACGCATTACGAAAATGATGAACGATGACGATTACTGGTTGGCCTGCCTCCTTGATCCACGCTATAAAGGCAAATTGCAAAATATTATGCCACATGAGAACTTGGAACTAATATTAGCAACCAAACAATCAACTCTTGTTGACCGTTTGCTTCAGGCAGTCCCAGCACACAGCGCACGTGATCGTTCTCACACGAGCTCAAGGGGGCAACAGACTAGGAGTGTTAGGGGTGCACACATCAGAAGTGGCGTTGGACAGAGGGGTTTTCTGACCAGGTTGTGGAGTGATTTTGCTATGACCGCAGACAGGACAGGTACTGCTGCATCAATTGAAAGTGACAGGAGACAACATTTGTCCAGTATGGTTACTAACTATTTTTCATCCCTTATCGATGTTCTCCCTCAACCGTCATTCCCATTTGATTACTGGGCATCAAAATTAGACACCTGGCCAGAATTGGCAGAATATGCATTGCAGGAGCTTGCTTGCCCGGCAGCAAGTGTCCTATCAGAAAGAGTATTCAGTGCTGCAGGTTCAATATTAACCGAAAAAAGGACTCGTCTGGCTACCCAAAATGTTGACGATCTAACATTCATTAAAATGAACCACAACTGGATTTCGAAATCTTTTGCCCCACCTTGCCCGGCCGACACCTAGCTTTCCTATGAAAAGCTCTTGCCTGTGGACTACTGTGAATTACTTTTCTAATGTCTAATTTGCTGCAGCTGATTGTCCAGCATACGACATGTTTACACCTCCCTAAATGGCCAAACTCCCCACACGGGGCCGTGGTATCGCGACTTGGCGCAAGCACCCGTGAGACTGCTGTTTGTCTGAAGAGGTGGGTGTACTCGCTTTTGGTCGACGGCATTGCTACTGGGTTCCTCATAGTACAATAAAGTGTCTCTGGTGGTGGTGGTGCGCACCCAACGTCAGACACACTGTTGTAACATGAGGGGCCTTGGGCCTGTAACGCCGGCCACAAGAGAGTTCACCCACCCCCAGGTCAAACATTGCTCTACCACTTCCACAGTTATCTCTCACACTTCCACCAATGTTAAGTCTATGCGCTGACATCCTTCCATACCTGCCACTGACAATACCATTGTGTTGACATGTATGATGGTACTTAACATAGTCAGGGGCAGTGTCCTCTATTTACCACAGTAAATACTTTGCGCAAAATTAGTAGGTCTGAAACAACGCAGAGGATCCCACCCCTGAACCTAATGATTGCACCCTTTAGTGTTTTTGTTTTGTTTTAATGCGAGACATTCACATTTAGTTGTTGTTTTGGACTACTAACTGGCAGACACTCATTACAATCGGCCTCCGTTGACCAGACCACTGCTGCCCGTGTACCCCTGTAACTAATAATAAAGTGCCTACAGCCAGCCCAATTTAATTATATTAGGCCTTCGAAGCCTGTCTGCGGTCCCTCCTTCCACTAGGCCTCCACTGACCAGACCACTGCTGCCCGTGTACCCCTGTAGCTAATAATAAAGTGCCTACAGCCAGCCCAATTTAATTATGTTAGGCCTTCGAAGCATTTCTGCGCTCCCTCCTTCCACTAGGCCTCCACTGACCAGACCACTGCTGCCCGTGTACCCCTGTAACTAATAATAAAGTGCCTACAGCCAGCCCAATTTAATTATGTTAGGCCTTTGAAGCCTGTCTGCGGTCCCTCCTTCCACTAGGCCTCCACTGACCAGACCACTGCTGCCCGTGTACCCCTGTAACTAATAATAAAGTGCCTACAGCCAGCCCAATTTAATTATGTTAGGCCTTCGAAGCCTGTCTGCGGTCCCTCCTTCCACTAGGCCTCCACTGACCAGACCACTGCTGCCCGTGTACCCCTGTAACTAATAATAAAGTGCCTACAGCCAGCCCAATTTAATTATATTAGGCCTTCGAAGCCTGTCTGCGGTCCCTCCTTCCACTAGGCCTCCACTGACCAGACCACTGCTGCCCGTGTACCCCTGTAGCTAATAATAAAGTGCCTACAGCCAGCCCAATTTAATTATGTTAGGCCTTCGAAGCCTTTCTGCGCTCCCTCCTTCCACTAGGCCTCCACTGACCAGACCACTGCTGCCCGTGTACCCCTGTAACTAATAATAAAGTGCCTACAGCCAGCCCAATTTAATTATGTTAGGCCTTCGAAGCCTGTCTGCGGTCCCTCCTTCCACTAGGCCTCCACTGACCAGACCACTGCTGCCCGTGTACCCCTGTAACTAATAATAAAGTGCCTACAGCCAGCCCAATTTAATTATGTTAGGCCTTCGAAGCCTGTCTGCGGTCCCTCCTTCCACTAGGCCTCCACTGACCAGACCACTGCTGCCCGTGTACCCCTGTAACTAATAATAAAGTGCCTACAGCCAGCCCAATTTAATTATATTAGGCCTTCGAAGCCTGTCTGCGGTCCCTCCTTCCACTAGGCCTCCACTGACCAGACCACTGCTGCCCGTGTACCCCTGTAACTAATAATAAAGTGCCTACAGCCAGCCCAATTTAATTATATTAGGCCTTCGAAGCCTGTCTGCGGTCCCTCCTTCCACTAGGCCTCCACTGACCAGACCACTGCTGCCCGTGTACCCCTGTAACTAATAATAAAGTGCCTACAGCCAGCCCAATTTAATTATGTTAGGCCTTCGAAGCCTGTCTGCGGTCCCTCCTTCCACTAGGCCTCCACTGACCAGACCACTGCTGCCCGTGTACCCCTGTAACTAATAATAAAGTGCCTACAGCCAGCCCAATTTAATTATGTTAGGCCTTTGAAGCCTGTCTGCGGTCCCTCCTTCCACTAGGCCTCCACTGACCAGACCACTGCTGCCCGTGTACCCCTGTAACTAATAATAAAGTGCCTACAGCCAGCCCAATTTAATTATATTAGGCCTTCGAAGCCTGTCTGCGGTCCCTCCTTCCACTAGGCCTCCACTGACCAGACCACTGCTGCCCGTGTACCCCTGTAGCTAATAATAAAGTGCCTACAGCCAGCCCAATTTAATTATGTTAGGCCTTTGAAGCCTGTCTGCGGTCCCTCCTTCCACTAGGCCTCCACTGACCAGACCACTGCTGCCCGTGTACCCCTGTAACTAATAATAAAGTGCCTACAGCCAGCCCAATTTAATTATGTTAGGCCTTCGAAGCCTTTCTGCGCTCCCTCCTTCCACTAGGCCTCCACTGACCAGACCACTGCTGCCCGTGTACCCCTGGAACCAATTATAAAGTGCATAGAGCCTATTTTTTAATTTAATTTAATATTAATAAAGCCAGGATGAACTACGATATACCACGCTATGAGCTACCCAGTTGACAATTCTTTTGCGAGAAAAGCCATCCCACCCCTCCACCTGCATGTTAAAGACCGCATTGTCCTTGCATTCTGTCAATTTGTCAGTCCAAAGGTATACCTGACAACAGACACATGGACCTGTAGGCCTGGCCACGGAAGGTTACGTGTCCTTTGTGGCTCAATGGGTTAATGTATTGGATGCATGGTCCACACAGGGGACAGCCTGCAAAGTCTGTCTGCAGTCCCTAATTCAAGTTGGCCTCAACTGAATAAACCTGAGCTTCTACCTTCTGGCTCTGATTAACTGCTGTTTTTAAAAAAATTGGCTTTTCCGTCCTTCTAAAGGTGTCTGCCCCTGCCTGGTGTTGTCCTCAACTGAATAAAGCTGAGCTTCAACCTTCAGTTCCAAACATACAACAAAAAACTGGTACAATACAAAAAGTGGCCTCCAGCTACAAAAACTTTCTCCTACAAGTAGTTAACTGACAGTTTTTTTTCCAGTGAAAACACAGATATGGCATCCAACGAGTGTTGTCCTGTCTCGTCTTCTTTATATTATTGCCAAGAAGCTGCAACTGAATAAAGCTGTGCTTCAACCTTCAGTTCCAAATTACCATTTTTAAAAATGCAATTGGCTGTTCCGGCCTACTAAAGATGTCTGTCTGCCCCTGCCTGGTGTTGTCCTCAACTGAATAAAGCTGAGCTTCAACCTTCAGTTCCAAACATACAACAAAAAACTGGTACAATACAAAAAGTGGCCTCCAGCTACAAAAACTTTCTCCTACAAGTAGTTAACTGACAGTTTTTTTTCCAGTGAAAACACAGATATGGCATCCAACGAGTGTTGTCCTGTCTCGTCTTCTTTATATTATTGCCAAGAAGCTGCAACTGAATAAAGCTGTGCTTCAACCTTCTGTTCCAAATTACCATTTTTAAAAATGCAATTGGCTGTTCCGGCCTACTAAAGGTGTCTGTCTGCCCCTGCCTGGTGTTGTCCTCAACTGAATAAAGCTGAGCTTCAACCTTCAGTTCCAAATTACCATTTTTAAAAATGCAATTGGCTGTTCCGGCCTACTAAAGGTGTCTGTCTGCCCCTGCCTGGTGTTGTCCTCAACTGAATAAAGCTGTGCTTCAACCTTCAGTTCCAAACATACAACAAAAAACTGGTACAATACAAAAAGTGGCCTCCAGCTACAAAAACTTTCTCCTACAAGTAGTTAACTGACAGTTTTTTTTCCAGTGAAAACACAGATATGGCATCCAACGAGTGTTGTCCTGTCTCGTCTTCTTTATATTATTGCCAAGAAGCTGCAACTGAATAAAGCTGTGCTTCAACCTTCTGTTCCAAATTACCATTTTTAAAAATGCAATTGGCTGTTCCGGCCTACTAAAGGTGTCTGTCTGCCCCTGCCTGGTGTTGTCCTCAACTGAATAAAGCTGAGCTTCAACCTTCAGTTCCAAATTACCATTTTTAAAAATGCAATTGGCTGTTCCGGCCTACTAAAGGTGTCTGTCTGCCCCTGCCTGGTGTTGTCCTCAACTGAATAAAGCTGAGCTTCAACCTTCAGTTCCAAACATACAACAAAAAACTGGTACAATACAAAAAGTGGCCTCCAGCTACAAAAACTTTCTCCTACAAGTAGTTAACTGACAGTTTTTTTTCCAGTGAAAACACAGATATGGCATCCAACGAGTGTTGTCCTGTCTCGTCTTCTTTATATTATTGCCAAGAAGCTGCAACTGAATAAAGCTGTGCTTCAACCTTCTGTTCCAAATTACCATTTTTAAAAATGCAATTGGCTGTTCCGGCCTACTAAAGGTGTCTGTCTGCCCCTGCCTGGTGTTGTCCTCAACTGAATAAAGCTGAGCTTCAACCTTCAGTTCCAAATTACCATTTTTAAAAATGCAATTGGCTGTTCCGGCCTACTAAAGATGTCTGTCTGCCCCTGCCTGGTGTTGTCCTCAACTGAATAAAGCTGAGCTTCAACCTTCAGTTCCAAACATACAACAAAAAACTGGTACAATACAAAAAGTGGCCTCCAGCTACAAAAACTTTCTCCTACAAGTAGTTAACTGACAGTTTTTTTTCCAGTGAAAACACAGATATGGCATCCAACGAGTGTTGTCCTGTCTCATCTTCTTTATATTATTGCCAAGAAGCTGCAACTGAATAAAGCTGTGCTTCAACCTTCTGTTCCAAATTACCATTTTAAAAAATGCAATTGGCTGTTCCGGCCTACTAAAGGTGTCTGTCTGCCCCTGCCTGGTGTTGTCCTCAACTGAATAAAGCTGAGCTTCAACCTTCAGTTCCAAATTACCATTTTTAAAAATGCAATTGGCTGTTCCGGCCTACTAAAGGTGTCTGTCTGCCCCTGCCTGGTGTTGTCCTCAACTGAATAAAGCTGAGCTTCAACCTTCAGTTCCAAACATACAACAAAAAACTGGTACAATACAAAAAGTGGCCTCCAGCTACAAAAACTTTCTCCTACAAGTAGTTAACTGACAGTTTTTTTTCCAGTGAAAACACAGATATGGCATCCAACGAGTGTTGTCCTGTCTCGTCTTCTTTATATTATTGCCAAGAAGCTGCAACTGAATAAAGCTGTGCTTCAACCTTCTGTTCCAAATTACCATTTTTAAAAATGCAATTGGCTGTTCCGGCCTACTAAAGGTGTCTGTCTGCCCCTGCCTGGTGTTGTCCTCAACTGAATAAAGCTGAGCTTCAACCTTCAGTTCCAAATTACCATTTTTAAAAATGCAATTGGCTGTTCCGGCCTACTAAAGGTGTCTGTCTGCCCCTGCCTGGTGTTGTCCTCAACTGAATAAAGCTGAGCTTCAACCTTCAGTTCCAAACATACAACAAAAAACTGGTACAATACAAAAAGTGGCCTCCAGCTACAAAAACTTTCTCCTACAAGTAGTTAACTGACAGTTTTTTTTCCAGTGAAAACACAGATATGGCATCCAACGAGTGTTGTCCTGTCTCGTCTTCTTTATATTATTGCCAAGAAGCTGCAACTGAATAAAGCTGTGCTTCAACCTTCTGTTCCAAATTACCATTTTTAAAAATGCAATTGGCTGTTCCAGCCTACTAAAGGGGTCTGCCCCTGCCTGGTGTTGTCCTCAACTGAATAAAGCTGAGCTTCTACCTTCTGCCTCTTATTAACTGCTGTTTTTTAAAAAAATTGGCTGTTCCGGCCTACTAAAGGTGTCTGTCTGCCCCTGCCTGGTGTTGTCCTCAACTGAACAAAGCTGAGCTTCCACATTCTGGCTTTCGCCCTATACTATCAGATATTAAACTGCATTTGGCCTACTAGTGTGGTTAGGCCCTTGAAACAGTGTCTGCTGCTCTTGGGTTTGCTACTCCACTGAACAAAGCAATGCCGCCTGTTTAGTCCTGTTACCAATTTTGAACTGCATTTAGCCTACTTTATTCTTTGGCCCTATATCTGTTTCCTCCTCATCCTGCCCATTGCCCAGCCACTGCTAGATGAGTCTGCTGGTACATTGACCTAGACCACTACATTCCCCTTATACTCTACACAGCCAGAATCTGACCCTGCTGAAAGTAAGGTTCCCCTTCCCGCATGTTATACCACCTTACACAGGGACAGAGAGGAAGGTGCAGATGAAAGTGCAGGTTCCTTCATCAGGTGGGGGGGCATACTCGTTGGCGACGTCACTGGCACAGGGCCCCTCAGAGTACGCAAAAGTGTCGCTGCTGGTGGGAGGCGCCCCCGCCATGCAAACACACCGCCGTACTTTGAGGGGCCCTGTGCCAGTGCCAATGCGAACGAGTGGGCCCCCCCTGCTTGCTCAGGATCACAGCACTTGCAACGTTGAAATACTTACCTTTCCCTGCAACACCGCCGTGACGTAGTCCGCATTTCCTGGGCCCACGAAAAACTTGAGCCAGCCCTACTCCCCCCACAACTTTTGCCAAATGACCCCCAATTCCCTATGCCCAACTATTATTATAAAGTTAATTAAGATTGACAAGCTTCAGAAACAAGAATGGATGTTTTTGGCATTAAAATGGGCACTGTAGGTGTTTTCCTGGCCTCCACTCACTGCCGACTATGCTTCCCCATTGACTTGCATTGGGTTTCGTGTTTCGGTCGATCCCCGACTTTTAGCGATAATCGGCCGACTGCACTCGACTCGACTCTGGACAAAATCGGGTTTCACAAAACCCGACTCGATCTTAAAAAAATGAAAGTCGCTCAACTCTAATCCACAGTTCCACACTAGTAGTACACAGCCCGACCCGAGGTCTCAGGTTCAATAAAGTATATAGTCCATATAATAACAAACACTCAATGTCCCACTGGAACGCCTAGTAGTAAACATGTATATAGGACTGAACCTCACCCATAATGGTCGTAGTGTGGAAGTGGAAAGGCAGCCCCATCTTGGTCCACATCTTGCAGTAATGTCCCATCCTGGTCCCGATGTTGAAGTAATGCCCCCATACTGGTTCGCATTGTAATGACCGTTATGCCGGTCGCTGCTCGAGAACAGAATACGGCGCTGCTATGAATGACTCAGGGCACAATATGATATTAAACCAACTTTTCTTTATAACTTATGCAAAAAATGACAGAATTTCTCTCCCAACACAATATGGGCCACAACAGCCACAACTCACAGAATACAAGTTATGCAGCCTGAGAGACCCCAAGTGCCGGCTTCACAGACAGGAATCAGACTACCCCACAACTATACCACTCCCTCCGTTAACTGTAACGGGCCTACACGGGGTTATACTGTGCCTGTGACACGTGGTCCTCTCAGGAATACAATCTTACACCCGCATCCCGCCTAATTTACAATAAATCACGGGTACCCGGTTTTTCCCAACATATACAGTATATATATATCTCACAGTATATACTCAGTGTATACGCAGTGCACTGTCTTATTATTGAGTGCACAGAGTGTACTCTTTCACAATATTTGCTTCAACGGTAAATAACTGAATTTGTTATACAGACGTCCAGCAGCAGATTAAATAGGTATTTGAGCCACCAAATCTTGTGATGCAGATCCAGATAAAGTTCACAAATAATTCCAGGAATATCCCACAGCCAGAATCGTTAAACGCAGGAATCCACACAGTGTCTATTAGTTATCAGGCAATTCTTAGTACAAAAGTGTCCTTAAATAGGCTGTGATTCCTATCTAGCTATCCCTAGCTAACTACACAGTCGGTGACTGGTCACACTTCTCTGTTTACTCACAAGAGCTGCTTTCTTGAAATCACACAGTCCCAAAACAGGAATGCCTCAAGATCTGGATTCCCCACTCTCCATCACCGCGCTGCTTCTTCTCAAACGCCCAGAAACTCTCTATGAGGTAACTGTCCTGTTTCCAGAATCTTATTGTCTTTTACTCATGGGTGACCTCCGGTGGCTGACTAAAATTACTGCAACAACATTGTAATTATCATGTCTATTACTCAAGGGTGACCTCTGGTGGCTGAACACAGTTACTGTATCAACACTGTTTATGATTTAAAAAAAAAAAAAATCACCATTTTACACTCCACCGCACTTTCAATTTGGCGTCCCGACAAATGGCTTCTCACAACTCACAAGCAACACATACTCATCAGGATTATATCGTATCGGAGGAATTCCAGCTGTGCTCCTCTCTGACCTCTGTAAGCCAGTACCTGTCGGGTTCAACGAAACATTTGTCATATCTGGTGGAACAGTAACATCAGTGGGCATATCTGGAGTTTGCACTGTCGGACTCTGCATTTCTGAGAGGTTGCCATCACAATCATCCCAACAGTAACACTCAACATTGCTTGGTTGCACCATCGTTGGATTGGATGACTCAGGGGAACAGACAGGTGCGTCGGATATACACCGCTTTAGCCAATTCCGATGCATCGTGCGACGAGGTCCGATATACCCCTCAGGGACCACAGTGTACACACTTCCTCCTGGGAACACCCTTTCCACTACTGTGTAAGGCGTATCCTCCCACCTGTCACTCAACTTCCCTTCTGGACGTGTAACCCGCACTAGCACCTTGTCACCCACCTGGAACTCATCCCCGTGCACTGGTTTTTGCTCTCGGTGTGGATGATCCCGTACACGTTCCTTCACTATCTGATGGATCTCTCGCAGTTTTCTTCGGTGATCCTGGACCCACTCACTGGCTGTACGATACTGTGGCTCATCCGGTACTGTCAGACTCAGCTCCCCGATTTCTCGTCCTGGCCGGCCGAACATCATCGCATAAGGCGTGAACCCTGTAGTGTTATTATAAGCCCACATAAGTTCAGGGAGAAACTCAGCCCATCGCCCCTTTTGCCTTTGTTCCAGCGTTCTCAGCATCTGGAGCAGCGTTCGGTTGAATCGCTCACAAGCTCCATTTCCCTGCGGGTGATAGGGCGTCATCCGTGATAGCTGAATCCCGTAGACCTGCAGCAACTCAGTCATGAGCTGACCCTGAAAACAGGTACCTTGGTCTGAATGCACTCTTTGGGGGCAGCCATACACCGGAATGAAATGTTTACAGATCGCCTCTGCTGCGGACTCAGCAGTTTGATCTTTAGTGGGAATGGCCACAGCAAATTTTGTGAAATGATCGGTCATGACCAGGCATGAGTGATGACTGCTGCTGGAGTACCCAATGGACAGATAATCCACCATTAATACTTCCAGCGGGGCAGATGTCATGATTGTCTGAACTGGAGCTCTCTGTTCTGGGGACTTATTCAATTCACAGGGTCGGCATTTAGCACACACCTCTCTCACGACTTCTTCCAAGCCAGGTGTGTGCACAAAGCGATGCAACCATCTATACGTCTTTTCAGGTCCAAAATGTGCACCTTGCGTATGAGCCTCTCGGGCAATGTCCGGAGCCATTGAGGCTGGGATCACCACCTGCCAACGGTACCCCAGCTCTGCCGCTATGTAGATCCAGCGGTACAGTACCCCTTCCGTTATGGCCAATCGATCCCACTACCGTAGTAGTTTCTGCCCCTCTGCACCCAGCCGAGCTCTCACCCTTCTGTCAGGCCAGGACTTTTGACTAACCACTTCTTTACTCGTGACAGCTCGGAGTCTGCATCCTGTAAATCGGCCCACTCCTGATGAGTCTTTCCCAGCAAAGTGGCGACCTGTGTCATCTGTTATGGACTGGTAATTTAGGAGCAACATGCAACTTGCTCTGAGAAGGTGGTAACTATACAGACCGCAGTTCCTGATCTTAACACAACACTAGAAGTAGCCGTGGGATGTTCCTGTCACTCCCTGGACACCTCGTCACAGCCGGAGAACTAGCTACCCCTAAAGGTAGAAATAGGAAAGCTATCTTGCCTCAGAGAAAATCCCCAAAGGATAGGACAGCCCCCCCACAAATAATGACTGTGAGAGGAGAAGGAAATGACATACGTAGTATGAAACAAGATTTAGCAAAGGAGGCCACTTCTAGCTAGATAGATAGTACAGGAAAGAACACTGTGCGGTCAGTAATAAAAACTAGAAAAAGTCCACCGCAGAGATATGCAAAAATCTCCACACCTGACTAAAGGTGTGGAGGGCAAAATCTGCAGCCCAGAGCTTCCAGCTTAGCTGAATAGATCCATACTGATAAGCTGGACAAATGAACAAAACATAGAATGTGCTGAACAATAAGTCCACAACAAGTGGACTGCAAAAGGACAAGCAAGGACTTATCTTTGCTGAACGGGTCAGAGTGTCAGGGAAATCCAAAAGAGCCGTGACTCCAAGCAGGAACAATTGACAACTGGCATTGATTGAGGGATAAGGCCAGACTAAAATAGCCGAGCCAGAAAGACGATCAGTGGAAGCAGCTGCTGATGCTAAATCCAAGAAGCAGCTATACCACTCAAAACCACAGGAGGGAGCCCAAGAGCAGAATTCACAAAAGTGCTACTTACAACCACCGGAGGGAGCCCAAGAGCGGAATTCACAACAGTACCCCCCCCTTGAGGAGGGGTCACCGAACCCTCACCAGAGCCCCCAGGCCGATCAGGACGAGCCAAGTGAAAAGCACGAACCAAATCGGCGGCATGGACATCGGAGGCAACCACCCAAGAATTATCCTCCTGGCCATAACCCTTCCACTTGACAAGATACTGAAGCCTCCGCCTCGAAAAACGAGAATCCAAAATTTTTTCAACCACATATTCCAACTCCCCCTCAACCAACACCGGGGCAGGAGGATCAACAGAGGGAACCACGGGTACCACATATCTCCGCAACAACGATCTATGGAAAACATTGTGGATGGCAAAAGAGGCTGGAAGGGCCAAACGAAAAGACACTGGATTGATAATCTCAGAAATCTTGTAAGGACCAATAAACCGAGGCTTGAACTTAGGGGAAGAAACCTTCATAGGAACATGACGAGAAGATAACCAGACTAAAGCCCCCACACGAAGCCGAGGACCAACACACCGACGGCGGTTAGGAAAACACTGAGCCTTTTCCTGAGACAACGTCAAATTGTCTACCACATGAGTCCAAATCTGCTGTAACCTGTCCATCACGGAATCAACACCAGGACAATCAGAAGGCTCAACCTGCCATGAAGAAAAACGAGGATGGAAACCAAAATTACAAAAAAAAGGCGAAACCAAAGTAGCTGAACTGGCCCGATTATTAAGGGCAAACTCGGCCAACGGCAAGAAAGCCACCCAATCATCCTGATCAGCAGACACAAAGCATCTCAAGTAGGTTTCCAAGGTTTGATTAGTTCGCTCAGTTTGGCCATTTGTCTGAGGATGGAACGCCGAAGAAAAAGACAAATTAATGCCCATCCTAGCACAAAAGGACCGCCAAAACCTGGAAACAAACTGGGAACCTCTGTCAGACACAAAATTCTCCGGAATGCCATGCAAATGAACCACATAGTGAAAAAACAATGGAACCAAATCAGAGGAGGAAGGCAATTTAGGCAAAGGTACCAAATGGACTATTTTAGAGAACCGGTCACAAACCACCCAGATTACAGACATCCTCTGAGACACAGGAAGATCCGAAATAAAATCCATGGAAATATGCGTCCAGGGCCTCTCAGGGACAGGCAAAGGCAAAAGCAACCCACTAGCGTGGGAACAGCAAGGCTTAGCCCGGGCACAGGTCCCACAGGACTGCACAAAAGAACGTACATCCTGCGACAAGGAAGGCCACCAAAAGGACCTAGCAACCAAATCTCTGGTACCAAAAATCCCAGGATGACCGGTGTTATGACCCCAATGGCAGAGGGTCTCAGGAATAAATACCAAGTCTGCAAACACAAAAAACCAGCTCATAGGGCAGTGGTAACTGGGCTGACCATATATCTAATCCTAGCACCACAAATAGAAGTAGCCGGGGAACGTGCCTACGTTGGTTCTAGACGTCTCGCGCCAGCCGGAGAACTAACTAACCCTAGAAGGGAAAAGAAAGACCTTTCTTGCCTCCAGAGAAAAGACCCCAAAAGTTGGATACAAGCCCCCAACAAATAATAACGGTGAGGTAAGAGGAAAAGACAAACATAAGAATGAGCTAGGTATTTAGCAAAGAGAGGCCCACTAGCTAATAGCAGAATATAGTAAGATGACTTATATGGTCAGCAAAAACCCTATTAAAATATCCACGCTGGATATTCAAGAACCCCCGAACCGTCTAACGGCCAGGGGGAGAACACCAGCCCCCTAGAGCTTCGAGCAAGGTCAGAAATCACATTTAGTACAAGCTGGACAAAAATAGTAGCAAAGCAAGTAACTCAAAAAATAAAGAAGCAAGACTTAGCTTAATTTTGCAAGAGCCAGGACCAGCAGACAGGAGCAACAGAAGGATCTGATTACAACGATGCCAGGCACTGGACTAAGGATCCAGGAAGTTAATATAGCGACACCCCTGGACTAACGACCCAGGTGAGTGCCAAACAGAAAAAAGACAATCCCAGAGTCATACCACTTGTGACCACAAGAGGGAGCCAAAAAGTCTAATTCACAACAGTACCCCCCCTTAAGGAGGGGTCACCGAACCCTCACCAAGACCACCAGGGCGATCAGGATGAGCAGCGTGAAAGGCACGAACTAAATCGGCCGCATGCACATCAGAGGCAACCACCCAGGAATTATCCTCCTGACCATAGCCCTTCCACTTGACCAGATACTGAAGCCTCCGCCTGGAGAGACGAGAATCCAAGATCTTCTCCACCACGTACTCCAACTCGCCCTCAACCAACACCGGAGCAGGAGGCTCAACAGAAGGAACCACAGGTACAACGTACCGCCGCAACAAAGACCTATGGAACACGTTGTGAATGGCAAACGACACAGGAAGATCCAAGCGAAAGGACACAGGATTAAGGATTTCCAATATCTTGTAAGGACCGATGAAGCGAGGCTTAAATTTAGGAGAGGAGACCTTCATAGGAACAAATCGAGAAGACAGCCATACCAAATCCCCAACACGAAGTCGGGGACCCACACCGCGGCGGCGGTTGGCAAAACGCTGAGCCTTCTCTTGTGACAACTTTAAGTTGTCCAACACATGATTCCAGATCTGCTGCAACTTATCCACCACAGAATCTACCCCAGGACAGTCAGAAGGCTCCACATGTCCCGAGGAAAAACGAGGATGGAAACCAGAGTTGCAGAAAAATGGCGAAACCAATGTAGCGGAACTAGCCCGATTATTAAGGGCAAACTCAGCCAACGGCAAGAAGGTCACCCAATCATCCTGATCCGCAGAAACAAAACACCTCAAATAAGCCTCCAGAGTCTGATTAGTTCGCTCCGTTTGTCCATTAGTCTGAGGATGAAAGGCAGACGAAAACGACAACTCAATGCCCATCCTAGCACAAAAGGATCGCCAGAACCTGGAAACAAACTGGGATCCTCTGTCAGACACAATATTCTCAGGAATGCCGTGTAAACGAACCACATTCTGAAAGAACACAGGAACCAGATCGGAAGAGGAAGGCAACTTAGGCAAAGGTACCAAATGGACCATCTTAGAAAAGCGATCACATACCACCCAGATGACAGACATGCCCTGAGACACCGGGAGATCTGAAATGAAATCCATGGAAATGTGTATGCCAGGCCTACATTGAATGTTTAATGCATTGCAGAAGTGGGATATAAGAAAGGAAATTCTGAATTTTTTTTTTCTCCTCTCTTCCTCCCCTTTACCTCTGAGTGGCTTGAGCTTGCTGCAGACATGAATGTCCAGACCTTGATTACAAGTGTGGACCAGCTTGCTGCTCGTGTGCAAAGCATACAAGATTACTGTTGTGAATTAGACTTTTTGGCTCCCTCTTGTGGTCACTAGTGGTATGACTCTGGGATTGTCTTTTTTCTGTTTGGCACTCACCTGGGTCGTTAGTCCAGGGGTGTCGCTATATTAACTTCCTGGATCCTTAGTCCAGGGCCTGGCATACTGTTATGACCCCAATGGCAGAGGGTCTCAGGAATAAATACCAAGTCTGCAAACACAAAAAACCAGCTCATAGGGCAGTGGTAACTGGGCTGACCATATATCTAATCCTAGCACCACAAATGGAAGTAGCCGGGGAACGTGCCTACGTTGGTTCTAGACGTCTCGCGCCAGCCGGAGAACTAACTAACCCTAGAAGGGAAAAGAAAGACCTTTCTTGCCTCCAGAGAAAAGACCCCAAAAGTTGGATACAAGCCCCCAACAAATAATAACGGTGAGGTAAGAGGAAAAGACAAACATAAGAATGAGCTAGGTATTTAGCAAAGAGAGGCCCACTAGCTAATAGCAGAATATAGTAAGATGACTTATATGGTCAGCAAAAACCCTATTAAAATATCCACGCTGGATATTCAAGAACCCCCGAACCGTCTAACGGCCGGGGGGAGAACACCAGCCCCCTAGAGCTTCCAGCAAGGTCAGAAATCACATTTAGTACAAGCTGGACAAAAATAGTAGCAAAGCAAGTAACTCAAAAAATAAAGAAGCAAGACTTAGCTTAATTTTGCAAGAGCCAGGACCAGCAGACAGGAGCAACAGAAGGATCTGATTACAACGATGCCAGGCACTGGACTAAGGGTCCAGGAAGTTAATATAGCGACACCCCTGGACTAACGACCCAGGTGAGTGCCAAACAGAAAAAAGACAATCCCAGAGTCATACCACTAGTGACCACAAGAGGGAGCCAAAAAGTCTAATTCACAACAGACCGGCCAACACAGAACAATGGACCTCAGAATTACCTTACTTGTCCATCTATCAGGAACAAACAGCTTCCCCACAGGACAGCAGTCTGGTTTATCAGCCTGAAATTCCTGAAGCACCCGCCGTAAATCAGGGGAGATAGCAGAAAGAATCACCCCTTCCCTAAGAAAGCCAACCGGCTCAAGAACTCCAGGAGAATCAGGCAAAAAACTCCTAGAGAGGGCATCTGCCTTAACATTCTTAGATCCCGGAAGATATGAGACCACAAAATCGAAACGGGAGAAAAACAGGGACCATCGAGCCTGTCTAGGGTTCAGCCGCTTGGCCGACTCGAGGTAAATCAGATTCTTATGATCGGTCAAGACCACAACGCGGTGCTTGGCTCCCTCAAGCCAATGTCGCCACTCCTCAAATGCCCACTTCATAGCCAACAACTCCCGATTGCCGACATTATAATTGCGTTCTGCAGGCGAAAACTTTCGGGAAAAGAAGGCACATGGTTTCATCAAGGAACCATCAGAATTCCTCTGTGACAAAACGGCCCCTGCCCCAATCTCAGAAGCGTCAACCTCAACTTGAAAAGGAAGAGACACATCAGGCTGACGCAAGACCGGGGAAGAAGTAAATCGGCGCTTAAGCTCCTGAAAGGCCTCCACAGCCTCAGAGGACCAATTTGCCACATCAGCACCTTTCTTCGTCAAATCGGTCAGGGGCTTAACCACACTAGAGAAGTTGGCAATGAAACGGCGATAAAAATTAGCAAAGCCCAAAAATTTCTGAAGGCTCTTCACAGATGTGGGTTGAACCCAATCATGAATGGCTTGGACCTTAACAGGATCCATTTCTATAGACGAAGGAGAAAAAATAAACCCCAAAAAAGAGACCTTCTGGACCCCAAATAGGCACTTAGACCCCTTCACAAATAGAGCATTATCACGAAGGATCTGGAATACCATCCTGACCTGCTTCACGTGAGACTCCCAATCATTGGAAAAAATCAAAATATCATCCAAATACACAATCAAGAATTTATCAAGATAATTGCGGAAAATATCATGCATGAAGGACTGAAATACAGAAGGAGCATTAGAAAGCCCGAAAGGCATCACCAGGTATTCAAAGTGGCCTTCGGGCGTATTAAATGCAGTTTTCCATTCGTCACCCTGTTTAATACGAACAAGATTATACGCCCCTCGAAGGTCAATCTTGGTAAACCAACTAGCCCCCTTAATCCGAGCAAACAAATCAGAGAGCAAAGGTAAAGGGTATTGGAATTTGACCATGATCTTATTAAGAAGGCGATAATCAATACAGGGTCTCAAGGAGCCATCCTTCTTGGCAACAAAAAAGAATCCTGCTCCCAATGGTGACGAAGACGGCCGAATATGCCCCTTCTCTAAAGACTCCTTAACATAGCTTCGCATAGTGGCATGCTCTGGCACAGACAGATTGAAGAGTCGGCCCTTAGGGAACTTACAGCCAGGAACCAAGTCGATAGCACAATCACAGTCCCTATGAGGAGGAAGGGAACTGGACTTGGGCTCATCGAATACATCCTGGAAATCTGACAAAAATTCAGGAACATCAGAAGAGGGGGAAGAGGAAATTGACATTAAAGGAACGTCACTATGTACCCCTTGACAACCCCAACTAGTCACAGACATTGATTTCCAATCTAACACTGGATTGTGTACTGTTATGACCTGGTGGTTACGGAGCGGTACTGAGATGACCTGGTGGGTAAAACCAATCATGGACAAGCTCAGAGGAGGTGGCAGCTCCACAGACAGAAATCACTGATATGACCTAGTGATTACGGAGCAGCACTGAAATGACCTGGTGGGTAAAACAAATAATGTACAAGCTCTGAGGAGGTGGTAGCTTTACTGACCGCAATCCCTACTCCTAACACCAACACTAGAAATAGCCGTGGAGCGTTCCTATCTCTGCCTAGACGCCTCTTCACAGCCTAAGAACTAGCTACCCCTGAAGATGGAAATGGAAAACTATCTCGCCTCAGAGAAACCCCCAAAGGAAGGATAGCCCCCCACAAATATTGACGGTGAGTGAAGAGGGAAATGACAAACTCAGAAATGAAACTAGATTTTAGCAAAGGAGGCCAATACTATCTAAATAGCCAGAGATAGAAAAGGCTACTGTGCGGTCAGTATAAAAACTAAATGTCCACGCAGAGTTTACAAAAATAACCTCCACACCGACTCACGGTGTGGAGGGGGCAAATCTGCAACCCCAGAGCTTCCAACTAGCCGGAATATTTCATAATGACAAGCTGGACAAAAGAGACATAACTTAAACTGAACAGAAGGTCAAAAGCAGGGAAACACCCAAAAACTAGCAGAACTTATCTTAAGCTGAAATGGACTGGCCAACAGAGAACTTCCAGGAAAGGACTGAATCCACAGGAAGAAACATTGACAGCTGGCATCAACTACAGCCAAAAGCCCAGTTAAATAACAAGGCCAGGGAACCGATTAGTGAAAGCAGCTGCTAAGTTCCACTTGAAACCACCAGAGGGAGCCCAAGAGCAGAACTCCCAAAAATACCATTCGCAACCACAGGATGGAGCCCAAGAACGGAATTCACAACAGTGTACTTGTAACCATGGAAAACCCAGTACAACAACATCATGTAAATTATGCAACACCAGAAAACGCCAATCTTCCCGATGTGCTGGAGCCATGCACATAGTCAGCTGAGTCATCAATACCCCTCAAAGGAATAGGGCTCTGCAAAGGCTGCAAAGAAAAAACACAGCGCCTGGCGAAGTCTAAGTCCATTAAGTTCAGGGCAGCGCCTGAATCCACAAATGCCATGACAGAGAAAGATGACAATGAGCAAATCAGGGTCACAGACAGGAGAAACTTAGGCTGTACAGTACTAATGGTAACAGATCTAGCGACCCTCTTAATACGCTTAGGGCAATCAGAAATAGTATGAGCAGAATCACCACAGTAAAAACACAGCCCATTCTGACGTCTGTATCCCCTCTGTTCCGCTCTAGTCAGAATCCTATCACATTGCATAGGCTCAGTACTCTGTTCAGAGGACACTGCCATATGGTGCACCACTTTGCGCTCGCGCAGGCACCGATCAATCTGAATGGCTAGGGACATAGATTCGCTCAAACCAACAGGCGTGGGGAACCCCACCATAACATCTTTAAGGGCTTCTGAAAGACCCTTTCTGAAAATTGCTGCCAGAGCATCCTCATTCCATTTAGTGAGCACAGACCATTTTCTAAATTTCTGGCAGTACAATTCTGCCGCTTCCTGACCCTGACACAGGGCCAACAAGGTTTTTTCCGCATGATCCACAGAGTTAGGTTCGTCATACAATAATCCGAGCGATTGAAAAAATGCATCTACATTAAGCAATGCCGGATCCCCTGGCTCAAGGGAGAATGCCCAGTCCTGAGGGTCACCACGCAGCAGAGAAATAACTATTTTAACTTGCTGAGTGGAGTCACCAGAGGAACGGGGTTTCAGAGCAAAAAACAATTTGCAGTTATTTTTAAAGTTCAAAAACTTAGCTCTATCCCCGTAAAACAAATCTGGAGTAGGAATTCTAGGCTCTAAGGCTGGAGTCTGAACAACATAATCTTGGATACTCTGAACTCTTGCAGCAAGCTGATCCACATGAGAAAACAAACCCTGAACATCCATGTCCGCGCCCAAATCCACCCAGAGATTAAGAGGAAGGAAAAAGACAAAACAGACTAAAGAAAAAAAAAATGGCTCAGAACTCTTTTTCTTTTCCTTCTTTTGAGATGCATTCAACTCATTTTTGGCCAGTTGTACTGTTATGGACTGGTAATTTAGGAGCGACATGCGACTAGCTCTGAGCAGGTGGTAACTATGCAGACCGCAGTTCCTGATCTTAACACAACACTAGAAGTAGCCGTGGGATGTTCCTGTCACTCCCTGGACACCTCGTCACAGCCGGAGAACTAGCTACCCCTAAAGGTAGAAATAGGAAAGCTATCTTGCCTCAGAGAAAATCCCCAAAGGATAGGACAGCCCCCCACAAATAATGACTGTGAGAGGAGAAGGAAATGACATACGTAGTATGAAACAAGATTTAGCAAAGGAGGCCACTTCAAGCTAGATAGATAGTACAGGAAAGAACACTGTGCGGTCAGTAATAAAAACTAGAAAAAATCCACCGCAGAGATATGCAAAAATCTCCACACCTGACTAAAGGTGTGGAGGGCAAAATCTGCAGCCCAGAGCTTCCAGCTTAGCTGAATAGATCCATACTGATAAGCTGGACAAATGAACAAAACATAGAATGTGCTGAACAATAAGTCCACAACAAGTGGACTGCAAAAGGACAAGCAAGGACTTATCTTTGCTGAACGGGTCAGAGTGTCAGGGAAATCCAAAAGAGCCGTGACTCCAAGCAGGAACAATTGACAACTGGCATTGATTGAGGGATAAGGCCAGACTAAAATAGCCGAGCCAGAAAGACGATCAGTGGAAGCAGCTGCTGATGCTAAATCCAAGAAGCAGCTATACCACTCAAAACCACAGGAGGGAGCCCAAGAGCAGAATTCACAAAAGTGCTACTTACAACCACCGGAGGGAGCCCAAGAGCGGAATTCACAACAGTCGTCACCCCACTTAACCGTGCCACATCCACAAAAACAGGTAATCGTCTCAGGTCAGGAATCTCAGTATCCTCAAGGTCTTCATCCACAACATGCTGGGGAGTACCACAAGTCACAAATGACAGTGCATCGGCATTGGAGTTCTCTATACCAGAACGGAACCGAATCCGGTAATTAAACTTCGACATCCATGCTACCCACCTCTGCTCTAGGGCTCCCAGCCTGGCATTCTCTAGGTGTGCCAGTGGGTTATTGTCAGTCATCACAAAAATCTCAGAGCCAGCAAGGTACTCTGCAAATTTCTCAGTCATAGCCCACACCAAGGCCAACATCTCCAACTTAAATGAGCTATAATTATCTGGGTTTCGCTCGGTGTCTCGTAGAGACCGACTGGCATATGCAATAACCCGTTCACGCCCCTCCTGCTCTTGGGCTAACACAGCTCCCAGGCCATGGAGGCTCCCGTCAGTGTACAGAATGAAAGGTCGGTCAAAACGTGCATACGCCAACAAAGGTGCCTGCACAAGGGCATCCCGGATCCGATCGAATGCCTGCTATTGTCGATCTGTCCATTGGATGGGTTGGTTCTTGGGCCCTCGCGCCGTCCCTCTCAACAGCTCACTCAGTGGCTCAGCCACTTTAGCAAAGTCTTTTACAAATCGGCGATAGTATCCGGCTAGACCGAGAAATGCCTGTACTTCTCTCCGGGTCTTGGGTCTGGGCCACCCTTGAATGGCCTCAATTTTACTTGGTGCCAGTTGCACACCCTCAGCCGACACTACATGCCCCAGATACTCAATCTGCGTCCGGAACAGTTGACATTTTTTTGGCTTGATCTTAAGTCCATTGTCTCTCAGTCGGTGCAACACTTGCCGCAGCTTTTTCAGGTGATCATCGAATACATTTCCGAATACGATTACATCATCCAGATAGATCAACACAGATTCGATATTGTAGTCACCCAAGCAATACTCCATCAATCGCTGAAATGTTCCTGGGGCATTACCCAGTCCAAAGGGCATCCGATTAAACTCGAACAGACCCATCGGCAAGATGAATGCTGTCTTCTGCCGATCTCGAGCCACCACGGGCACCTGCCAGTAGCCACTGGCTAAGTCAAGCGTAGAGAAATACTTCGCCTTCCCTAGTGCGGACAAGGATTCCTCGATTCTTGGTAACGGATAAGAATCACGTACAGTATGTGCATTCAGCTTGCGGTAATCAACACAAAACCATATGGACCCATCCTTCTTCCGTACCAACATGACTGGTGCGGCCCAAGGACTTTGACTCTGTCGGATCACCCCATTGTCTAGCATTTGCACTATCATCCGCTTAACCTCTTGATAGAGGTTCGGCGGGATCTGACGATATCTCTCTCGAATCGGAGGGGTATCTCCTGTGGGTATTTCATGTTCCACTGCCTTTGTGCAACCGAAGTCTTCATCATCCCTGGAGAAAGCAGCCTGATATTCCCACAGTGTATCCTCCAGCCTGCGCGCCTGCTCAAATGTTAACTGGGACTCATCCACCCCCATAATCTCCATGATCTTCCTGCCATTCCACGCAGGTGTGGGGGACTCTTCGGTTGTCGTCTGCAGTGACAGGGTCCAGGCAGTCCTGCGGTCTGCTCTTAGTGTAAACTGACTTTTGGGAATGACTCTCTCGCCGCACACATATACATCAGCCAGCTTGGTGCCTGCCACCAGAGTCATCTCATGATCTTGCAGATTCAAGCACCTTATTGGTACACTTCCATCTCGTACAACGGCCACTGTTCGGGCTACCATTAGACTATCCAGGTCTTCTGACCGACTGGTCGGTTCCAGAATCACCTCCACACCATTCAGTTTTCTGTGTGTCCCTACCGGCATCAATACAAGCTTCTCTTGACCCGGACCGATCACAACAGCAGACCCGCATGGGACATACACCGCTGTTGTGATCCGCTTTTTGGCTCCCCTGGTGGTGGCTGGTGGTACTGGAGACTTGTGTGTGCTTTTCTGCCTCAGCTCACCTGCTTCCATCAGTTTTGGGAGTTCCCTATTTAGCCTTGCTCTCCAGTCACTTCCTTGCCGGTCATCATTGTAACCTGAGTCTTTCAGTTGCATGTTCCTGCTACTAGTCTGCTGATCAGCTAAGTGGACTCTTGTCCTTATTGTTTTGTTTTTCTTGTCCAGTTTACAGTTTTGTCATTTCCTGTTTCTGGAAGCTCTTGTGGACTGAAATTGCCACTCCTGTGTCATGAGTTGACACAGGAGTCTTAAAGTAATTTCAGGATGGGTTTTTGAAAGGGTTTTTCAGCTGACCGTGAAGTCCTCTTTTGTATCCTTCCTCTATCTAGTAAGTGGACCTCGCTTTGCTAAATCTACCTTCATACTGTGTATGTCTTTTCCTCTGAACTCACCGTCAATATACGTGGGGGCTACTATCATCTTTGGGGATTTCTCTAGAGGTAAGCCAGGCCTGTTCCTTCCTCTTCCAGGCGTAGTTAGTTCTCCGGCTGGCGCATGGCATCTAGGCAGCCGTAGGAATGCTTCCTGGCTACTGTTAGTTGTGTGGTAGATTTAGGTCACGGTCAGCTTGAGTTTCCATCACCCGAGAGCTAGTCTGTTATTTTTGTGTTTCTGATGTTCCCATGCCATTGGGGAATCATGACACACCGCTCCCACTGCTCTTCCTTCTGCCGAACTCTTCTGAATGCCGCATGAACGGACCACCTGCTGTAGGACTCTCTGAGTGACTTTGTGGGGCGTCACCCGCTTCCAATAACGCGGACCATCACGTTCAAACAGAAGGGAATCCAGCTCTCTCAGGATGTTCATTCCCAGAACCACAGGAAGGTTTGGTCTCGCCTGCGTCGTCACGAGCACCACTCCCTTGGTCCCCAACTCCTGACCACACAGCTGTACCTTCATCCACGCAATGCCCGCCACTGGGATTTCCTCATTATTGGCAGCCTTCAGTTTTAATAGATGTCCGGACTCCGGTTTGACAGTCCCTTCGAAGTGCGCCTTAAAAAACTTTATTGGCATCGTAGTCACCTCCGACCCGGTATCCACCAGACACGCCACCTTCTTGCCTGCAAACTGCACTTCCAAAGTGGGACTGTCCTCAATCAGATCCTCAGAACAGACATTGGGCACTGATTTTCGTTCCTGCCCCGCCGTATGCCCAACTACAGCGAGGGCCTCTCTTTTACTGATGATGAAGCTTCATCTGCCAGCTTCCTCTGGCAGTCTCGCTGCAAATGACCAAATTCCCTGCATCGCCAGCATTGCACCGGTCTTCTTGCCCAACCTCTGGATGGCCAGGGTCTTATAGTAGTCGACATTTCCCTTGAGGTATAGGGTAACCGCCCATACAATGGAATAGAGGGGTTAGGCGGTGCTGGGTACATCGGAGGTGTTTCCCGAACCTGCATCTGCTGCATCTGCTCTGCCAGGCTTTCCACGGTTTTCTGTAAAGCTGTCAGCTGTGTCTGGATGGGATCTGGCCCCGGCCCTCGTGTATCAGCCACTTGCAGGTTACTCCTCTGCAGAACGGGCTTCACTTCTAAGGTCTGTGCTACTGCTTCTTCCTGAATTTCAGCATATGTAATACCAGGAATACTTCGAGCTTTCAGTAACAATTCACTCCTTAGTGTCTCACTTTGGATCCCCTCAATTAACTGATCCCGAAGAATGCTGTCAACCTCGGCGTCAGTACCCACAGTCACAGTTGACTTCCTTTTAACCTCCTGATGCAGCTCCTCCAATGCTATAGCATACTGGATCAGACTTTCTCCGTCTCTCTGGGTCTGAGCGAAAAACTGTACTCGCAGTTGCCCTGCCGCTGCCACGTGATCAAATTGCCAACAAAGTGTTAATTGTTTGGGCTGAAGCTGGAGAAAAAGAAGTGTTGAAGGAAAATTTTTTTTTTTTTTTCTTTCCCTCAGAGTTTTGCTGCCTAGCCCTTAATTGCTGTCTAGCTGCTTCTTACCTCCTCTTAACCCTTGAATGGCTCTGACCTTAGCTGTTTAACATGGATGTCCAGAGTTTGGCTGAAGGTTTAAATAATCTTGCTACGAAGGTTCAGAATTTACAAGATTATGTTATACGTACTCCTATTTCTGAACCTAAGATTCCTACACCAGAGGTATTTTCCGGAGATAGATCTCGGTTTCTGAATTTCAAATGTAATTGTAAATTATTCCTTTCTCTCAGACCTCACTCCTCTGGAGATCCTGTTCAGCAGGTTAAGATTGTGATTTCTTTGCTGCGAGGTGACCCTCAAAATTGGGCATTTTCATTGACACCAGGGGATCCTGCGTTGCTCAATGTGGATGCGTTTTTTCTGGCTTTAGGGTTGCTGTATGAGGAACCTAATTTGGAGATTCAAGCTGAAAAAGCTTTAATAGCCCTGTCTCAAGGGCAAGATGAAGCTGAGATATACTGCCAAAAATTTCGTAAATGGTCTGTGCTTACTCAGTGGAATGAGTGTGCCCTAGCGGCAAATTTCAGAGAGGGCCTTTCTGATGCCGTTAAGGATGTCATGGTGGGGTTTCCTACGCCCACAGGTCTGAATGAGTCCATGACAATGGCGATTCAGATTGATCGGCGTTTGCGGGAGCGCAAACCCGTGCACCATTTGGCGGTATCTTCTGAAGGGACGCCAGAGAAAATGCAATGTGACAGAATTCTGTCAAGAAGCGAGCGGCAGAATTATAGGCGCAAAAATGGCTTGTGCTTCTACTGTGGTGATTCCGCGCATGTTATATCAGCATGCTCTAAACGTACTAGGAAGGTTGACAAGTCTGTTTCTATCGGCACTTTACAGTCTAAATTTCTTCTGTCTGTAACTCTGATTTGTTCATTATCAGTTATTACCGTGGATGCCTATGTGGACTCTGGCGCCGCTCTGAGTCTCATGGATTGGTCCTTCGCCAGGCGCTGTGGGTTTGATTTGGAGCCTCTGGAAGTCCCTATACCTCTGAAGGGTATTGATTCTACACCTCTGGCTTGTAATAGACCACAGTTCTGGACGCAAGTGACTATGCGTATGACTCCAGACCATCAGGAGATGATTCGCTTCCTCGTGTTGTATAATTTACATGATGTTTTAGTGCTTGGATTACCATGGTTACAATCTCATAACCCAGTACTGGACTGGAAAACTATGTCTGTGTTAAGCTGGGGATGTCGGGGGGCTCATGGGGACATACCTTTGGTTCCTATCTCGTCATCTATTCCCTCTGAGATTCCTGCATTTTTGTCGGATTTTGGGGATATTTTTGAAGAGCCTAAAATTGGTTCTCTCCCTCCCCACAGAGAGTGTGATTGCGCCATAGATCTGATTCCAGGCAGTAAATTTCCAAAGGGTCGTTTGTTTAACCTATCTGTACCTGAGCATGCTGCCATGCGAGAATATGTTAAGGAGTCCCTGGAAAAGGGACATATTCGTCCTTCTTCATCACCTTTAGGAGCTGGGTTTTTCTTTGTCTCTAAAAAGGATGGCTCGCTGAGGCCTTGTATTGATTATCGACTCCTGAATAAAATTACTGTCAAATATCAGTATCCGTTGCCGCTGCTTACTGATTTGTTTGCTCGCATAAGGGGGGCTAAGTGGTTCTCCAAGATTGATCTCCGTGGGGCGTATAATTTGGTGCGAATTAAGCAAGGGGATGAGTGGAAAACCGCATTTAATACGCCTGAGGGCCACTTTGAGTATTTAGTAATGCCTTTCGGCCTTTCTAATGCGCCTTCAGTTTTTCAGTCCTTTATGCATGATATTTTCCGTGAATATCTGGATAAATTTATGATTGTGTATTTGGACGATATTTTGATTTTTTCTGAGGACTGGGAGTCTCATGTTCAGCAGGTCAGGAGGGTTTTTCAGGTCTTGCGGGAGAATTCTCTGTGTGTAAAGGGTTCTAAGTGTGTTTTTGGGGTTCAAAAGATTTCCTTTTTGGGGTACATTTTTTCCCCTTCTTCTGTTGAGATGGACCCTGTCAAGGTTCGGGCTATTTGTGACTGGACGCAGCCTACTTCTCTAAAGGGTCTTCAGAAGTTCTTGGGCTTTGCTAATTTTTATCGTCGATTTATAACAGGTTTTTCTGGTGTTGCTAAGCCTCTTACGGATTTGACTAAGAAGGGTGCTGATGTTGCCAATTGGTCCTCTGCCGCTGTGGAGGCCTTTCGGGAACTTAAGCGCCGCTTTTCGTCTGCCCCTGTGTTGCGCCAGCCCGATGTCTCTCTCCCCTTTCAGGTTGAGGTCGATGCTTCCGAGATCGGAGCGGGGGCGGTTTTGTCGCAGAAAAGTTCCGATTGCTCAGTGATGAGACCTTGTGCGTTCTTTTCTCAAAAATTTTCTGCCGCCGAAAGAAATTATGATGTCGGTAATCGGGAGCTTTTGGCCATGAAGTGGGTATTTGAGGAGTGGCGTCATTGGCTTGAGGGTGCTAGACATCAGGTGGTGGTTTTGACTGATCACAAGAATCTGATTTATCTTGAGTCTGCCAGGCGCCTGAATCCTAGACAGGCGCGCTGGTCGTTGTTTTTCTCTCGGTTTAATTTTGTGGTCTCATATCTACCAGGTTCTAGGAATGTGAAGGCGGATGCCCTTTCTAGGAGTTTTGAGCCTGATTCCCCTGGTGATTCGGAACCTACAGGTATCCTTAAGGATGGGGTGATATTATCCGCTATTTCCCCAGATCTGCGACGTGCTTTGCAAGAGTTTCAGGCGGATAGACCTGATCGCTGTCCACCTGGTAGACTGTTTGTTCCTGATGATTGGACCAGTAGAGTCATCTCGGAGGTTCATTCTTCTACGCTGGCGGGTCATCCTGGAATTTTTGGTACCAGGGATTTGGTGGCTAGATCCTTCTGGTGGCCATCTCTGTCTCGTGATGTGCGTGTTTTTGTGCAGTCTTGTGATGTGTGTGCTCGGGCCAAGCCTTGTTGTTCTAGGGCTAGCGGGTTGTTGTTGCCCTTGCCTATTCCGAAGAGGCCTTGGACGCACATCTCGATGGACTTTATTTCTGATCTTCCTGTCTCTCAGAGGATGTCTGTTATCTGGGTGGTGTGTGACCGTTTTTCTAAGATGGTTCATTTGGTGCCATTGCCGAAGTTGCCTTCCTCGTCTGAGTTGGTTCCTTTGTTTTTTCAAAATGTGGTTCGCTTGCATGGTATTCCTGAAAATATCGTTTCTGATAGGGGTACCCAGTTCGTTTCTAGATTTTGGCGGGCATTCTGTGCCAGGTTGGGCATTGATTTGTCTTTTTCGTCTGCCTTTCATCCTCAGACTAATGGCCAGACGGAGCGAACTAATCAAACTTTGGAGACGTATTTGAGGTGTTTTGTGTCTGCGGATCAGGATGATTGGGTTGCCTTTTTGCCGTTGGCGGAGTTTGCTCTTAATAATCGGGCCAGTTCTGCCACTTTGGTTTCCCCTTTCTTTTGCAATTCGGGGTTTCATCCCCGTTTTTCTTCTGGTCAGGTGGAGTCTTCGGATTGTCCTGGAGTAGATGCTGTGGTGGATCGGTTGTATCGGATTTGGGAACAAGTGGTGGACAATTTGAATTTGTCCCAGGAGAGGACTCAGCGGTTTGCTAACCGCCAGCGTCGGGTTGGTCCTCGCCTTCGTGTTGGGGACTTGGTGTGGTTGTCTTCCCGTTTTGTCCCAATGAGGGTTTCTTCTCCTAAATTTAAGCCTCGGTTCATCGGTCCCTATAGGATTTTGGAGATTATTAACCCTGTTTCCTTTCGTTTGGACCTTCCGGCATCTTTCGCTATCCATAATGTGTTCCATCGGTCGTTGTTGCGGAGATACGAGGTGCCGGTGGTTCCTTCTGCTGGGCCTCCTGCTCCTGTGCTGGTTGAGGGTGAATTGGAGTACGTTATAGAGAAGATCTTGGACTCCCGTATCTCCAGGCGGAGACTCCAGTACCTGGTTAAATGGAAGGGCTATGGTCAGGAAGATAATTCTTGGGTAACTGCCTCTGATGTTCATGCCTCGGATTTGGTTTGTGCCTTTCATAGGGCTCATCCAGGTCACCCTGGCGGTTCTTGTGAGGGTTCGGTGCCCCCTCCTTAAGGGGGGGGTACTGTTGTGATCCGCTTTTTGGCTCCCCTGGTGGTGGCTGGTGGTACTGGAGACTTGTGTGTGCTTTTCTGCCTCAGCTCACCTGCTTCCATCAGTTTTGGGAGTTCCCTATTTAGCCTTGCTCTCCAGTCACTTCCTTGCCGGTCATCATTGTAACCTGAGTCTTTCAGTTGCATGTTCCTGCTACTAGTCTGCTGATCAGCTAAGTGGACTCTTGTCCTTATTGTTTTGTTTTTCTTGTCCAGTTTACAGTTTTGTCATTTCCTGTTTCTGGAAGCTCTTGTGGACTGAAATTGCCACTCCTGTGTCATGAGTTGACACAGGAGTCTTAAAGTAATTTCAGGATGGGTTTTTGAAAGGGTTTTTCAGCTGACCGTGAAGTCCTCTTTTGTATCCTTCCTCTATCTAGTAAGTGGACCTCGCTTTGCTAAATCTACCTTCATACTGTGTATGTCTTTTCCTCTGAACTCACCGTCAATATACGTGGGGGCTACTATCATCTTTGGGGATTTCTCTAGAGGTAAGCCAGGCCTGTTCCTTCCTCTTCCAGGCGTAGTTAGTTCTCCGGCTGGCGCATGGCATCTAGGCAGCCGTAGGAATGCTTCCTGGCTACTGTTAGTTGTGTGGTAGATTTAGGTCACGGTCAGCTTGAGTTTCCATCACCCGAGAGCTAGTCTGTTATTTTTGTGTTTCTGATGTTCCCATGCCATTGGGGAATCATGACACACCGCTCCCACTGCTCTTCCTTCTGCCGAACTCTTCTGAATGCCGCATGAACGGACCACCTGCTGTAGGACTCTCTGAGTGACTTTGTGGGGCGTCACCCGCTTCCAATAACGCGGACCATCACGTTCAAACAGAAGGGAATCCAGCTCTCTCAGGATGTTCATTCCCAGAACCACAGGAAGGTTTGGTCTCGCCTGCGTCGTCACGAGCACCACTCCCTTGGTCCCCAACTCCTGACCACACAGCTGTACCTTCATCCACGCAATGCCCGCCACTGGGATTTCCTCATTATTGGCAGCCTTCAGTTTTAATAGATGTCCGGACTCCGGTTTGACAGTCCCTTCGAAGTGCGCCTTAAAAAACTTTATTGGCATCGTAGTCACCTCCGACCCGGTATCCACCAGACACGCCACCTTCTTGCCTGCAAACTGCACTTCCAAAGTGGGACTGTCCTCAATCAGATCCTCAGAACAGACATTGGGCACTGATTTTCGTTCCTGCCCCGCCGTATGCCCAACTACAGCGAGGGCCTCTCTTTTACTGATGATGAAGCTTCATCTGCCAGCTTCCTCTGGCAGTCTCGCTGCAAATGACCAAATTCCCTGCATCGCCAGCATTGCACCGGTCTTCTTGCCCAACCTCTGGATGGCCAGGGTCTTATAGTAGTCGACATTTCCCTTGAGGTATAGGGTAACCGCCCATACAATGGAATAGAGGGGTTAGGCGGTGCTGGGTACATCGGAGGTGTTTCCCGAACCTGCATCTGCTGCATCTGCTCTGCCAGGCTTTCCACGGTTTTCTGTAAAGCTGTCAGCTGTGTCTGGATGGGATCTGGCCCCGGCCCTCGTGTATCAGCCACTTGCAGGTTACTCCTCTGCAGAACGGGCTTCACTTCTAAGGTCTGTGCTACTGCTTCTTCCTGAATTTCAGCATATGTAATACCAGGAATACTTCGAGCTTTCAGTAACAATTCACTCCTTAGTGTCTCACTTTGGATCCCCTCAATTAACTGATCCCGAAGAATGCTGTCAACCTCGGCGTCAGTACCCACAGTCACAGTTGACTTCCTTTTAACCTCCTGATGCAGCTCCTCCAATGCTATAGCATACTGGATCAGACTTTCTCCGTCTCTCTGGGTCTGAGCGAAAAACTGTACTCGCAGTTGCCCTGCCGCTGCCACGTGATCAAATTGCCAACAAAGTGTTAATTGTTTGGGCTGAAGCTGGAGAAAAAGAAGTGTTGAAGGAAAATTTTTTTTTTTTTTCTTTCCCTCAGAGTTTTGCTGCCTAGCCCTTAATTGCTGTCTAGCTGCTTCTTACCTCCTCTTAACCCTTGAATGGCTCTGACCTTAGCTGTTTAACATGGATGTCCAGAGTTTGGCTGCAGGTTTAAATAATCTTGCTACGAAGGTTCAGAATTTACAAGATTATGTTATACGTACTCCTATTTCTGAACCTAAGATTCCTACACCAGAGGTATTTTCCGGAGATAGATCTCGGTTTCTGAATTTCAAATGTAATTGTAAATTATTCCTTTCTCTCAGACCTCACTCCTCTGGAGATCCTGTTCAGCAGGTTAAGATTGTGATTTCTTTGCTGCGAGGTGACCCTCAAAATTGGGCATTTTCATTGACACCAGGGGATCCTGCGTTGCTCAATGTGGATGCGTTTTTTCTGGCTTTAGGGTTGCTGTATGAGGAACCTAATTTGGAGATTCAAGCTGAAAAAGCTTTAATAGCCCTGTCTCAAGGGCAAGATGAAGCTGAGATATACTGCCAAAAATTTCGTAAATGGTCTGTGCTTACTCAGTGGAATGAGTGTGCCCTAGCGGCAAATTTCAGAGAGGGCCTTTCTGATGCCGTTAAGGATGTCATGGTGGGGTTTCCTACGCCCACAGGTCTGAATGAGTCCATGACAATGGCGATTCAGATTGATCGGCGTTTGCGGGAGCGCAAACCCGTGCACCATTTGGCGGTATCTTCTGAAGGGACGCCAGAGAAAATGCAATGTGACAGAATTCTGTCAAGAAGCGAGCGGCAGAATTATAGGCGCAAAAATGGCTTGTGCTTCTACTGTGGTGATTCCGCGCATGTTATATCAGCATGCTCTAAACGTACTAGGAAGGTTGACAAGTCTGTTTCTATCGGCACTTTACAGTCTAAATTTCTTCTGTCTGTAACTCTGATTTGTTCATTATCAGTTATTACCGTGGATGCCTATGTGGACTCTGGCGCCGCTCTGAGTCTCATGGATTGGTCCTTCGCCAGGCGCTGTGGGTTTGATTTGGAGCCTCTGGAAGTCCCTATACCTCTGAAGGGTATTGATTCTACACCTCTGGCTTGTAATAGACCACAGTTCTGGACGCAAGTGACTATGCGTATGACTCCAGACCATCAGGAGATGATTCGCTTCCTCGTGTTGTATAATTTACATGATGTTTTAGTGCTTGGATTACCATGGTTACAATCTCATAACCCAGTACTGGACTGGAAAACTATGTCTGTGTTAAGCTGGGGATGTCGGGGGGCTCATGGGGACATACCTTTGGTTCCTATCTCGTCATCTATTCCCTCTGAGATTCCTGCATTTTTGTCGGATTTTGGGGATATTTTTGAAGAGCCTAAAATTGGTTCTCTCCCTCCCCACAGAGAGTGTGATTGCGCCATAGATCTGATTCCAGGCAGTAAATTTCCAAAGGGTCGTTTGTTTAACCTATCTGTACCTGAGCATGCTGCCATGCGAGAATATGTTAAGGAGTCCCTGGAAAAGGGACATATTCGTCCTTCTTCATCACCTTTAGGAGCTGGGTTTTTCTTTGTCTCTAAAAAGGATGGCTCGCTGAGGCCTTGTATTGATTATCGACTCCTGAATAAAATTACTGTCAAATATCAGTATCCGTTGCCGCTGCTTACTGATTTGTTTGCTCGCATAAGGGGGGCTAAGTGGTTCTCCAAGATTGATCTCCGTGGGGCGTATAATTTGGTGCGAATTAAGCAAGGGGATGAGTGGAAAACCGCATTTAATACGCCTGAGGGCCACTTTGAGTATTTAGTAATGCCTTTCGGCCTTTCTAATGCGCCTTCAGTTTTTCAGTCCTTTATGCATGATATTTTCCGTGAATATCTGGATAAATTTATGATTGTGTATTTGGACGATATTTTGATTTTTTCTGAGGACTGGGAGTCTCATGTTCAGCAGGTCAGGAGGGTTTTTCAGGTCTTGCGGGAGAATTCTCTGTGTGTAAAGGGTTCTAAGTGTGTTTTTGGGGTTCAAAAGATTTCCTTTTTGGGGTACATTTTTTCCCCTTCTTCTGTTGAGATGGACCCTGTCAAGGTTCGGGCTATTTGTGACTGGACGCAGCCTACTTCTCTAAAGGGTCTTCAGAAGTTCTTGGGCTTTGCTAATTTTTATCGTCGATTTATAACAGGTTTTTCTGGTGTTGCTAAGCCTCTTACGGATTTGACTAAGAAGGGTGCTGATGTTGCCAATTGGTCCTCTGCCGCTGTGGAGGCCTTTCGGGAACTTAAGCGCCGCTTTTCGTCTGCCCCTGTGTTGCGCCAGCCCGATGTCTCTCTCCCCTTTCAGGTTGAGGTCGATGCTTCCGAGATCGGAGCGGGGGCGGTTTTGTCGCAGAAAAGTTCCGATTGCTCAGTGATGAGACCTTGTGCGTTCTTTTCTCAAAAATTTTCTGCCGCCGAAAGAAATTATGATGTCGGTAATCGGGAGCTTTTGGCCATGAAGTGGGTATTTGAGGAGTGGCGTCATTGGCTTGAGGGTGCTAGACATCAGGTGGTGGTTTTGACTGATCACAAGAATCTGATTTATCTTGAGTCTGCCAGGCGCCTGAATCCTAGACAGGCGCGCTGGTCGTTGTTTTTCTCTCGGTTTAATTTTGTGGTCTCATATCTACCAGGTTCTAGGAATGTGAAGGCGGATGCCCTTTCTAGGAGTTTTGAGCCTGATTCCCCTGGTGATTCGGAACCTACAGGTATCCTTAAGGATGGGGTGATATTATCCGCTATTTCCCCAGATCTGCGACGTGCTTTGCAAGAGTTTCAGGCGGATAGACCTGATCGCTGTCCACCTGGTAGACTGTTTGTTCCTGATGATTGGACCAGTAGAGTCATCTCGGAGGTTCATTCTTCTACGCTGGCGGGTCATCCTGGAATTTTTGGTACCAGGGATTTGGTGGCTAGATCCTTCTGGTGGCCATCTCTGTCTCGTGATGTGCGTGTTTTTGTGCAGTCTTGTGATGTGTGTGCTCGGGCCAAGCCTTGTTGTTCTAGGGCTAGCGGGTTGTTGTTGCCCTTGCCTATTCCGAAGAGGCCTTGGACGCACATCTCGATGGACTTTATTTCTGATCTTCCTGTCTCTCAGAGGATGTCTGTTATCTGGGTGGTGTGTGACCGTTTTTCTAAGATGGTTCATTTGGTGCCATTGCCGAAGTTGCCTTCCTCGTCTGAGTTGGTTCCTTTGTTTTTTCAAAATGTGGTTCGCTTGCATGGTATTCCTGAAAATATCGTTTCTGATAGGGGTACCCAGTTCGTTTCTAGATTTTGGCGGGCATTCTGTGCCAGGTTGGGCATTGATTTGTCTTTTTCGTCTGCCTTTCATCCTCAGACTAATGGCCAGACGGAGCGAACTAATCAAACTTTGGAGACGTATTTGAGGTGTTTTGTGTCTGCGGATCAGGATGATTGGGTTGCCTTTTTGCCGTTGGCGGAGTTTGCTCTTAATAATCGGGCCAGTTCTGCCACTTTGGTTTCCCCTTTCTTTTGCAATTCGGGGTTTCATCCCCGTTTTTCTTCTGGTCAGGTGGAGTCTTCGGATTGTCCTGGAGTAGATGCTGTGGTGGATCGGTTGTATCGGATTTGGGAACAAGTGGTGGACAATTTGAATTTGTCCCAGGAGAGGACTCAGCGGTTTGCTAACCGCCAGCGTCGGGTTGGTCCTCGCCTTCGTGTTGGGGACTTGGTGTGGTTGTCTTCCCGTTTTGTCCCAATGAGGGTTTCTTCTCCTAAATTTAAGCCTCGGTTCATCGGTCCCTATAGGATTTTGGAGATTATTAACCCTGTTTCCTTTCGTTTGGACCTTCCGGCATCTTTCGCTATCCATAATGTGTTCCATCGGTCGTTGTTGCGGAGATACGAGGTGCCGGTGGTTCCTTCTGCTGGGCCTCCTGCTCCTGTGCTGGTTGAGGGTGAATTGGAGTACGTTATAGAGAAGATCTTGGACTCCCGTATCTCCAGGCGGAGACTCCAGTACCTGGTTAAATGGAAGGGCTATGGTCAGGAAGATAATTCTTGGGTAACTGCCTCTGATGTTCATGCCTCGGATTTGGTTTGTGCCTTTCATAGGGCTCATCCAGGTCACCCTGGCGGTTCTTGTGAGGGTTCGGTGCCCCCTCCTTAAGGGGGGGGTACTGTTGTGATCCGCTTTTTGGCTCCCCTGGTGGTGGCTGGTGGTACTGGAGACTTGTGTGTGCTTTTCTGCCTCAGCTCACCTGCTTCCATCAGTTTTGGGAGTTCCCTATTTAGCCTTGCTCTCCAGTCACTTCCTTGCCGGTCATCATTGTAACCTGAGTCTTTCAGTTGCATGTTCCTGCTACTAGTCTGCTGATCAGCTAAGTGGACTCTTGTCCTTATTGTTTTGTTTTTCTTGTCCAGTTTACAGTTTTGTCATTTCCTGTTTCTGGAAGCTCTTGTGGACTGAAATTGCCACTCCTGTGTCATGAGTTGACACAGGAGTCTTAAAGTAATTTCAGGATGGGTTTTTGAAAGGGTTTTTCAGCTGACCGTGAAGTCCTCTTTTGTATCCTTCCTCTATCTAGTAAGTGGACCTCGCTTTGCTAAATCTACCTTCATACTGTGTATGTCTTTTCCTCTGAACTCACCGTCAATATACGTGGGGGCTACTATCATCTTTGGGGATTTCTCTAGAGGTAAGCCAGGCCTGTTCCTTCCTCTTCCAGGCGTAGTTAGTTCTCCGGCTGGCGCATGGCATCTAGGCAGCCGTAGGAATGCTTCCTGGCTACTGTTAGTTGTGTGGTAGATTTAGGTCACGGTCAGCTTGAGTTTCCATCACCCGAGAGCTAGTCTGTTATTTTTGTGTTTCTGATGTTCCCATGCCATTGGGGAATCATGACACACCGCTCCCACTGCTCTTCCTTCTGCCGAACTCTTCTGAATGCCGCATGAACGGACCACCTGCTGTAGGACTCTCTGAGTGACTTTGTGGGGCGTCACCCGCTTCCAATAACGCGGACCATCACGTTCAAACAGAAGGGAATCCAGCTCTCTCAGGATGTTCATTCCCAGAACCACAGGAAGGTTTGGTCTCGCCTGCGTCGTCACGAGCACCACTCCCTTGGTCCCCAACTCCTGACCACACAGCTGTACCTTCATCCACGCAATGCCCGCCACTGGGATTTCCTCATTATTGGCAGCCTTCAGTTTTAATAGATGTCCGGACTCCGGTTTGACAGTCCCTTCGAAGTGCGCCTTAAAAAACTTTATTGGCATCGTAGTCACCTCCGACCCGGTATCCACCAGACACGCCACCTTCTTGCCTGCAAACTGCACTTCCAAAGTGGGACTGTCCTCAATCAGATCCTCAGAACAGACATTGGGCACTGATTTTCGTTCCTGCCCCGCCGTATGCCCAACTACAGCGAGGGCCTCTCTTTTACTGATGATGAAGCTTCATCTGCCAGCTTCCTCTGGCAGTCTCGCTGCAAATGACCAAATTCCCTGCATCGCCAGCATTGCACCGGTCTTCTTGCCCAACCTCTGGATGGCCAGGGTCTTATAGTAGTCGACATTTCCCTTGAGGTATAGGGTAACCGCCCATACAATGGAATAGAGGGGTTAGGCGGTGCTGGGTACATCGGAGGTGTTTCCCGAACCTGCATCTGCTGCATCTGCTCTGCCAGGCTTTCCACGGTTTTCTGTAAAGCTGTCAGCTGTGTCTGGATGGGATCTGGCCCCGGCCCTCGTGTATCAGCCACTTGCAGGTTACTCCTCTGCAGAACGGGCTTCACTTCTAAGGTCTGTGCTACTGCTTCTTCCTGAATTTCAGCATATGTAATACCAGGAATACTTCGAGCTTTCAGTAACAATTCACTCCTTAGTGTCTCACTTTGGATCCCCTCAATTAACTGATCCCGAAGAATGCTGTCAACCTCGGCGTCAGTACCCACAGTTACAGTTGACTTCCTTTTAACCTCCTGATGCAGCTCCTCCAATGCTATAGCATACTGGATCAGACTTTCTCCGTCTCTCTGGGTCTGAGCGAAAAACTGTACTCGCAGTTGCCCTGCCGCTGCCACGTGATCAAATGCCTTTTTCAATATCTGAATGATGTCATCAACTGTTCTTCGCTTATCTTCAGATTTCAACAAGACAACTTTACGGGCATCCCCCTCCAAAGCATTCAGCGCAACTTCTAGCTGCAGTCGGAGGCTAACACCGAGTAAGGCAATGGCATTCTTTAACCTGCCTTCCCAATCACTGAGCAGCAGATTGTATCCATCAAACTTGGCCAGGTGATTAAGCAGCGCTCCCGTAGCAGAGCAACCCACTAATCGATCTCTACCAGAAACAATGGGGGAAGGGGGGTGAATAACTACAACAGTAGCGACAGCGCCTTCTGTTCCATCAGTAACATCCATAGCGAGCACCGTATCCTGCCGACTACGCCAAAATGTAATGACCGTTATGCCGGTCGCTGCTCGAGAACAGAATACGGCGCTGCTATGAATGACTCAGGGCACAATATGATATTAAACCAACTTTTCATTATAACTTATGCAAAAAAAGACAGAATTTCTCTCCCAACACAATATGGGCCACAACAGCCACAACTCACAAAGTTATACAGCCTGAGAGACCCCAAGTGCCAGCTTCACAGACAGGAATCCGACTACCCCACAACTATACCACTCTCTCCCTTACCTGTAATGGGCCTACACGTGGTTATACTGTGCCTGTGACATGTGGTCCTCTCAGGAATACAATCTTACACCCGCCTCCCGCCTAATTTACAATAAATCACGGGTACCCGGTTTTTCCCAACATATATATATCTCACAGTATATACTCAGTGTATACGCAGTGCACTGTCTTATTGTTGAGTGCTCACAGTGTGCTCTTTCACAATATTTGCTTCAACGGTAAATAACTGAATTTGTTATACAGATGTCCTGCAGCGGATTAAATAGATGTTTGAGCGACCAAATCTTCTGTTGCAGATCCAGATACAGTTCACAAATAATTCCAGGAATATCCCACAACCAGAATCGTGAAGCGCAGGAATCCACACAGTGTCTATTAGTTATCAGGCAATTCTTAGTACAAGAGTGTCCTTAAATAGGCTGTGATTCCTATCTAGCTATCCCTAGCTAACTACCCAGTTGGTGACCGGTCACACTTCTCTGTTTACTCACAAGAGCTGCTTTCTTGAAATCACACAGTCCCAAAACAGGAATGCCTCAAGATCTGGATTCCCCACTCTCCATCACTGTGCTGCTTCTTCTCAAACGCCCAGAAACTCTCTCTGAGGTAACTGTCCGGTTTCCAGAATCTTCTTGTCTTTTACTCATGGGTGACCTCCGGTGGCTGACTAAAATTACCGCAACAACATTGTAATTATCCTGTCTATTACTCAAGGGTGACCTGTGGTGGCTGAACACAGTTACTGTATCAACACTGTTTATGATTTTAAAAAAATAAACATCACCATTTTACAGCATCTTGCAGTAATGTCCCATCCTGGACCCCATCTTGTAGTAATATCCCCTTGTCCTTATAGTGTAGTAAAGTCTCCATTCTGGTCCTCATCTTGTAGTAATGCCCCATCTTGATCATTATACTGTAGAAATGTGGCCGAGGATTGGTGGCCCTACGTCAATCAGGGTTGTCCCCACAGTCTACAGCTCCTGCACCTTCTCCTCTTCTTCATCCTCTATCTCTGAAATCAACACATCAGTCAGAAGCTGGAAGCACTGCAGCACTGCCTCAGCCAAGCGGCAACAGGCTGTGCTGAAGCTAATCTGCATAAGTGACAAACCGCACAATGCACAATAGTTGTGGACAACGCTGAAAGAGTAGTCAGATATTTCGATGATATCGCTGAACCTAAAGCCAGCATGGTCGTGTGTGACAATGGCCATAACCTAGTGGTTGCTCTGAGGCAAGGTGAGCTCACACACATACCTTGCTTGGCCCATGTGCTTAACCTCGTGGTTCAACGTTTTCTGAAAAGCTACCAGGAGCTGCTGGAGCTGCTAGTGAAAGTACGCCGTGTGTCTGCCCATTTTAGAAAGTCAGCTACAGCTTCAGCCGCCCTTGCCATGCTTCAGCAGCGTTTGCAGCTTCCATCTCACCGACTGGTGTGTGATGTCCCCACGCGCTGGAACTCTACGCTGCATATGTTGGAAAGGACTTGTGAGCAGAAGAGGGCAGTTGTTGATTACCAACATCAACAAGGCTGTCGATATTCAGTTCAGACTCCACACATAAGACCTCAGGAATGGACATGGATGTCAGACGTCAGACATATGTACCATCATCCAAAACTTTGAGGACTGCACCAAGATGGTGAGCGGCGATGATGCCATAATTAGTGTCACCATCCCACTTCTCAGCATTCTGAAAACCTCTCTGCCCACAATTAAAGAGGATGCATTGCAGGCAGAGCACGAGGACATGGAGCAAGGAACCATACAGGGGGATTGCACTCAGCCCACCCTCATGTCTTCTCAACGTGGATTGGTAGGCAATGAGGAGGAGGAGGAGGAAGAACAGGAGCTACTTTCATGCACTATAGACGGAACTACAAGCACAGCTGTCATACAGTCTGTTTAGCATGGATGGCCTGAGGACAGGGTGGATGAGGAGGAGGGGGACAGCATTGTCAGCCATCCTGTTGGTGAGGACACTGAAGTCTTGGCTGTTAGCAGTCTGGCACACATGGCTGACTTTATGTTGCACTGCATTTCACGTGACCCTCGCATTATAATAATTTTGGGTGAGACTCATTACTGGTTGGTGACATTTCTAGACTCATGCTACAAGGAGAACTTTCAATCTCTTCTTCCAGAGGCAGAGAGGTGTACTAAAATGTTGCAGTACCAGAGGGTCCTTGTAGCGGAATTACTTAGAAAATTTCCATGTGAGAACACTGGCAGCAGACGTCAGAGTTTGTTGTACAACCAAGGACTCCAAGCGAGAGAGACAGAAGTACAATCCAGCTCAGGCAAGGGAACAATGGAAAAGTTCTGGGACAGTTTTCTCAGACCTCCCATCGTGACGGCACAGAGGCAAGGGGTGCTGTCACAAGAAGTGCAATGTTTGGGAAGATGGTGAGGGAGTACCTTGCAGATCGTACAAACGTCCTCCGTGATTCCTCTGTGCCTTTTAATTTTTGGGTATCCAAGCTGGACACGTGGCATGAACTGGCTCTCTACGCCTTGGAGATATTGTCCTGCCCTGCTGCTAGCATTCTGTCAGAGCGGGTTTTCAGTGCCGCTGGTGGAATTATAACAGATAAGCGCATCCGCCTGTCAACTGAAAATGCTGACAGGCTGACTCTTATAAAAATGAACAAGGGCTGGATTGGGAAAGACTTTTGTACACCACCAAGTCAAAAGAACGAAACATAACCCATACCTCCCAACCATCCCGGATCCAGCAGGACTGTCCCGATTTTGACAGTAAGCCCCGCGATCCCGGGTGGGACATTAGTTGTCCCGCACTGGTTGGGAGGTGTGTATATCACCCGGTCAGCTCCCTGAGCCCCTGCACCCGCAGAGCAGCATATTGGCTGCTCTGTGCGCACAGGACCTGTGATGAAGTCACAGGATGGAAGGAATGTGAAAGATAGCCGTAGGCACTACTATTGATGGTGGTGCACAAGTAGGTGCCCAAACCGTATACTATTTAGATAAACTTGGCACACACGTGATGAGATGCTTGTGAGAATATTTAACTTTAAGGAGAGTACATACACTAGACGTTTCGGTCATAGACCTTCATCAATGTACCTCTCTTAGAGATATGTTTGTTTACTGGATTTGAGGAGATTTTAACCCCTTCTGAGTGTCAGGATCAGCTTAGAAAACAAGCCATATATGGCGCCAGAGGAGTATGGTCCTGGACGCGGCATCCACCGCTCGTCCTGAGTGTGACACTCTAAGAGAGGTACATTGATGAAGGTCTATGACCGAAACGTCTAGTGTATGTACTCTCCTTAAAATTAAATATTCTCACAAGCATCTCATCACGTGTGTGCCAAGTTTATCTAAACAGGATGGAAGGAGTCAGGGGGTCACATGATCGGGAGGACCTCCGTGTACAGGACTCTGCTGGTTGTCATGGCGCTGGAGGAAGGTAAGCGTATGTGTGAGGTCAGGAGGTGTTTACAGTGTGGATGTAGCATAGCCGTGTGTGTACGAGGTGTATGGATCGGAGCAGCGTGTGAAAGGTGTATGGAGCAGAGCCATGTGTGTAAGAGGTGTACGGAGCCGTATGTACAAGGTGTACTGTTGTGAATTCCGTTCTCGGGCTCCCTCCTGTGGTCGTGAGTGGTACTTTGTGAGTTCTGTTTTTGGGCTCCCTCTGGTGGCTTTGAGTGTTACGGCTGATCTGTAGCTGGACTCCAGCTGCCTCGTTTCCTGCTAGGCTTGCTGCCTATTTAACTCCACCTGGACCTTTACTTGTTGCCTGCTGTCGTTGTATTCAGTACTGGTTCAGATCTCTCTGGGACTTCCCTTGTGACCTGTCTTCTCGTGAGAAGCTAAGTTTATGCTAGTCTATTTTTTGCTCATTGCTATTTAAAAATGTTTCTCAGTATATGATGAGTTCAGTCCAGCTTGCTTATATGCTATTTGATTGCTAGCTGGAAGCTCTGGGGTGCGGAGTTGCGCCCCTCACATCGTGAGTCGGTGTGGGGGTCTTTTTGTATTCTCTGCGTGGATAATTTTTGTAGTATTTTATACTGACCGCACAGATTCCTTGCTATCTTCTGAATATTTAGTTATTAGCGGGCCTCATTTGCTAAAACCTATTTTCATTTCTATGTTTGTGTTTTCCTCTTAACTCACCGTCATTATTTGTGGGGGCTGCTCTCACTTTGGGAAAAATTTCTCTGAGGCAAGTGAGGCTTTGTTTCTCTCTAGAGGTAGCTAGTTTCTCAGGCTGTGAAGAGGCGTCTAGGCCGGATTAGGTACGCTCCACGGCTGCCTATAGTGTGTGTTGATAGGATCAGAATTGCGGTCAGTAGAGTTCCCACATTCCCAGAGCTTGTCCTATTTTTGGTTTACTTATTTGGTCAGTTCATGTGTTTCTAACCACCAGAACCATAACAGTACAGCAGGAGATGAATGGAAAACAGCATTTAATACACCCAAAGGTCATTTTGAGTACTTGGTGATGCCTTTTGGGCTTTCTAATGCCCCTTCCGTGTTTCAGTCCTTCATGCAGGACATCTTCCGAGAGTATCTGGATAGATTTATGATTGTGTACCTGGATGATATTTTGGTCTTTTCTGATGATTGGGAGTCTCATGTGAAGCAGGTCAGGATGGTGTTTCAGGTCCTGCGTGCCAATGCCTTGTTTGTGAAGGGCTCTAAATGTCTCTTTGGAGTCCAGAAGGTTTCCTTTTTGGGCTTTATTTTTTCCCCTTCTACTATCGAGATGGATCCAGTTAAAGTCCAGGCCATCTATGACTGGACTCAACCTACATCGGTGAAGAGTCTTCAGAAGTTCTTGGGCTTTGCTAATTTTTACCGTCGCTTCATCACTAATTTTTCTAGTGTGGTTAAACCTTTGACGGATTTGACTAGAAAGGGTGCTGATGTGGCGAATTGGTCTTCTGCGGCCGTTGAGGCCTTTCAGGAGCTGAAACGTCGGTTTTCTTCGGCTCCTGTCTTGCGTCAGCCTGATGTCTCTCTTCCCTTTCAGGTCGAGGTTGATGCTTCTGAGATTGGAGCAGGGGCTGTCTTGTCTCAGAGAAGCTCTGATGGCTCGGTGATGAGACCATGTGCTTTCTTTTCTGGAAAGTTTTCGCCTGCCGAGCGGAATTATGAATTTGGTAATCGGGAGTTGTTGGCAATGAAGTGGGCATTCGAGGAGTGGCGACATTGGCTTGAGGGAGCCAAGCATCGCGTGGTGGTCTTGACGGATCACAAGAATTTGATTTATCTCGAGTCTGCCAAGCGGTTAAATCCTAGACAAGCTCGTTGGTCGCTGTTTTTCTCCCGTTTTGATTTCGTGGTTTCGTACCTTCCGGGCTCAAAGAATGTGAAGGCTGATGCCCTTTCTAGGAGTTTTGTGCCGGACTCTCCGGGAGTTTCTGAGCCGGCTGGTATCCTCAGAGAGGGGGTGATTTTGTCTGCCATCTCCCCTGATTTGCGGCGGGTGCTGCAGGAATTTCAGGCTGATAGACCTGACCGTTGTCCACGGGAGAGACTGTTTGTCCCGGATAGATGGACCAGTAGAGTTATTTCCGAGGTTCATTCTTCGGTGTTGGAGGGTCATCCTGGGATTTTTGGTACCAAGGATCTGGTGGCCAGGTCCTTTTGGTGGCCTTCCTTTTTGCGGGATGTGCGTTCCTTTGTGCAGTCCTGTGGGATTTGTGCTCGGGCCAAGCCTTGCTGTTCTCGTGCCAGTGGATTGCTTTGCCTTTGCCTGTCCCAAAGAGGCCTTGGACGCATATTTCCATGGATTTCATTTCGGATCTTCCAGTCTCTCAGAGGATGTCTGTCATCTGGGTGGTTTGTGATCGTTTTTCTAAAATGGTCCATTTGGTGCCCTTGCCTAAGTTGCCCTCCTCCTCTGATTTGGTTCCACTGTTTTTTCAGAATGTGGTTCGTTTGCATGGTATTCCGGAGAACATTATGTCTGACAGAGGATCCCAGTTTGTGTCCAGATTTTGGCGGTCCTTTTGTGCTAAGATGGGCATTGATTTGTCTTTTTCTTCGGCCTTCCATCCTCAGACAAATGGCCAAACCAAACGAACTAATCAGACCTTGGAAGCTTATCTGAGATGTTTTGTTTCTGCTGATCAGGATGATTGGGTGACTTTTTTGCCATTGGCTGAGTTCGCCCTCAATAATCGGACTAGTTCTGCTACTTTGGTTTCGCCTTTTTTTTGTAATTCTGGTTTTCATCCTCATTTTTCCTCAGGTCAGGTTGAGCCTTCTGACTGTCCTGGGGTGGATTCTGTGGTGGATAGGTTGCAGCAGATTTGGAACCACGTGGTGGACAATTTGACGTTGTCACAGGAGAAGGCTCAGCGCTTTGCTAATCGCCGTCGCTGTGTGGGTCCCCGACTTCGTGTGGGGGATTTGGTACGGTTGTCATCTCGTTACGTTCCTATGAAGGGTTCTTCTCCTAAGTTTAAACCTCGTTTCATCGGTCCTTATAAAATTTCAGAAATCCTCAATCCTGTGTCATTCCGTTTGGACCTCCCAGCATCTTTTGCCATTCATAATGTGTTCCATAGGTCATTGTTGCGGAGGTATGTGGTGCCTGTGGTTCCTTCTGTTGATCCTCCTGCTCCGGTGTTGGTGGAGGGAGAATTGGAGTATGTGGTGGAGAAGATCTTGGATTCTCGTATTTCGAGATGGAAGCTTCAGTACTTGGTTCAATGGAAGGGCTATGGTCAGGAGGATAATTCCTGGGTTGTTGCCTCTGATGTCCATGCTGCCGATTTGGTTCGTGCCTTTCATTTGGCTCGTCCTGATCGGCCTGGGGGCTCTGGTGAGGGTTCGGTGACCCCTCCTCAAGGGGGGGGTACTGTTGTGAATTCCGTTCTCGGGCTCCCTCCTGTGAGTGAGTGGTACTTTGTGAGTTCTGTTCTTGGGCTCCCTCTGGTGGCTTTGAGTGTTACGGCTGATCTGTAACTGGACTCCAGCTGCCTCGTTTCCTGCTAGGCTTGCTGCCTATTTAACTCCACCTGGACCTTTACTTGTTGCCTGCTGTCGTTGTATTCAGTACTGGTTCAGATCTCTCTGGGACTTCCCTTGTGACCTGTCTCCTCGTGAGAAGCTAAGTTTATGCTAGTCTATTTTTTGCTCATTGCTATTTAAAAATGTTTCTCAGTATATGATGAGTTCAGTCCAGCTTGCTTATATGCTATTTGATTGCTAGCTGGAAGCTCTGGGGTGCAGAGTTGCACCCCTAACATCGTGAGTCGGTGTGGGGGTCTTTTTGTATTCTCTGCGTGGATAATTTTTGTAGTATTTTATACTGGAACAAATAGAGGAGAAAATCCAGCTTCCAAAAGTATCAAAATTTATTGAAGATAAAATCCAAGATCCAAAAACATGGTTCACAGGAGAAGAAATGGCAGCATGCTACATGTTTCGAACAATAAGTTCTTTTTCAAAGCTTTGAAAAAGAACTTATTGTTCGAAACATGTAGCATGCTGCCATTTCTTCTCCTGTGAACCATGTTTTTGGATCTTGGATTTTATCTTCAATAAATTTTGATACTTTTGGAAGCTGGATTTTCTCCTCTATTTGTTCCATTGCCTCACGTGAAGACTGCACGTTATCCGGGCTTCCCCACAACAAATGCCTAGTAGGTGAGCTGGTTTTGTCACATTTTTTTTTTTTAGTATTTTATACTGACCGCACAGATTCCTTGCTATCTTCTGACTATTTAGTTATTAGCGGGCCTCATTTGCTAAAACCTATTTTCATTTCTATGTTTGTGTTTTCCTCTTAACTCACCGTCATTATTTGTGGGGGCTGCTCTCACTTTGGGGAAAATTTCTCTGAGGCAAGTGAGGCTTTGTTTCTCTCTAGGGGTAGCTAGTTTCTCAGGCTGTGAAGAGGCGTCTAGGCCGGGTTAGGTACGCTCCACGGCTGCCTATAGTGTGTGTTGATAGGATCAGAATTGCGGTCAGTAGAGTTCCCACATTCCCAGAGCTTGTTCTATTTTTGGTTTACTTATTTGGTCAGTTCATGTGTTCCTAACCACCAGAACCATAACAGTGTACGGAGCGGAGCAGCGTGTGAAAGGTGTATGGAGCAGAGTCGTGTGTGTACGAAGTGTACGGAGCGGAGCCAAGTGTGTACAAGGTGTACAGAGCAGAGCCACGTGTGTACGAGGTGTGCGGAGCAGAGCCATGTGTGTACAAGGTATACGGAGTGGAGCAGCGTGTGCAATGTGTACGGAGCGGAGCCGTGTGTGTACGAGGTGTACAGAGTGGAGCCATGTGTGTATGAGATGCATGGAGAGGAGCCGTGTGTGTATGAGGTGTGCGGAGCAGAGCCATGTGTGTACAAGGTATATAGAGCGGAGCAGCGTGTGCAATGTGTATGGAGCGGAGCCGTGTGTGTACGAGGTGTATGGAGCGGAGCCGTGTGTGTATGAGATGTATGGAGAGGAGCCGTGTGTGTATGAGGTTATGGAGTGGAGCCGTGTGTGTATGAGGTGTACGGAGCAGAGCCGTGTGTGTGCAAGGTATATGGAGTGGAGCAGCGTGTGCAATGTGCATGGAGCGGAGCCGTGTGTGTACGAGGTGTATGGAGTGGAGCCGTGTGTGTACGAGGTGTATGGAGCGGATCTGTGTGTGTACGAGATGTATGGAGAGGAGCTGTGTGTGTATGAGGTGTATGGAGTAGAACCGTGTGTGTATGAGGTGTATGGAGCGGAGCCATGTGTGTGCAAGGTATACGGAGTGGAGCAGCGTGTGCAATGTGTATGGAGTGGAGCAGTGTGTGTACGAGGTGTATGGAGTGGTGCCGTGTGTGTACGAGATGTATGGAGAGGAGCCGTGTGTGTATGAGGTGTGCGGAGCAGAGCCATGTGTGTACAAGGTACAGTTAGGTCCATATATATTTGGACAGAGACAACATTTTTCTAATTTTGGTTTTAGACATTACCACAATGAATTTTAAACAAAACAATTCAGATGCAGTTGAAGTTCAGACTTTCAGCTTTCATTTGAGGGTATCCACAATAAAATTGGATGAAGGGTTTAGGAGTTTCAGCTCCTTAACATGTGCGACCCTGTTTTTAAAGGGACCAAAAGTAATTGGACAATTGACTCCAAGGCTATTTCATGAACAGGTGTGGGCAATCCCTTCGTTATGTCATTCTCAATTAAGCAGATAAAAGGCCTGGAGTTGATTTGAGGTGTGGTGCTTGCATTTGGAAGGTTTTGCTGTGAAGTAAACATGCGGTCAAAGGAGCTCTCCATGCAAGTGAAACAAGCCATCCTTAAGCTGCGAAAACAGAAAAAAACAAGCCGAGAAATTGCTACAATATTAGGAGTGGCAAAATCTACAGTTTGGTACATCCTGAGAAAGAAAGAAAGCACTGGTGAACTCATCAATGCAAAAAGACCTGGGCATCCACGGAAGACAACAGTGGTGGAGGATAGAAGAATAATCTCCATGGTGAAGAGAAACCCCTTCACAACAGCCAACCAAGTGAACAACACTCTCCAGGAGGTAGGCGTATCAATATCCAAATCTACCATAAAGAGAAGACTGCATGAAAGTAAATTCAGAGGGTTCACTGCACGGTGCAAGCCACTCATAAGAATCAAGAATAAAAAGGCTAGACTGGACTTTGCTATAAAACATCTAAAAAAGCCAGCACAGTTCTGGAAGAACATTCTTTGGACAGATGAAACCATGATCAACCTCTACCAGAATGATGGAAAGAGAAATGTATGGCGAAGGCGTGGTACAGCTCATGATCCAAAGCATACCACATCATCTGTAAAACACGGCGGAGGCAGTGTGATGGCTTGGGCATGCATGGCTGCCAGTGGCACTGGGTCACTAGTGTTTATTGATGATGTGACACAGGACAGAAGTAGCCGAATGAATTCTGAGGTATTCAGAGCCACACTGTGTGCTCAGATCCAGCCAAATGCAGCCAAACTGATTGGTCGTCATTTCATCCTACAGATGGACAATGACCCAAAACATGAAGCCAAAGCAACCCAGGAGTTAATTAAATCAAAGAAGTGGAATATTCTTGAATGGCCAAGTCAGTCACCTGATCTCAACCAAATTGAGCATGCATTTCACTTGTTAAAGACTAAACTTCAGACAGAAAGGCCCACAAACAAACAGCAACTGAAAACCACCGCAGTAAAGGCCTGACAGAGCATCAAAAAGGAGGAAACACAGCGTCTGGTGATGTCCATGAGTTCAAGACTTCAGGCAGTCATTGCCAGCCAAGGGTTTTCAACCAAGTACTAAAAATGAACATTTTATTTAAAATTATTGAATCTGTCCAATTACTTTTGGTCCTTTTAAAAACAGGGTGGCACATGTTAAGGAGCTGAAACTCTTAAACCCTTCATCCGATTTTAATGTGGATACCCTCAAATGAAAGCTGAAAGTCTGAACTTCAACTGCATCTGAATTGTTTTGTTTAAAATTCATTGTGGTATTGTCTATAACCAAAATTAGAAAAATGTTGTCTCTGTCCAAATATATATGGACCTAACTGTATATGGAGTGGAGCAGAGTGTGCAATGTGTACGGAGCGGAGCCGTGTGTGTGCGAGGTGTACAGAGTCGAGCCGTGTGTGTACGAGATGTATGGAGAGGAGCCATGTGTGTATGAGGTGTGCGGAGCAGAGCCATGTGTGTACAAGGTATACAGAGCGGAGCAGCGTGTGCAATGTGTATGGAGCGGAGCTGTGTGTGTACGAGGTGTATGGAGCGGAGCTGTGTGTGCACGAGATGTATGGAGAGGAGCAGTGTGTGTATGAGGTGTATGGAGTGGAGCCGTGTGTGTATGAGGTGTACGGAGCGGAGCCGTGTGTGTGCAAGGTATATGGAGTGGAGCAGCGTGTGCAATGTGTAAGGAGCGGAGCCGTGTGTGTACGAGGTGTATGGAGTGGTGCCGTGTTTGTACAAGATGTATGGAGAGGAGACGTGTGTGTATGAGGTATATGGAGCAGAGCCGTGTGTGTGCAAGGTATACGGAGCGAAGCAGCTTGTGCAATGTGTATGGAGTGGAGCCGTGTGTGTACGAGGTGTACGGAGTGGAGCCGTGTGTGCACGAGATGTACGGAGTGGAGCCGTGTGTTCAAGGTGTACGGAGTGGAGCCATGTGTGTGCAAGGTATACAGAGCGGAGAAGCGTGTGCAATGTGTACGGAGTGGAGCCATGTGTGTACGAGGTGTACGGAGTGGAGCTGTGTGTGTATGAGGTTTACGGAGTGGAGCTGTGTGTGTACGAGGTGTACGGAGTGGAGCCATGTGTGTATGAGGTGTATGGAGCGGAGCTGTGTGTGTGAAAGGTATACGGAGCGGAGCCGCATGTGCAAGGTGTATGGAGTGCAGTCTTGTTTGTACGAGGTGTATGGAGTGGAGCCATATGTGTACGAGTTGTACGGAGTGGAGCCGTGTGTGTACGAGATGTATGGAGAGGAGCCGTGTGTATGAGGTGTATGGAGCGGAGCCGTGCGTGTATAAGGTGTATGGAGCGGAGCCGTGTGTGTACGAGGTGTACAGAGTGGTGCCGTGTGTGTATGAGATGTATGGAGAGGAGACGTGTGTGTATGAGGTGTACGGAACGTAGCCATGTGTGTGTAAGGTATGCGGAGCGGAGCAGGGTGTGCAATGTGTACGGAGTGGAGCCATGTGTGTACGAGGTGTACGGAGTGGACGCTGGCTGTGTCGGATCGGAGCAGATATTGTTCTTCGCTCTAACACTGACTGACACAGGAGACACGGAGAGGTCTTTATCAGTGACATATCACAGCTGCAGCGACGTGAGCAGTCTTCGGCGCAGCTGGATGACATCATTCAGCGTCGTGGGAGTGGAAGCTGCCGGCTGCTGCGAGGGTGCGCGGTGAAAGGTGTGTGTGTGTAGTGATGGAGAAGGCAATGATGGGGGTGGGGTAACCATGTGTGGCCATTATACTGTACCCAGCATTGTGTGGGGCCATTATACTGTATGGAGGATCGTGAGGGGCCATTATACTGTACCCAGCATTATGTGTGGCCATTATACTGTACCCAGCATCGTGTGGGGCCATTATACTGTACAAAGCATCATGTGGGGCCATAATACTCTATGGACCATCACGTGGGGCAAGAATACTGTATGCAGCATCATGTGGGGCCATTATACAGTATGGAGCATAATGTGGCCGTTATACAGTATGGGGCACTGTGTGGCCATTATACAGTATGGAGCATCATGTGGAGCCATTATACAGTATGGAGCGTCATGTGTGGCCATTAAACAGCATGGAGCACTGTGAGGCGATATTTTTTTTTGTTTATAATTATTGTTTACGAAACATTGTGATCAGAAGTGCTAAATGGGTGTGGTTGGGGCGTGGCTAGTTTTGAAATGGGTGTGGTCAGAGGTGTGGCCTAAAATTTGCCGCGGCGCCCTGCACGCGCCACTAACTTTGTCCCTCTTTCCCTTCCTCAAAAGTTGAGAGGTATGCATAACCTCAAATATATTCTCTGTTTTGGGGAGGTGTATTCTCATGCACCTCTTCACAACCACACATGGGTATACGTTTCCAGATTTGGTCTGTTTGTTCTTATCCTCATTCTCAACATCCAGAACCACTAGATGACCAGGGTGAACGTGCTCTGTACTGTTATAGGCCGATGAATTTTGGGCAAGGGGGCTGTAATGGCACTATTTTATTTATTAAAAAAGGACCCCCCCATTGGGGAATTGTTTGTTTGCTCCCTACTTCTTAACTCTGTCTCCTGCAATGTGTCCTTTAACTGCCACTAGATGACCAGGGTGAACGTGCTCTGTACAGTGAAATTTGGGCAAGAGGGCTGTGATGGCACTATTTTATTTAGTAAAAAAAGGACACCACATTGGGGAATTGGGCTATACATTACATTGGGCCTACTTTTTAACTCTGTCTCCTGCAATGTCTCCTTTAACGGCCACTAGATCACCAGAGTTAACGTGCTCTGTACTGTTATAGGCCACTGAATTTTGGGGAAGGGGGATGGGTTGGCATTATTTTATTTAGTAAAAAAAGGACCCCACATTGGTGAATTGTTTTTCAGCTCATGCCCTCCATTACAAGTCCAGAGACCCACACCCCTACATTGGGCCTACTTCTTAACTCTGTTTCCTGCAATGTCTCTTCCTTATCGTGTTCTGTACTTTTATAGGCCACAGAATTTTGAGCAACGGGGGCTGTGATGGCAATAGTATATTTTTTTTTTAAAAAAAAGTACCCCCCATTGGTGAAACCACATCCTTGTTGGCAAAAATTTCATAACATTTTTGTACCTTAAAGAGCTCACTTGAAAAGCTCATTTTTATGTTGCCTGTTTGCTCACATTGGACACAATACACTTCATATAAATTTAATAAAGCAATGTTGTTAGTTTGGCTCAGTAGTTAATTATAAATATTTCTTTGTCGACTATATTAGTTTCTTTCTTTGAGAGCCATAACTTTGGCTGCCTCAAATGTACAAATGGCGAATATACAAATGGCGATTTGGAATCCAGATTAAAATACTGTATGCGGAATGCATTCCGACAATCACATAGCTGCATTTATTGTAAAACATTTACAGATGTGACAGACAATGCACAAAGTGACACAATCTTGAGAAATGTTTGTTTATTCACTTCACAAACAGTTCTAAGCCTCTATATGTTTGCTGTTTGTCATTGTAAAACATTAAGGTTTACTGAAACTATGCCGGTGGTGGTTTGATCTAAATCCTTGTGGCTTTTATTTTCCAGGGGTTTATGGCCCCTCGTCTGATGACTCCATGATATCTCAGTTTCATACAACCTGGAAAGCTGGCCACTTGAAGGGCTGGGTGAAACTAGAGGGGTTCTCTGTCTTGGTGTTGCTTCTCTGATATTCCAGATGGATGATGTTTAAAAGCCTCTTGTGGATGATTTAAGTATACTGTATGTAGTTAATCTTTAAATATGCGTAATTACTATATTTATTTAATCCTTATATGTACTTATTAACCTTTGTATGTTAACATATACAAAAGTGCACGCACTCACACTATTCAATCATTCTATTCCTTGAATTTTTTAGTTTGCAATAAAATTGCCTTGTATTTCAAGTATTAGCCTTATTTAAAGCCGTATCTGAACCTTAGTGTTAAAAACATGGCAAATAAAATTGCCAAATTCTCCTGTAAATAATTCTGCAAAGAGGGAACCATCATACCATTTAAAAATACAAGTGGATTTTCATGGGCCCATCCAGTATGTGGGTTCCAAGGTGTAATGGGGTGCATATGACTATGCAGCAGGGCTGGCCTTGCTGATAATGTGTAAAACAAAGGAGCATGGAGTACAAAATGAATATTGTGAAGTGGATTTTCATGGGCCCATCCAGTATGTGGGTTCCAAGGCCTAATGGGGTACATATGACTGACTATGCAGCAGGGTTGGCCTTGCTGCCAATGTGTAAAACAAATGAGTACGGGAGTATAAAATGAATATTGTGAAGTGGATTTTCATGGGCACATGCAGTATGTGGGTTCAAAGGTTTATTGGGGTGCATATGAATTGGTAGTAGGGCAGGCCTTGCATTCAATGCAACATTTTTTCAGGAGTCCCCCCTGGACATCTTATGACAGGGGTATTTTGGTGCGTCTTATTTGTTGGCAGCCCAACCACTCACAGCATAGGCTACAACAGTTTAGGAGACGCACAGTTTCACAATGGCCCTTTAAGAAGATTAATGCCGTCCGATGCACCAGTAAAAATAGGCTCTGTGACTTTAAGAGTCCCTCCTTCATAAATGAAACAAGATGGGTCTGCTTATGTGTCACACACCACATGGCCAGCTCGGGTTGTTAAATGTTACAATTACATTTCCCAGTGAATGTATTTGTAGTGGTTGAAAGCAATGTTAAAGTTGAAAAACGCTTCAAAAACGCTGCGTCTGAACTAAGCCCAAGTGGGGGAGGAATATTTTGATCTGGGGTTAATAATTTGGCCTTACAGGCAAGTCATTAACCTGCAAAGGATATACCTTAAAATATTTCCCAGCAAAATCCGTTTTGGTTTTGTTTTAGTGTGTTTTTTGTTGCAACGGGAAAAATGGCATGAATCTTGGAAAAAAAAGTTTACAGCTGTGGGGCGATCCCCATGATGTCCCTGTTTCATTTGAGCAGTGTTTCCATAATTTTCAAACTTTTTTAGACCTTAAAAGGACCGCCGGGGGAAATCGTGATAAAAATACTCGGGTCTCTCATAGACTTATATTGGGCTTGTTCTGGCCGAGTACCCGAGTATTCAAATCTGCTCGACCCGAACAACGAGCACCCGAGCATTTTAGTGCTCGCTCATCACTATTCAACGCCAAAAAATTACAATGTTGGATATGGTGGGCTGTATCACATTTAGCAACAGAAAAAAATTAGTTTTTTTCAATGTGCGTGGGATCAGCAGACAGCTTCATATCACCACCGCAAAATGACAATGGACAATGTGTCATGTGACAGGCTATATCATATTTTGCAACAGAAAAAAAAATATTGTTTTTTAGTGTGTGTTAGGTCTACAGACAGCTTCATATCCATACCTGGACCCGTTGAAGCATCTGATTGATGCAAAATGGCCGGCGTCCTTCGCAGCACCTGCTCCCCTGCATCAATGTACTACTTGCATTGATTGAATAAGAAAATTATTGTTTTACTGCATCATGGCGTGCCACCTATTTTTTACTCTTTGGACTGAGCTTCATATCACCACCACAAGATTATAACATGTAATACTGCGGGCTGTATCACATTTAGCAGCAGAAAAAAAATATAATATATATTGATGTTTGTGCCATTGGAGTGTGGCTGGAATAAAAAGAAAAAAAAATGGATGTGTTGCATGAGGCATCAGGTCTCCCAGCTAAGAAGGCTTACACTGCTTATTAGCGACCAAGTCCTTATTAAAACTTCAATTCCAAGCTGTAAAATGCTGGGCCAGACCCTGATACCTCGTGAATGGCCATTGGTGACTGCTGCTGTGCCAAGGTTCTACTGTGGGTCAATTGATTAGTCAACTACCTGTGTTCCTGTTCTTACATTTTTGTACCAATAGTTATCTATGAAACTGATGTTTGTGCCACCTGAGTGTGGCTAGAAAACTAAAAAAAAGTTGAGCTGTTGCAGGAGGTATCAGGTCTCCCAGCTAAGAAGGCTTACATTGCTCCCTTAACCACCAGGTCCTCATTGAATCTTCAATTACAAGATGTAAATGCTGGGCCAGACCCTGATACCTCACGCATGGCCTATGGTTGAGTGCTATTGTGCCATTTGCAAATGTCTACTGTGGGTCAATTGATGCCCATTTTCATGGTGTCTACCCCAAATTGTATCTGTTTGGGAAGCTTTTTGTCATCCCTTAAGATTTTGTGTATACCTTTGGTTTGGCCTCCTATTGAATCTAATGGCGTTTGGGTGCGTTCATTGATCATGTTCGGCGAATGTCTAATCATTTGGCGAATCGAACTGAACCTTGAAAGGTTCCTTCATCTCTAACCTTAATTATACTTTCTTGATAATTAAATGAGGCCCTCCAGCTGATGCCTTCAATGGTCTATGGATGACTTTCCTTATAATTTTTTTCTGGCATTGCACTGTGAGCAGAGCCTATATCAGAGTAAAATTACAACAACTACAGTTTCTTAATTTTTTTATGAGGCACTTCAGTTGTTGCCTCCTAGGGTGAATGGATGGCCCTCCTTATCATTTTTCTGGCTTTGCACTGTGTGCAGAGCCTTTATGAGTGTATATGTGCTACAAATACATTTTCTTTTTTTTTTATGAATCACTCTAGTTGCTGCCTTCAAGGGTGTATGACTGACCCTCCTTATACTTTTTTATAGCTTTGCACTGTGTTCAGAGCATTTATGAGTGTAAAGGTACCACAACTACACTTTCTTAATATTTTAACCCCTTTCTGACATCGGGCGGGCTAGTACACCGATGTCAGACTCCCTCCCTTTTATGTGGGCTCTGGTACTGAGCCAACATCTTTACCAGCACATATCCGCTGTCTTGAACAGCTGACATATGCCTCTAACAGTCGTGGATGGAATTGCGATCCACCCACGGCTGTTGCCTAGTAAAATGCTGCTGTTAATTTCTGACAGCGACATCTAACGATCACTTACGGCAAGTGCACCGGAAATCTCGCCAAACGATGACCCCGTCTTGTGATCGCGGGTCTATGATTAGTCAGCATGTCAACCAGAGGTCTCCAGCAGACCTCTATGGCTGTCACTGCCAGATTGCTATGAGCGCCACTCGGTGGTCAGCGCTCATAGCAAGTGAGTAATTCTGCTACATACAGGCGATCTGATATTTGCCTGTATGAAGTAGAGCCGATCGGATTATGGCAGCTTCTAGTCTCCCATGGAGACTATTGAGGCGTGACAAAGGTTAAAAAAAAGTTTTAAAAATATTAACCCCTTAATCCCATATGACGTACTATCCCGTCGAGATGGGGTGGAAACGTATGACCACCGACGGGATAGTATGTCATATGCGATCGGCCGCGCTCACGGGGGGAGCGCGGCCGATCGTGGCCGGGTGTCAGCTGACTATTGCAGCTGACATCAGGCACTATGTGCCAGGAGCGGTCACGGACCGCTCCTGGCACATTAACCCCAGGAACACTGCGATCAAACATGATCGCAGCGTTCCGGCGGTACAGGGAAGCATCGCGCAGGGAGGGGGCTCCCTGCGTGCTTCCCTGAGACCCTCAACTTGTACAGAGAGTCTCCTCCCTGCAGGCCCCAGATCCAAAATGGCCGCGGCGCTGCATCCGGGTCCTACTCAGAGCAAGCGCTGGTAAGCCTGCAGCCCTGCAAGTCAGATCGCTCTGCGAAGTGTCAGATCAGCAATCTGACCCTATAACATGATGCTTCCCCCTGGGGCAATGTATAAAGTAAAAAAAAAAATATTCACATGTGTAAAAAAAAAAATAATTCCTAAATAAAGAAAAAAAAATATTGTTCCCATAAATACATTTATTTATCTAAATAATAAAAAAACAATAAAAGTACACATATTTAGTATCGCCGCTTCCGTAACGATCCCACCTATAAAACTGTCCCGCTAGTTAACCCCTTCAGTGAACGCGGTAAAAAAAACCGAGGCAAAAAACAACGCTTTATTATCATACCGCCGAACAAAAAGTGGAATAAAATAACGGATATAAATAACCATGGTATCGCTGAAAACGTCATCTTGTCCCGCAAAAAAATAGCCACAATACAGCATCATCAGCAAAAAAATAAAACAGTTATAGTCCTCAGAATAAAGCAATGCAAACATAATTATGTTTTCAATAAAATAGTTTTTATCGTATAAAAGCACCAAAACATAAAAAAATGATATAAATGAGGTATCGCTGTAATCGTACTGACCCGAAGAATAAAACTGCTTTATCAAGTTTACCAAATGTCGAACGATATAAACGCCCCCCCCCCCCTCAAAAGAATTTCACGAATAGCTGGTTTTTGGTCATTCCGCCTCACAAAAACTAGAATAAAAAGCGAACAAAAAATGTCACGTGCCCGAAAATGTTACCAATAAAAACGTCAACTTGTCCCTCAAAAAACAAGACCTCACATGACTCTGTGAACCAAAATATGGAAGAATAATAGCTCTCAAAACATGGAAAGGCAAAACTATTTTTTGCAATAAGAAGCGTCTTTTAGTGTGTGACAGCTGCCAATAATAAAAATCCACTAAAAATCCCTCTATAAATAGTAAATCAACCCCCCCTTCATCACTTCCTTCATTAGGGAAAAATAATAAAATTAAAAAAATTTATTTCCATTTTCACATTAGGGTTAGGGCTAGGGTTAGGGCTAGGTTTAGGGCTCGGGCTAGTGTTAGGGCTAGGGTTAGGGCTAGGGCTAGAACTAGGGTTAGGATTAGGGCTAGCGTTAGGGCTAAGGTTAGTGCTAGGGTTAAGGCTAGGGTTAGGTGTAGGGTTAAGGTTAGGGCTAGGGTTAGGGCTAGGGTTAGGGCTAGGGTTAGTGCTAGGGTTAGGGCTAGGGTTAGGGCTAGGGTTAGGGCAAGGGTTGGGGCTAGGGTTAGGGTTTCAGTTAGAATTGGGGGTTTCTACTGCGTTGAAAAAGTAAAACGGTGCTCCTTCCCTTCTGAGCTCTCCCGTGCGCCCAAACAGGGGTTTACCCCAACATATGGGGTATCAGCGTACTCAGGACAAATTGACAACAACTTTTTGGGTCCAATGTCTCTTGTTACCCTTGGGAAAATAAAAATTTTGGGGGGCTAAAAAAACATTCTTGTGGGAAAAAATGATTTTTTATTTTCACGGTTCTGCGTTATAAACTGTAGTGAAACACTTGGGGGTTCAAAGTTCTCGCAACACATCTAGATAAGTTCCTTGGGGGTCCAGGTTCTAATATGGGGTCACTTGTGAGGTGTTTCTACTGTTTAGGTACATTAGGGGCTCTGCAAACAAAATGTGACGCCTGCAGACCAATCCATCTAAGTCTGCATTCCAAATGGTGCTCCTTCCCTTCCGAGCTCTGCCATGCGCCCAAACGGTGGTTCCCCCCCCATATGGGGTATCAGCGTACTCAGGACAAATTGGACAACAACTTTTGGGGTCCAATTTCTCCTGTTACCCATGGGAAAATACAAAACTGGGGGCTAAAAAATAATTTTTGTGGGAAAAGAAATAAATTTTATTTTCACGGCTCTGCGATATAAACTGTAGTGAAACACTTGGGGGTTCAAAGCTCCCACAACACATCTAGATAAGTTCCTTAGGGGGTCTACTTTCCAAAATTGTGTCACTTTTGGGGGGTTTCAATGTTTAGGCACATCAGGGGCTCTCCAAACGCAACATGGCGTCCCATCTCAATTCCAGTCAATTTTGCTTTGAAAAGTCAAATGGCGCTTCTTCGCTTCCGAGCTCTGCCATGCACCCAAACAGTGGTTTACCCCCACATATGGGGTATTGGCGTACTCAGGACAAATTGTACAACAACTTTTGGGGTCCATTTCCCCTGTTACCCTTAGTAAAATAAAACAAATTGGAGCTGAAGTAAATTTTGTGTGAAAAAAAGGTAAATGTTAATTTTTATTTAAACATTCCAAAAATTCCTGTGAAACACCTGAAGGGTTAATAAACTTCTTGAATGTGGTTTGGAGCACTTTGAGGGGTGCTGTTTTTAGAATGGTGTCACACTTGGTTATTTTCTATCATATAGACCCCTCAAAATGACTTCAAATGAGATATGGTCCCTAAAAAAAAAAATGGTGTTGTAAAAAGGAGAAATTGCTGGTCAAATTTTAACCCTTATAACTCCCTAAAAAAAAAAAAATGTTGGTTCCAAAATTGTGCTGATGTAAAGTAGACATGTGGGAAATGTTACTTATTAAGTATTTTTTGTGACATATCTCTGTGATTTAAGGGCATAAAAATTAAAAGTTGGAAAATTGTGAAATTTTAAAAATTTTCACCAAATTTCCATATTTCCATTTTTTTCATAAATAAATGCAAGTCTTATCAAAGAAATTTTACCACTGTCATGAAGTACAATATGTCATGAGAAAAAATGTCAGAATCATCAGGATCCGTTGAAGCGTTCCAGAGTTATAACCTCATAAAGGGACAGTGGTCAGAATTGTAAAAATTGGCCCGGTCATTAACGTGCAAACCACCCTTGGGGCTTAAGGGGTTAAAAAAATATATATACATAAAAGTTCAAATCACCCCCCTATCGCCCCATTCAAAATAAAACAATAAAAAAAATCAAACCACATATTTGCAAAAAAGCATCAGAAATTAGTATCACCGTAATTTATCACTTGACCACAAGATGGTGCTGTTGCTTAATTTAAAGCTAATATTGGACAACTCATAAGCACTATAGCCCATCCATAATCAGATGTATAATACAAGTACAGGTAAGTGTAAAAGTAATTTAAACAGTAAGGATGATATCTAAAGAGAATATCACCCCAAAAAAGGGGAAAAAATGGAATGAAACAACCCTGAGAAACAGTGACATAATAATTATTATATGTCCAATATATGAACATAAGTGACAGGAATTCATTTATTTCAGGCATCCTTGCTCAAATAAACACCATAGATATGAGAAAAAGGGGAAAGATATATATCTCTTACAAAATACATCTCTGGGGACTGACACAAGTCATAACAAGGTCTTTTTGGCGCATACCTCAGTAACGCATTCTATTCTTTACATTATAGCTCAATGGCAGTGATCCCGTGAACCATGATCTTACCACCACACACCCTAATGGGGCGGGATGGTGATCACTTTTTTGATCCTCTGCCTATTGATGCCGAATGAATGCTCAATTCAAGGACGCGTACTGACCTGCGATGATTCAGTCAAAAAAATATCACCCAGAGGTATACCTAACAAACAATGGAGGGAAGGGAGGTGAGAAAAAGAGGAAAGGAGAAGGGAGAAGATACAGTAGGACTATTGAATATATTGGTTACAAAGAAAAATGGAGGTGCTAAGTGAGAGAAAGAAGATTAAAATTGAAATGTGAGGCCGTGAACAGATGCCTCAAATTGGATAAAAGTGCACTTATAATATTAGATATTAAATCTCAAAATAATAAAGTAAAAGAAATAAATAATTGTGACACCAAAAAAAAAACTAAGTGATGTGAAAAGATGATGTGTTCAATGAATAACGTTGAAACAGAAATGCAAGAAGTGGTAGCAACTATTGTACCAAAAGTGAGTAGATGCAAATAATAAAAAAAGAAAATAATATGGTATTGAATAATTACAATAAAATTGAATATAGAAACATAGTGACCTATAAAGTGAAAATAAATATTGATTTAAAAAAAATGCATTATTCACACTAAAATTCCTTTGATAACCATAATTCAACCAAAATTGATTTCATACATATTATAAATATATATTAGTCCCTAAAATGTATTACATTTTAAAGTCAACTGTTCATGTAGTCCATTTTCTGGTTTCTTTCTTTTTTTTCTCTTCTTTTTCTTTTTCTTTCTTCAATCTATATCCATGGTACATCGTACTCTGCGAAATCCACTCCAATCTTCCCAGGAAATGAATCGCCTACCACCGCAACAACGTCAAACAACCGGTAAATGTGCACACACTAAAATTGATAGAATTAATAAAGAAATTATTAAAATCAAAACATACGTAACACAGTATAACTAAAAAGATAAAAACCCTAACGAGAGAAAGAAACTCCAATAAATAACCCTACTCTAAAGAAAAGCTCCAAAACCAAAAGTCTCATTTAGGCCCTGTGGTGTTAATGAACCTAATCGGAAAATCCACCAACTCTCTCTTTTTGCCAATTGTTTACCCAAATCACCTCCTCTAAATCCCATAGTGACTAAATCTATTCCATAAAATACAATTTTTATTTTAGCTCTTAAAATGCCACCAACCTGTGGCTACCGACACACTAAATCACCGTGACAAAAACAAAAAGTGCACAAAATGGTGAAAAAAGAATGGTGAAAAAAACACTGATATGGGGGAGGGTTTAGCTGAAACCTATTATGTTATCTAGACTGATGCCTACCTTACTGCGGGGGTTGGCACCCTAGGGGGAGCGTTGTGGCGCCCCCGCTCAACGATGGCTTTCCCTAGGGTCCCTAGATATACCCTATAATGAGTGTCGGCCTTTCTACCCAGATACAAATCTGAAGGGTCCCCTGATGTCTATACAGAGATCAAACCTATAGCTAAGGAAAACTTCATCCCCCAATCCTATTAAAATCAATGGAGAACATGTATTGCGGCAAAGGTCGGCAGTATATCCCAATTTAGCATGCTCCTAGTTATTGCTTCTATTTATATACTTGCAATAATATAGTACCAGTGCTAAGATATCTGTACCACAGGAAACATCCCAAGCACCTTAGTCCCTCACTTGATATTTCAGGGACTATCACAACAATGGCTAATTATGGTGCGTTCCAAAACATCATCACCGGCACATAAGTCCATTCAATAACTCTGATACTCATCATACAGCCGTCTGCCACCCACTTTTTCTCGCCTCAACGCGTTTCGCCCCTCTGGCTCATCAGGAGGCACGATTCAAAGCATGTGTCTCGATAAGACGTGATGCAGTTACCAAACTGTTTACTGACCTCGATTTAAAAAGACCTGCTCTCATGCGCCCGATGCTGTTCCGCTTCCTGTTAATTAGCAGGAAGAGCGCTTCTCCATATGCATCATGGGTACAAAGCCCAAACTGCGCCTGCTCCAAATGGAACGCAGCTCTATTGACTGCATTTCAACCTGATGAAGCTTTTTGCATCTGCGCAGCTCAGTTCATATTGCGCGTGCGCTCCACTTTAAGGTTGCTTTGCGCATGTTCCAGGTGGAGCGCAGCTATATTCTCCGCGTTCCAACACACATCTGCGCATCTCGGGCTGCCAACCCCCGCAGTAAGGTAGGCATCAGTCTAGATAACATAATAGGTTTCAGCTAAACCCTCCCCCATATCAGTGTTTTTTTCACCGTTCTTTTTTCACCATTTTTTGCACTTTTTGTTTTTGTCACGGTGATTTAGTGTGTCGGTAGCCACAGGTTGGTGGCATTTTAAGAGCTAAAATAAAAATTGTATTTTATGGGATTTATTTATGATTTATACTATTGATACAAACCCCAGACTTACTATTTAAATTTCAAAAAGTAAATCTATGTCCCCGAATTTTTTAAAATTAGGATTACACTGATGAAATATTTTGAACTGTCTAGGAATTATTTTTATATCAGAATCATTCATGATACCTTTGGCTTTTTCTATGTCTAGACAATGTCCTCTTGTCCTCACCTTCAGCTCTCTGCTGGTGAGGCCAACATAGATTTTTCTGCAAGGGCAATCCGCTTAGTAAACTACACCTTTGGAGCTACCAGTTATATGTTTCCGTATGTCATACATCCTTGAGCCGCCAAGATTCATGAATTTCTTACTTTTCACCAAGTTGGCATGGGCTTTGCAAATCCCACAAGGAAAAAAGCCGTTATTTTCGTTCCCACCTTTATTACCCTGTTGTTTAGGTTCATAATGACTATGAACAAGGCAATCTCGCAAATGTTTGGAGCGTCTGGCCACAATGGATGGAGTTGGGGGATCAGTGGTTAAAATGTCCCAATAATTAACAATGATTTGCTTAAAACTATGCCACTGTGAATGGAAATTAGTGATTAACCGTACCTCTCCATCAGTGGTCTTTCTTTGGATTATTGAATTATTTTTATATAGCAGAGAGTTTGCCTTGTTCATAGTCATTACTTCCTGCTGGGTTAAGCTTTTTTGCACATATTTGGTTTGATTTTTGGCACTAAGCACTTTATTCTGTTGCTGATATACATATATTGTAATGGAAATCTAGCTAAGATATATTGTTATCAATTGTGGACAATATTTAACCCCTTTCTAACCTCGGACGGGATAGTACGTCCAAGGTCCGATCCCCCGCTTTGATGCAGGGCTCCGGCAGTGAGCCCGCATCAAAGCCGGGACATGTCAGCTGTTTTGAACAGCTGACATGTGCCCGCAATAGCGGCGGGTGAAATCGCGATTCACCCAACGCTATTAACTAGTTAAATGCCGCTGTCAAACGCTGACAGTGGCATTAAACTGGTGTTTCCGGCCGGGCGGCCGGAAATGAGCGCATCGCCGACCCCCGTCACATGATCGGGGTCAGCAATGCTTCTGCAGAGTAACCATAGAGGTCCTTGAGACCTCTATGGTTACTGATGCCGGCCTGCTGTGAGCGCCCCCCTGTGGTCGGCGCTCATAGCAAGCCTGCATTTCAGCAACATAGCAGCGATCTGATGATCGCTGCTATGTAGCAGAGGCGATCGAGTTGTGCCAGCTTCTAGCCTCCTATGGAGGCTATTGAAGCATGGCAAAAGTTTAAAAAAAAGTAAAAAAAAAGTGAAAAAATAAAAAAATATAAAAGTTTAAATCACCCCCCTTTCGCCCCATTCAAAATAAATCAATTAAAAAAAATCAAACCTACACATATTTGGTATCGCTGCGTTCAGAATCACCCGATCTATCAATAAAAAAAAAGGATTAACCTGATCGCTAAACGGTGCAGCGAGAAAAAAATTCGAAACACCAGAATTACTTTTTTTGGTCGCCGTGACATTGCATTAAAATGCAATAACGGGAGTTTCTGGAGAGGAAGGACGCATGGTGGAGATCTCCTCTAGCAAAAAGGAGATATAGGCTTTTCCCCAGCCTTAATCGAGACGCAGACCACCAGATATTTTATATTAATATACCTGGATCAAGGGGGACCCTCAACGGGCGGCTCCTAGCGACGAAGAGTCGGCACACCGGACCCTTAGAGGCGAGACAGCCCCGCAGCACAGACGCGACAGAAGCAGACTCCCAGTGAGGACACCGCGGGCCCTGCAGGAGGCACAGAGAGGACCGGCAAGCGGTGCTCAGTACGGGACGCGGCGGAGGAGAGACAGCTGCAGGCTCTTCACTGAGCTGAGGAAGCGGCGAAGGAGAGGTGAGAGAGGCCTTCCCACCCCCGGATCTTCCGCGGCGCCCGAGTGGAGTGTGCCGCAGACGTGCCGAGCCGGAGCTTCTACAGAAAAGGCGCCAGGGAATACACAGTCCGGGCCCCAGCGAGGTGGAGAGAGACTGAGGTAGGACTGGTATAGGTGGGACAGAGGGCTCCTGGAACACCCGCCATTGTGTCTCCCGCTCCGGTCATTTTCCCGCCACTGGGAGGTTGACGCCATCTTGGGGACAGGCTTTTTCATAAAGAAACACTTCCATGACATGGGCATATTTGAGGCCCTTGATACGCCTGTCTAGTGACTCGCTCCTTACCTTTTTCCCTGCTGAGGAAGTGGTGCAGCCACTCTGCCGTTGTCTCCCACCCGATCATTGCTGTGCTTTTGTTATATTAACATTGAAAATAACTCATCAGCATACCATCTAATAGACCTACACTTTACAATCTTAGATCTCTGGCGACACCTAGTGCTGGAACTGATAATAACAGCTAGGGGTTCTCCCTCTCCTCGCCTGAGACACAGCACATGCTCCCCTCAACTCTAAGAACATAAACACATGTACCTCAGGGGGGGCTTGCTGATGGGAGGCCGCGATTAATGCGGTAATGTTGCACCCCCATGTTCCCCTAAACATCTTCATGTGCAATTAATAGCTGCAGCAGACATCTATGGGCAAAACTAAAAAGACTTCTGGTCAACCCACAAGCTTACACAAGGAGCCTCTCTTGGAGGACATGAAACGGTTTCTAAACCAGCCACTCCAAACAAGAAACACGAGATCAACAATGTCGCAAGCCTCGCATAAAAATAGCTCCAATTCAAAAGAGCCTCAGACTTCACATGCCTCTCCTATACAATCAACAGATAACAGCAAAGGAGATAAAGATTCACCTGAAGACATGAATATAGCTGAGCTAAGCAAATATATTAAAGCTCTCCCAACAAAAACAGACCTAGAAAGCTTTGCGTGCAGGCTCGAGAACTCATACAAAAAGGAGATACATAACCTACAGGTGGAATTCACATCACGTATAGAGGACGTGGAACAGACACAAGAAGATATCTCACAAGAACTTCAGGCACACAGGGAAATTTTAATGGATCATACTTTGAAACTGGAGGAAATGTCATCTGGCCTTGAAGACTTGGAAAACCGCAACAGGCGTAATAACATTCGCATACGAGGCCTCCCAGAATCAGTTAGTCCTCAGGATTTAGACCACACAGTTCAGAGAATATTTCTGGACATTCTTGGCGACTGCGAGGACAGCTCCATTGAATTTGACAGGATCCATAGATCCCTTGGTCCTAAACCCATGTCTGACTCACGCCCCAGGGATGTCATCTGTAGGGTGCATTACTTCAGAGTCAAAGAAGCCATCATGATGGCCTCCAGGAAAAAGGGATCTCTACAGTTTGAAGGCCAGCCAATACTACTCTTGTCAGACTTATCCAGACGTACCCTATTTTTGCACAAAGCCTTGAAACCTCTGTTGGCGGTTCTCAAAGAAAGAGATATCCCCTATAGATGGGGGTTCCCATTCCAACTAACAGCATTCAAAGGTGGCAAAAGCGCATATTTTCGTCGGATTGGAGACTTGACTAACTTCCTAGGAACATTTGAACTTCCGCTAATAGATCTCCCAGAATGGCCTTTAGTACCAACACTTCCAGATGCTCCTCCGAGATGGCTTAAGGTCCCTCATCCTAAGAAAGGGCACACCAACGAGGGCCCTTCTGACCCTCCATGAAGTCTTTTTCCTTTCATTTCTATTTTTCTCTAGTTTCAATCAAGTTCCAGATTAATACTGCAATGTGTTTAGATGCTCTGCTGTAGTTAAATAGGTCCTAGGTCAACCTATTGTCAATTGACTGAATCCCCTGGCTGAACTAACGGATTTATTGTGGGTTAGCCATGGGGGCTTGGTCTTAGTTTCTGAACAATTGAGCATATGGTGTCACAAATGTCATTATTGCTTTTAGTTTTCTGCTAGTATGCTGAACACCTTGACCCTGTTAGGGTTATTATTATTCTGACTTGTTTAGACTTTACATGTTTTTAAGTTTTTGTTCATAGGATTTATTAAGTCCACGGGGAAATGGGGGGGCCAGTACTCTCCTCGGCTTCCTTTTCCCGTTTAAGGTACTCGGGCTGGGGGAGGGGAGGGGAATTTCCTCTTCTCCTTTTTGAACCAGCCACACAGATGCAAGACCAGTCCTGGTGCGTCAACTTTAGCGCACCTCTTTCTATGTTCTTCGTGTTCTATTACCTTCTCTTTACCCTACCTTTCCTCCTTCTTCCCCATTGTTTTTTCCTTACCACTCTTGGCTGTCCTTTGCTTCAGCGGACGGGGCGCATGACTCTACGAATTATTGGGAAAATTTTAGATAATGGATAAAATCAAATTTTGCTCCTTTAATGTAAAGGGGCTAAATATCCCAGAAAAAAGAAGGCGGGTCTTGTTTGATGGCCACAAACAACGGGTCTCTGTGTTACTGCTTCAAGAGACACATTTCAAAACTGGAGTAGTGCCACTTTGTATCACGAAAAATTAACCCAAATGGTATCATAGCCCAAACCCGTATTCTAAATCAAAAGGGGTTTCCATAGCTTTCCATAAGTCCTTTGTGCCCGAGATCCTGGACTCTCTAATCGACAAAAATGGTAGATATATCTTCTTACTCATCTCATGGGCAACATATAAACTTGTAATAGCTAATGTATATTTCCCAAACCAGGGGCAACATAATTTTGGAGCTGACTGCAAAAGGCGCCTCGAGGAGTTTGCTGGCTCCTCTCCTGTGATACTTGGAGGCGACTTTAATATCCCAATGAGCCCTGCGGTGGATGTCTCTTCGGGTAAGTCTTCCTATTCTTCATCTTCCATTAATAAAATAAGATCCCAGTTACGCAGTTTGAGATTGGTAGACGTCTGGAGGGTTCTTAATCCTACAACTAAGGACTATAGTTTCTTCTCGAAAATTCATAATACCTATAGTAGAATAGATTACTTCTTTGTTTCACATAAGCTGCTTGACCTGCGGGTAGAGGCGGACGTGGGGTCGATACTATGGTCGGATCACGCACCTATATATTTATCAATCTCGCTTCATACTACTTTGAGATCGGGTTTCTCCTGGCGTCTGAATGAAAATCTGCTTCAAGACCCCATATGTAAATCTGAGATTGAACGGACAATTGCAGATTTCGTGGCCGACCATGAGGGGGACACCTCGTCTCCCACTATGAAATGGGAAGCCTTGAAAAGTGTAGTGAGAGGTGTTCTCATCTCCCATGGTGCTCGGTTGAAAAAAGAGAGAGCGGCGGAAATAATTAACTTAACAGAACAAATCCATCAACTAGAGAACCAACATAAACGAGATCTTGAGGCCAGTACATTTGCGCGGCTCTCATCAGTCAGGCAGAAATTGTTGACTATTCTAGACCAAAAATCCAAATGTCTTAGGGAGAGACTCAGAAGCCGCTTCTACCAACTCGGCAATAAAAGTGGTAAACATTTAGCCAGAGCTCTTAACCAACGTAATCCTAATACCTACATTCCTTTTATTAAAAACAAAGAGGGGAAAAAAGTGTTCAACACTAGAGATATTCTTTCCAACTTTAGCGATTATTATAAATCCCTATATAATATAGCAGGACACTATAAAGATGCACCATTACAATTCCTCCGCAATAAAATTAAGGCATACTTACAGGAAAACAAACTGCCCACTCTATCTGAGGACGACCTGGTTGATCTTGAAAAGGAATTCTCAATAGAGGAGGTTTCTGAAACCATTAGCGCCTTAAAACAAGGAAAGAGCCCGGGCCCTGATGGGTTCTCAGCAGGCTTCTACAAGTCGTTCAGCACACTGCTTAGCCCAATATTCCTGAAAGCTTGTAACTCTGTCTCCAATGAAGGTTCTTTCCCTACACAGGCACTCACCGCCCACATCACGGTACTTCCCAAGCCTGGTAAGGACCTTTCTACGTGTAATAACTACCGCCCGATTTCTTTGATAAACTTAGATATTAAAATATACGCGAAGATGTTAGCAAATAGATTATGCCCCCTTTTACCAAAATTAATAAATCAGGATCAGGTAGGCTTTGTCCCGGGGCGGGAGGCGAGAGACAACACAATCCGAACTATTTCTTTACTTGACAAAGCGGGCGGAGACGGGGACCCCCTGTGTATCATGTCAATTGACGCTGAAAAAGCTTTTGACCGGGTTCATTGGGAATTTATTTTCCAGACTCTTGAGGAAATTGGCCTAAAGGAAAATATGTTGCGCAGGATCTCCGCTTTATATACCTCTCCTAGTGCCCAGGTCAAGGTCAATGGCGCACTTTCAGGTGTGTTCCCGGTCGGAAATGGTACAAGGCAGGGGTGCCCACTCTCTCCCCTCTTATATGTTTTAACAATGGAGCATTTAGCAGTGGCATTGAGAAATAACACCTCAATCAAAGGCATAAAACTACATTCAGAGGAACACAAGCTTGCACTCTTTGCAGATGATATCCTTTTATACATCACATCTCCATCTACAAGCCTACCAAACATTGTTTCGGAATTGCACAGATTTGGCCTCTTAAGTAATTTTAAAATAAACTCTCACAAATCCGAAATCTTAAACATTTCATTACAACTCCCTTTGGTCGACCAATTACGAACGACCTTTCCATTTAAATGGCGTTTTGACTTTCTCACCTACTTGGGTATTAAAATTACAAGCAAGACATCTAAATTGCTAGAGGCTAATTTTACAACAGCTCTGCAGAAAATCGACTCAGACTTAGGAAAATGGCATAGGCTTCAACTATCTTGGTTGGGCAGGATTAACGCAGTTAAAATGGACCTATTACCACGCCTCTTATATTTCTTTCAAACAATACCCTTATACTTACCAGCCTCTTTCTTTTCTCGCCTTAAACAAATAATCACTCGATTTATTTGGTCTCACAATCGGGCGCGTATTTCATATACGTTATTAAGCAGGTCCAAGTTGACGGGCGGCCTGGGCCTCCCAGATCTTGCGATCTATAGTTGTGCTTCAATAGCAACATGTATTCTGGACCTCTACCACAGCAAAAATAGCAAAAAATGGGTAAAGCTAGAAAACGATCTTAACGGCTGCGACTCCCAGGTTGTCCTCTGGTCCGGGGGTAAAAAGATGGGGCCAGGTGTCTATATACCCTTCCTTACACGAAACATATTGCTTCTTATTAAAAATAGAATCAAAGACGTTCAACTCACAACCCTCCCTGGCCCCTTGATCCCAATCTATGATAATCCTGCCTTCCCTGCGGGGCTAAATAGAGAGATGTATCTGCACAAGAGAAAAGATTCCAAACCCATTCTTCATGATTACTTAAAAGAGACCGGAATGAAGTCCCTTCAGGAATTATTTCCGGAGGAAGAAGTACCCTCTGCTGATTGGTTTTTCTATGAACAACTTAAGAGTTTTATTCACGCGATCTCTAAACAAACCAATATTGGCAGACCGCTGACTCCCTTTGAGATACTTTGCATATCACTAAACCCTCCGGACCATACTGTCTCACTGCTATACAAACTCTTCCAAGGAGGAGGGATTCCACCGCGGGGTTCGCCATTGTTCTTCTTGAAATGGGAAAGCGATCTGGGAAGGTCCTTATCACCTGAAGACAGAGAAAAAATTCTTCTCTTCACGTTTAGATCGTCATTATGCGCAGTGTCACAAGAGAGGAGCTATAAGATTCTAACAAGATGGTATAGATGTCCCTCAATGGTGCATGCAGTGTTCCCCGCGACTCCTGATACTTGTTGGAGATGCTTAAAAGAGATAGGCTCCTATATGCATATTTGGTGGGATTGCCCCCCCATAAAGGACTTGTGGTTGGCTGTCTTTGAACTCCATAATAAGATGTCTATCACACAGATTCAACCCTCAGCAAGCCTAGCATTATTGTCCCTTTGTGACTGGTCGATTTCTCGGTTCAAGAGAGGCATCCTCAGACACTTTCTTACTGCAGTTAGGAACCTAATTCCACGCTACTGGAAACAAGATAAATTTCCTTCACGTGCGGAGTTCGTGGCAGAACTTAATGACATTTACAGAATGGAGCAGTTGATAAATCAGTCCCCAGGTAATGCAGACAAAACTTACAATACATGGGCTCCCTGGATTGCTTTCAGGGAAACCCCTGATCTAGATCTCTGGATTTCTAGAACCCGACAGATTACATAGCTCGCCTTCGTTTTTCATATATCGTTTGTCATTAGATCATTTTTCAACCCGCGCCCTGGCTGCTGGAGCGTGACGATGGCCACACTTCTTCCCTCATACCTCACTCCCTTGCCCCTTCCTCTCCTCTTCCACCTATTCTTCTTCTTCTTCTTTATCCTACCTTCTTTGTTTGTCTCCCCCTTATTCAGTTTAAATGTTCATTGTGATTCCAGAATAATCATAAAGAAAGTTAGTAATGGTTTCCAATGGTTACTGTTGTTCTTTATTGTTACTACTTTATAATATCAATATGACCGGCATTTATTACTATCTACTAGAATGTTAAATTTCAAGATTCATGGTGATGTCTCAACGTCTCACGTGATTAACTTGTAACTTTGCTTAGTACTCTGCCAACTTACTTGATTGTACTGTTTACCTTTATTTTTTGCTTTCATCAATAAACATGATTTATACAAAAATGCAATAACGGGTGATAAAATGAACATATCTGCACCACAATGGTATCATTAAAAACATCAGCTCGGAACGCAAAAAATAAGCCCTCAACAGACCCCAGATCATGAAAAATGGAGACGCTACAGATATCGGAATATGGCACAATTTATTTTATTTTTTTTAGCAAAGTTTGGAAAATTTTTTCACCACTTAGATAAAAGAGAATCTAGACATCTTTGGTGTTTATGAACTCCTAATGACCTGGAGAATCATAATGGCTGGTCAGTTTTAGCATTTAGTGAACCTAAAAAAAAAAAGCCAAACAAAAAACATGTGTGGGATTGCACTTTTTTTGCAATTTCACCGTACTTGGGATTTTTTTTCCCGTTTTGTAGTACATGACATGCTAAAACCAATGATGTCGTTCAAAAGTAAAACTTGTTTCGCAAAAAATAAGCCCTCACATGGCCATATTGATGGAAAAATAAAAAAGTTATGGCTCTGGGAAGGAGGGGAGCGAAAAACGAACACGGAAAAATGGAAAATCCCAAGGTCATGAAGGGGTTAATGTTTTTGCCATATAAACAATATGATGGGGATATTTGTAGAATAGCCTCCATTTCTCCAGTTACCTTTGTTCCTGAATTTTAATTTTTTTAATGAATTATTAAAAGATGTCAATGTTTTATTATGAATCTATTTGGTCACTTCAATTCATTTTTTGTACCCAAGAGAAATATTTGATGGGGTGTACAAAAAACAAGGTGGTTTAGTTGTTTAAGAAGTGCTGCCCTTATTTGATTGGCTATTGCTATGTGTAAAGACTTGTTGCCTTGATAAAAAAAAAATTAACCTGATCGCTAAACGGCGTTATGAGAAAAAAAAGTCAAAACGTCAGAATTAATTTTTTCTGGTCGCCGAAACATTGCATTAAAATGCAGTAATGGGTGATCGAAAGATAGTATCTGCACCAAAATGGTATCATTACAAACCTCAGCTCAACACACAAAAAATAAGCCCTCACCCAACCCCAGATCATGAAAACTGGAAACACTACGGGTATCAGAAAATGATGCAATTTTTTTTACAAAATTTGCATATTTTTTACCACTTAAATAAAACAGAACCTATGCATGTTTGCAGTCCATTAACTCATAATGACTTGGATTATCATAATGGCTGGTCAGTTTTAGTATTTACTGAACATGATTAAAAAAAAAAAACAACAACAACTATGGGATTGCAATTTTTTTGCAATTTCACCGAACTTGGAATTTTTTTCCTGTTTTCCAGTACATGATATATTAAAACCAATGGTGGTGTTCAAAAGTACAACTTGTCCCACATAAAACAAGCCCTCATATGGCCATTTTTACCTAAAAATAAAAATGTTATGGCTATGGAAGAAGGTGAGCAAAAAATGAAAATGAAAAACCAAAAATACCTCTGGTTGTTAATGGGTTACTGAGGCCCTCCAGTTGGTGCCTTTAAGGGTCTATGGATGACCCTCCTTATAATTTTATTCTAGTTTTGCACTGTGTGCAGAGCACTTATGAGAGAAGCTGAAGTACCACAACTACACTTTCTTAATCTTTGAATGAGGCACTCTACTTGCAGCCTTCAAGGGTCTATGGAAGACCATCCTTATATTTTTTGAGGGGTTTGCACTCTGTGCAGAGCCTTTATGTGTGTAGAAGTATCACTACTACTCTTGTCATTTTTTTTGTAGGCAATCCAGTTGGTGGCTTCGAGTGTATGGATGACCCTCCTTATAAATTGTCTCGCTTTGCACTGTGTGCAGAGCCTTTATGAGTGTAAAAATACCACAATTACACTTTCTTAATATTTTAATAAGGCCATCCAGTTGGTGCCTTTAAGGGTCTATGGATGACCATTCTTATAATTTTTTTCTGGCTTTGCAACATGTGCAAAGCCTTTATGAGTGTAGAAAAACCACAACTATACTTACTTAATATTTTAAGGAGGCTCTCCAGTTGTTGCCTTCAAGGGTGTATGGTTAACCCTCATATTTTCTTCTGCCTTTGCACTGTGGGCAAAGCCTTTTTGAGTGTAGACATACCTCAATTATAATTTTTTTCTGGCCTTGCACTGTGAGCAGAGCCTATATGAGAGTAAAATTACGACAATTACACTTTCATAATATTTTAATGAGGCCCTCCAGTTGGTGCCTTCAAGGGTCTATGGATGCCTCCTAATAATTTTTTTGGGGCTTTGCAACATGTGCAAAGCCTTTATGAGTGTAGAAAAATCACAACTACACTGTCTTAAAGGGCCACTGTCACCCCCCCCCAGGCGTTATAAACTAAAAGAGCCACCTTGTGCAGCAGTAATGCTGCAGTCTAACAAGGTGGCTCTTTTAGTTTTTGATTAAGTTATTACCGCAATAAAACGTTTTAAAAATTGGCCAAACGTACCAGCGATTGTACCGGGAGGCGGTCCGAAGCGTCCTCTAGGAATCTTCAAACTGCCGTCACTCTTCTCTTCAGGGCCGATGGTACCCGCCCCCTTCGCGTTGTTGCTTCAAATCCGGCGCCTGCGCTGTGCGTGCCTGCCTGGGGCCTGCGCAGTCTTCTTTGGCCGTCATCACTCACACGCAGGGTGCCTGACTGCGTCTGTGCGGGCAGTGCGGCCGCCCTGTTACTGAATCCCCGCCCCGCACTGTGTTATTCATTATGCACACTGCGGGGCTGGCATTCCTGGGCATGCGCACTGCACTGCGCTGTTCAGGCCCTCCCCCAGCTCGGACGTTCTCCCTTGTCTGACGTTCCCCCTGCTCCCCCGCCTTCCGGCATTATTTTCGGCTGCCAGATTCCAAAATCTGGTGAGGATTAGTGTATATGGCGGCAAGCTGCTGTGTGCTTTGTCTCTCTCTATGTGTTTGTATGTTTTAATGCAAATGCATATTTACACCAGCAGCAATGAAAATTTGGTACTTGTGTGGGTGGCCATAAATTACAAGGCACTGATGATCAATACTGTTTTTTGGGGGAGCATTATAGGTTTACATTGCGTTCGGGCAATACGTTTTGCGAATATAGCTAGCGTATTGCACCAGCGCAATGTCTTTAGCGGGATTGCTTTTGCCGATCCCGCTATCGCAGATCCACAATCTGCGCTAGCGAGGAACGGAGCTGGGTCGCTGAAAGCAGCATCTGAGGTCCGACTGAAAATAACGGCACATCGCAAGGGCGTGCCTAAAAAATGGCATGCGCTAGCGATGCGATCCAGATCCTAAACACATTGCCGTCAATGGGTGCGCTAACGGACCCGTTGCATGGCGTAACTTGCGACAATCACGCCATGCAGCGTACTCCTTTAGCGTTAACCCATTAACGCTTAGTGAACCTATTCGTAACGCACTGAACATCACTAAAGGAGGAGGGGTCTGCATTATACCGCATCAAAGAACAATAAACGTTGAGGGGTGACCATTATTACACCGTACTGCAGATCAATGCACGGTCAGGGGTCTGCATTATTATACCGCACTGATCATCAATAAACGGTGAGGGGGGATCATTATTCCGCACTATAGATCTATAAACGGTCATGGTGGAGCATTGAGTGGAGCACTTAAATACGTGGCACTGAAATACGTGGCACTGAAATACGTGGCACGTGGCAATGAAATACGTGGTATGTGGCACTGAAATACGTGGCAATGAAATACGTGGTACGTGGCACTGAAATATGTGGCACTGAAATACGTGGCACTGAAATACGTGACACGTGGCACTGAAATACGTGGCACTGAAATACGTGGTACGTGGCACTGAAATACGTGGCACTGAAATACGTGGCACGTGGCACTGAAATACGTGACACGTGGCACTGAAATACGTGACACGTGGCACTGAAATACGTGGCACGTGGCACTGAAATACGTGGCACTGAAATACGTGGCACTGAAATACGTGGCACTGAAATACGTGACACTGAAATACGTGGCACGTGGCACTGAAATACGTGGTACGTGGCACTGAAATACGTGGCACTGAAATACGTTGCACATGGCACTGAAATACGTGACACGTGGCACTGAAATACGTGGCACTGAAATACGTGACACGTGGCACTGAAATACGTGGCACGTGGCACTGAGATACGTGGCACTGAAATACGTTGCACTGAGTGCCACGTGCCACGTCAGTGCCACGTGCCACGTATTTCAGTGCCACGTATTTCAGTGCCACGTGCCACGTATTTCAGTGCCACGTATTTCAGTGCCACGTGCCACGTATTTCAGTGCCACGTGTCACGTATTTCAGTGCCACGTGCCACGTATTTCAGTGCCACGTATTTCAGTGCCACGTACCACGTATTTCAGTGCCACGTGCAACGTATTTCAGTGCCACGTATTTCAGTGCCACGTACCACGTATTTCAGTGCCACGTATTTCAGTGCCACGTGTCACGTATTTCAGTGCCACGTATTTCAGTGCCACGTATTTCAGTGCCACGTACCACGTATTTCAGTGCCACGTATTTCAGTGCCACGTGTCACGTATTTCAGTGCCACGTGCCACGTATTTCAGTGCCACGTATTTCAGTGCCACGTACCACGTATTTCAGTGCCACGTATTTCAGTGCCACGTGTCACGTATTTCAGTGCCACGTGTCACGTATTTCAGTGCCACGTATTTCAGTGCCACGTACCACGTATTTCATTGCCACGTATTTCAGTACCACGTATTTCATTGCCACGTGCCACGTATTTCAGTGCCACGTATTTCAGTGCCACGTATTTAAGTGCTCCACTCAATGCTCCACCATGACCGTTTATAGATCTATAGTGCGGAATAATGATCCCCCCTCACCGTTTATTGATGATCAGTGCGGTATAATAATGCAGACCCCTGACCGTGCATTGATCTGCAGTACGGTGTAATAATGGTCACCCCTCAACGTTTATTGTTCTTTGATGCGGTATAATGCAGACCCCTCCTCCTTTAGTGATGTTCAGTGCGTTACGAATAGGTTCACTAAGCGTTAATGGGTTAACGCTAAAGGAGTACGCTGCATGGCGTGATTGTCGCAAGTTACGCCATGCAACGGGTCCGTTAGCGCACCCATTGACGGCAATGTGTTTAGGATCTGGATCGCATCGCTAGCGCATGCCATTTTTTAGGCACGCCCTTGCGATGTGCCGTTATTTTCAGTCGGACCTCAGATGCTGCTTTCAGCGACCCAGCTCCGTTCCTCGCTAGCGCAGATCGTGGATCTGCGATAGCGGGATCGGCAAAAGCAATCCCGCTAAAGACATTGCGCTGGTGCAATACGCTAGCTATATTCGCAAAACGTATTGCCCGAACGCAATGTGAACCTATAATGCTCACCCAAAAAACAGTATTGATCATCAGTGCTTTGTAATTTATGGCCACCCACACAAGTACCTAATTTTCATTGCTGCTGGTGTAAATATGCATTTGCATTAAAACATACAAACACATAGAGAGAGACAAAGCACACAGCAGCTTGCCGCCATATACACTAATCCTCACCAGATTTTGGAATCTGGCAGCCGAAAATAATGCCGGAAGGCGGGGGAGCAGGGGGAACGTCAGACAAGGGAGAACGTCCGAGCTGGGGGAGGGCCTGAACAGCGCAGTGCAGTGCGCATGCCCAGGAATGCCAGCCCCGCAGTGTGCATAATGAATAACACAGTGCGGGGCGGGGATTCAGTAACAGGGCGGCCGCACTGCCCGCACAGACGCAGTCAGGCACCCTGCGTGTGAGTGATGACGGCCAAAGAAGACTGCGCAGGCCCCAGGCAGGCACGCACAGCGCAGGCGCCGGATTTGAAGCAACAACGCGAAGGGGGCGGGTACCATCGGCCCTGAAGAGAAGAGTGACGGCAGTTTGAAGATTCATAGAGGACGCTTCGGACCGCCTCCCGGTACAATCGCTGGTACGTTTGGCCAATTTTTAAAACGTTTTATTGCGGTAATAACTTAATCAAAAACTAAAAGAGCCACCTTGTTAGACTGCAGCATTACTGCTGCACAAGGTGGCTCTTTTAGTTTATAACGCCTGGGGGGGGGTGACAGTGGCCCTTTAATATTTTAATGAGGCCCTCCGGTTGTTTCCTTCTTGGGTCCATGGATGACCCTCCTTAGAATTTTTTGTGGATTTGAACTGTGTGTAGAGCCTTTATGAGTGTCAAAGTACCACAACTGTACTTTCTTAAAATTTGAATGAGGCACGCCAGTTGGTGCCTTCAAGGGTGTATAGATGGCCCTGCTTTAATTTTTGCAGGCTTTGCTCTGTTTGCAGAGCTTTAACGAGTATAGGACTACCACAAATACACTTTCTTCACAATAGTTGAATGAAGTAATACAGTTGGTGCCATTAAAGGTGCATGGATGACCCTGCTTCTAATTTTTGTCAGGCTTTGCACTATATGCAGAGCTTTTATGAGTGTAGGAAAACCACAACTACACTTTGTTCACAATATTTGAATGAGGCACTAAAGTTGGTGCCATCAAGGGTGTACAGATGACCCTACTACTAATTTTTGGCAGGCTTTGCACTGCATAGCCATTATGAGTCTATGTGTACCACTACATGACAATGTGAACAGAATGTGTACGAAGCCCTCCTTTATGTTTAGTATCTGAATCCCTCATCTTTCAATTTTTGGCAGTTCTTCATTCCTTCATGAATTACCCTGAAATTTCCAATTTTTTAATAAAATTGTCAATTTTGGCTTACTTAGATTAGAATTTTTTGGAAATCCTTTTACAATTTTCCCTTACATTCAAGTCAATAGACAGGAAAGAATGTTTCCTGTAAACTCGAATTTCTCGTCAGTTTGGAATGTTTTATTGTCAGTCCTTAAAGTGAAGTAAAAGTGTGATACCATTGTTCTCAGCAGCAATTTGGGAGTAAGAGATGCTTCCAGGGGTCTTCACTTTGCTGTTCTCCTTCCATTCAGCACTTTTACCATCAATTTAAAAATTTTCACTTCCCACAGACCTCCCTGTTGGGTCTGCTGGAAAAATGCTCGGATTTCCCATTCCCTCCCAATCTACTCCTTACTCGAAACGATCATCAGATTATTAGGAATTGCTTTGTTCGAGTAATGAGCATCCGAGCATTTTAGTGCTCGCTCATCTCTATTAGTCGCTTAAATCCATATTTTAAAAAAGTATTTATAACCTCCATTTATCTTAAGCTAATTAGGCATTTGACTCGTCAATGGATTGTTAGTTTTCCCAGGCTAGTCATCCATCTCACAAGGTGATTTTCTGGATTTGTTTTCTAATTGTGACTCTCATAGTTGTGTTCTACCTATGATGTCAGTTACAGGCCTCTCGGGAGAACTTGCACAATTGGTGGCTGACTAAATACTTTTTTCCTCACTGTATTCTTTTAGCTTTATTAAATAAATGAATAAATCTTTTGGATGGGAGAATGAGTTTTATTAAAGTGAATCTGTCAGCAGGTTTTTTCTAAGTACCTGAGAGCAGCATAATGTAGAGCCCTTCTCCAGTGGTGTATCACTAAAGGACAATCTGCCCCAGTGCCTCCTAGTCCAACCTCACTAACACCACTGATTGACAGCTTTCTGTCTATGCACCATGTACACAGGAAACTTCCAATCAGTGGTGTGGGGGTTATACAGAGCTCAACATTCCGAGCACTGCTACATCTGCTGCAGAGAAAAATGTGATTATATCACAACTCCGGCAACCAGTAAACTAAGTGATAAATCGCTGGAATCAGGGTCTCTGTCCCTACATCATGGTGCTGTCAGATTACATAGCAAAAAACGTGCTGACAAATTCCCTGTAACCCCTTCGCCTTGAAGCCTGCTTTCACATTCCTGGCCAGGCCAATTTTTATAATTCTGACCTCTGTTACTTTATGAGGTCATAACTCTGGAACGCTTCAATGGATCCCACTGATTCTGAGAGACTGTTTTCTAGTGACATATTGTACTTTGTGATAGCGGTAAAATTTCTTTGATATGACTTGTGTTTATATGTGAAAAAAATGAAATTTGGTAAAAATATTGAAAATTTAGCAATTTTCACATTTTAATTTGTATGCCTTTAAATCAGAGTCATATTGCATAAAATAGTAAATTAATAACATTTCCCACATGTCTACTTTACATCAGCACAATTTTGGAAACATAATTTATTTTGTTAGGAAGTTTTACCAGCGATTTCTCATTTTTACAATACAATTTGCAAAACCATTTTTTTAGGGACTATCTCACATTTGAAGTGACATTGAGGGGTCTATATGACAGAAAATACCCCAAAATTACACCATTCTAAAAACTGCACCCCTCAAGGTGCTCAAAACCACATTCAAGAAGTTTATTAACCCTTCAGGTGACTCACAGAAATTAATGGAATGTGGAAGAAAAAAAATAAACATTTACTTTTTTTTCACAAAAATTTTCCTTTAAACCTATCTTTTTTTTACTTTTAAAAGGGTAACAGGAGAAAATGGACCTTATAATTTGTTGTGCAATTTCTCCTGAGGGCGAATATACCCAATTTATGGAGGAAAACAATTGTCTGGTTGCACGGCAGGGCTCGGAAGGGAAGGAGCGCCATTTCACTTTTTGAATGTAAAATTTGCTGAATAATTAGCGGACGTCATGTCAGGTTTGGAGAGTCCCTGATGTGCCTAAACAGTGGAAACCCCCAACAAGTGACACCATTTTGAAAACTAGACCCCTCAGGGACCTTATCTAGATGCGTATTGAGCAGCTTGAACCTCCAGGTGCTTCACAGAAGTTTATAACATTAAGTTGTGAAAATTAAAAAAAAACACATTTTTCCCACAAAAATTTTTTTAGCTACAAATTTTTTATTTTCACAAGGGCAAAAGGAGAAAATGGACCAGAAAGTTTGTTGTGCAATTTCTCCTGAGTTCACCGAAAACCTATATGTGGTCAAAAGCTACTTTTGAGGCACAGTGCAAAGCTCAGAAGGGAAGTAGCGCCATATTGCAGTGCAGATGTAACCCCAATAAATGACACCATTTTGGAAATTATAACCCTTTGGGAATTTATCTACAGATGTAGTGACGATTTTGACTCCATGGTTGTTTTCCAGAAATAAGCAGCAGTGGATGTTGCTGAGTGAAAATAGCAAACTGCCACTGTAAGTGACCAGTACGATGTAGTGACCAGTATGTTGCCGTCACCAGTACATTATGCCCAGCTCATGCTTCTGGAGGAATGCACCTGTAAATTAGGCGGACTCTTATCACTACAGAAATGCCAAACATGTGGGCACTATATGTTGTTTAGGCACACTGGGGCTCAGAAGGGAGGGGCGCATTTGGATTTGGGAGTTGAGAATTTGCTGAATTTCATTTGGCGGGTGAGAAGCCATTTCGCCATTTCGGTGAGAGCCTTTGAACTACCTGTAAGGTGGAAGCCCCCTATATTTCCATTAACAGATGACAGATCTGAGTGAGGGCTTGCTTTTTTGTGGATTGAGTGGAAGCTTTTATTGGGAACATTTTACATAACGTTTGGGATCAGATTTATCCGGCGCTCTACGCTGAGCACTTACTATGGGGTTTCCATCTAAATCTCCGAGTGATGTGACAGATGAAACCCCCAAAAGATCCATTCACTATAATGAGGCAGCAGAGTTACTCTGGACTCCGTCTGGCCTCTGTTCAGCAGTGTCCTTTTCAGAAGTGCACAAAACTGTGGCCGACGGCACTTTTATGCAATCCTAAAAAGACGGACACCGCCGGATCACAGATCCTATGACGTCCAAAGTGCCTTCATTTGCCTCATTATGGGGAATTTTCTGCTGGCAGTTCTGTCTGAATCACGTGTTTTAGAGATTTACACGGACACCCCGAGGTAAGTGTGGTGCCCCAGGGTCCTGCTCGTCATAGTAGCATTGCTTTCCTCATGGGGAGAGTGATGTTACATTTGGAAGCGATGAAGGATAACTCTTACCAGGTAGCCACCATACACACAACATGTTCACACTCCAGGCCACAAGGGGGAGCTTTTGAACCTATTACTAGGTGACTCCCCTATATATATATATATATATATATATATATATATATATATATATATATTGTGGTTCGGAGAGAAAGTTAGTCAGAAAGTGCCAGGAAGCAGACTGGAGCAGTCTGAGGCAGAGAGAACACATGAGGGGCTGTGCAGCCACAAGAAAGTGCTGCAGCCCCTGGAAAGAGATACAGAAGGAAAGGACATTGTTCAGTGAGAGTGAAGGAGAGCGAGGCACAGGCGAGGACACCAGGGGGAGGACAGCAGAGCAGACTGTCTTCCTGGCAAAGCGCAGATAACTGGTAGCCGGTACACCGAGGTTGTAAGGGACTCTATGACTTACATCAGAGACCGGCAGGACAGCTGAACTGCAAGTTAACTGTCTGCCACCCACACCTGAAGACACAGTAACACATAGAGCCCGGGGCGTGCTAGAGTCCCTGTAAAAAGGCTCGAGTTACCTGTCATAAAGGTATTGTCCTATCCTACATGGGGGACAGAGAGAAGAACTGAGAGGAACTTATCTGAAACCATAGGCAGTAAGGGACTACAACACCACCGTGCTAGGAAGGCTTTTAACTCCTGATAAAGGGGACTCCGGATTCGCTTCCAAGCCGGCCGAATCCTGCCCGCCCTGTGATCTGGTACCCTGGACTGTGGCTGCCTGAAGTCTTCAGTAAACCAGGTAAAGAGACTGCAAACCTGTGTCCTCGTTCTTTACTGCACCATTCACCATCATCCATCTACACACCGGGAGCCCTGGGGATATACTTCACCTGTGGGAAGGTATACCATCTAACTGCCATAACATCACCCCAGAGGACCCCTTAAGGCAGCGTCGGTCCCCACTGACCAAATACCACAGGTGGCGTCACGAACATAAACTTTATTCAATTTCCCCTTTTACATGGGCGCCCAGGGCCACGGACCGGGTCGCCACCGTGACATCCCCCTGTGAACACTGGACCCGGTACCGGGTACCCCACGGCCCTGGCGGGAGACTCATAAGTGCTCAGCGCAGAGTGCAGGATAAATGAGCGCCGAGCCTTACTGCGATCTTTGGGAGGCAGAATGAAAAAATTCACATCATGTGAAGAATTGGTTTTATTTATTTTTTACACCATTCCTCATGCGGTATAAATGATTAGGCGACTTTATTCTTTGGGTCGGTGCAATTACAGCGATACCAGATTTATAGCTGGTTTTTATGTTTGGCTGCTGTCACACACTAAAAGACGCTTTTTATTGCGAAAACTAGTTTTTGCATCACCATATTTTGAGAGCTTTCATTTTTTCATATTTCAGCCGACAGAGTATTGTGATGGCTTGTTTTTTGTGGGACAAGCTGACGTTTTTATTGGTACCTGTACATTTTTTGATCGATTTCTAATCTGAATTTTTGGGAGACAGAATGAACAAAAAACAGCAATTTAGGATTGCTTTTTGTTTTGTTTTTTTTTGTACCTTTCCTCGTGTGGTAAAATTGGTAAAACAGTTTATTCTTTGAGTCAGTACGATTACAGCAATACCTCATTTATGTTTTTTATGTTTTGGCGCTTTCACACAATAAAACTATTTTATAGAAAAATAATTAATTTTGCATTTCTTTATTCTGAACGCTATAACTTTTATATTTTTTTGCTGATGGAGCTGTATGGCGGCTTGTTTTTTGCGGAACAAGATGACGTTTTCAGCGTTACCATTTTTCTTTATATCGGTCTTTTTGATTGCATTTTATTGCACTTTTTGTTTCATAAAGAATTGTTTTTTGCCTCTTTTTTATGGTGTTCAATGAAGGGGTTAATTGGTGGAACAGTTTTATAGAGCGGGTCATTATGGACGCAGCGATACAAAACAAGTGAACTTTTATTGTTTTTTTATTTACATACAGTAAATAAATGTATTTATTGCAAAAATATTTTTTTCTCTTTATTTAGGGATTTTTAAAAAAAATATTTTTACACTGTGTAATTTTTTTTAACTTTGTTTACATTGTCCCAGAATGAGACATTACTTTATAACATCAGATCGCTGATCTGATGTTTTGCAATGCAGAGTATCAGATCAGCGATCTGACAAGCAGGGAAGAAGGCTTCTCAGGTCCTGCTCTCTGCAGAATCTGGGAAGCCACTTTACGTGCAGGACCTGGAATTATCCCGTGGTCATCTTGAGCCCTGTGGTCTCCATGGAGACCATCAGCACAATGCGATCGCATCGCGTTGTCCTGATGGAAGCACTCAGGGAGCTCCCTCCCTGCGCGATTCCCCTCTATGTCGCTGTCACTGCTGACAGCGGCATCAGAGGGGTTAAATGCCCGTGATCAGTGATAGCACTGATCGTGGGCGTTGCTGCGGGGTGTCAGCTGTCACATACAGCTGACACCCGCATGTGATTGCTGCAGCGCTCAGCGTGAGGCCATGTGATCGAGACGCCGTACTAGTACTGCTTTTTGCGCGAACGCACCTCTCGCAGAGCAGTACTAGTATGGCACATGTTGAGAAGGGGTTAATACGTCAAACTGTATCATAAATATAATTACAAGTTCTTTTAAATTAGAACACACATGTGCATTATGTTTGCAGAAAGCTTGATGTATAAATGCATGACATGTACAGTATTAGTTTATTAGTTTTTGAAACGACACAAGGCTTTATTCTATCATTGAATCTATGTGAGACATATTGATCTTTCAGATGACCAAGACAAATCAGGAAATTGGGTAGAAACATGATAGATGAAAAGTAGAGAAATGTTAAGTTGGAAGCTATTTACAATCAGTTAATGGCATAAAATTACTGAGTTTCATCATTCAAAACTGTGAAATCCAATATACTGCCTTCAATGAAAGGAGCAATTTAAGAACAAAACAGGCACGCTTCCATGGTACAACTTTATGTAGAGTTCAAAAGGGTTGTCCAGATTAAGCATGTTTTGGAAATAAGCCTGGATAGCCGTACAAAGAAACATTGGCAAATGGAAGATGGGTATTAGGTCATTTCAGATAACGCCGGGACTCTTTGAAAGATAAAAAGATATAAAAAGGGAAATTAAAGTGCGTTTTGAAGCATGGATGTCTATACTTGTATGGATTATTTTGCTTGTATATTTACGTGTCATTATATAACATACTTATTTTACAGTGGCATGTAAAAGTTTGAACAGCTAAGCAAGTTGAAGATGAAATGATCTCTAAAAGGCCTAAATTTAAAGATGACACATTTTCTTTGTGTTTTAGGTTAAAAATATATAGTAATTTTTACAGTTTAAAAATTGCAAAAAGGAAAATGGTCTGATGCAAAAGTTTGGGCATCCTGCATGGTTAGTACCCCTTTTGAAAGTATCACAGCTTGTAAACATTTTTTTTGCAGCCAGACAAGAGTCTTTTGATTTTTGTTTGAGGGATTTTCATCCATTCTTCCTTGGATAATTCTTCCAGTTCGGTGAGATTCCTGGGTCGTCTGTATCCTCTGCTATTTTGAGTTCTAGCCACAGATTTTCAATGATGTTCAGATCAGGAGACTGTGAGGGCCATTGTAAAACCTTCAGCTGCTCCTTCTGAGGTTGTCTATTGTGGATTGTGACGTGTGTTTAGTATCTTTATCCATTTGTAGAAGCCATCCTTTTTTACACTGCAGATTTTTTACAGATTTTATCAAGAATTTGTTGAAATTTCAATGAATCCATTCTTCCCTCCACCCATGAAATGTTCCCTGTGCCATTGGCTGCAACACAACCCCAAAGCATAATTTATCCACCCCCATGCTTAAAGAGAACCTGTCAACATCATTGTGCTCAGTAAACTATAGTCATTGACATGTTGCCGTTGTTACACTGATTAAAATTATACCTGGTGATGAAATCGGTCTTGTGGTTCTTGTGTAATCAGTGTTAGAAGAGAAAGTGAGAGACAGAGAAAAAGAGAGACACAGAAATAGAGAGACAGACACAGAGAAAGAGAGAGACACAGAGAAATAGAGACAGATACACAGAGAGAAACACAGAGAGAGACAGAGAAACAGACAAAGAAAGAGAGACAGAGAAAGAGAGACAAACACGGTGAAAGAAGGACAGACACAGAGAAAAAGAGACAGACACAGAGAGTAAGAGATATAGAGAAAGACAGACAAAGAGAGAAAGACAGAGAGAAAGAGAGAGACAAACACAAAGAGAGACAGACAGAGACTATCATAGAGAGAGACAGACAGACACAGAGAAAGGGAGAGAGAGGCAGAGAGTCACAGAGAGAGACAGTCACAGAGAGAGACACACAGAGAAAGAGATATGAGTCGCCCACCAGGGCCGTGGGGTACTCGGTACCAGGTCCGGTACTTAAAGGGGATGTCACGGTGGCTGCGATCCGGTCCATGGGAAAGGTCTTTAAAGGGGTTGGTGAATAAAGTTTGTGTTTGTGACGCCACCTGTGGTATTCGGTCAGTGGGGACCGACGCTACTTAAAGGGGTCCTCTGGGGTGACGTTATGGCAGCTAGATGGTATAACTTTCCACAGGTGAAGTTGGGTCCCCAAGGCTCCCAGTGTGTAGCTGAAGATGGTGAGTGGTGCAGTAAGAACGGAGGACACCGGTTTGCAGTCTATTTACCTGGTTTACTGAAGCTTCAGGCAACCGCAGTCCAGAGCACCAGATTACAGGTACAGGCAGGGTCCGGCCGGCTTGGAAGCAAATCCAGAGTCCCCTTTACCAGGTGGAGTTAGAAGCCTTCCTATTAGCGCGGTGATGTTGTAGTCCCTTACTGCCTATGGCTTCTGGCAAGGTCCTCACAGTTCTCTCTGTCCTCCATAAAGGTTAGGACACAAACTCGTATGACAGGTGGCTCGAGCCTTTTTATAGGGCTCGATGTGCCACTATGCCTCCTGGGTATTAGGGCAGACAGGTGATATGTAATCAAGCTGTCCTGACGGTTTCTGCTGTGCCTCCTAGAGTCCGACACAACCTCGGTCTTCCTGCTACCGGAATCTGCGCTCGGCCAGGCAGGTAATCCAAATGCTGCTATTCTCCCCTGGTGTCTCTCTCCTGTGCTTCATGCTCCTACATGTCCACTAACAGTGTTCTTTCCTTCGGTATCTCTCATCCCTGGATCTGCAGCATTTACGCTGCAAGGCCCAAAACATGTCTCTCTGCCTCAGACTGCTCCAGTCTGCTGTCTGGCACGAACTGTCTGAAAAACTCCCTTTCCCTCCAGACCAGAATGTATTTATAGGGGAGTTCACCCTTAGGGCCCCTTCACACTGTGCAATCAAAGTCTGAACGAGCGTTCGATTTGTGACGTTTATCCGTCCTCGTTCCGAGGTTGCAAAGTGTGACATGGCGTTACGATTTGCGACGCAGCCCAGCATCGTACGATGTGAAAGAAAGAGCAGAACTTTCTTTCGTCGTAAATGTCTCGCTGTGGCGGTCGAAATCGTAGTATGTGACGGCGGTCATACGAGCTCGTAATGCGACTACGTGGGTTGGGCTTCCGCATACCTGTCTCCTGATTGGGCGTGACGTTTTAGCACGCCCATGCTGGTAATACGTCACGCTCGGAGTCGTAGGACTATGGCGGTGTGAAGGGTAGCGTACGATTGCGACGCGTGACGTTCACATCGCAACTACGTCAGAAAAAGCGTTAACATCGTAGAGTGTGACCGCTGGCTACGAGCTCGTACTGTGATGTCGAATATGACGCAAATGCGTCGTAATCGTAGCAGAATCGACCAGTGTGAAGGGGCCCTTAATCCAGGTACAGAGCTCCCCTTTCTGGCCTGGAGTGTGAACATGTTGTGTGCATTGTGTTTACCTAATAAAAGGAATCCTTCATTGCTTCCAAGCGTGACTGACTTTACTCTCCCCGTAAGGAAAGCAATGTCACTGTGACAACCAGGACCCTGGGGCATCACAGATACACAGAGAGAGACAGACACAGGGAGAAAGACAGACACAGGGAGAGACAGAAAGACAAACACAGTCAAAGAGAGACAGACAAAGAGAGAGAGACATGGATAGAAAGAGACACACAGAAAGAGAGACAGACACAAAGAAAAAGAAACAGACAGAGAGTCAGAGAGACACAGAGAAAGAGACAGACACAGAGAAAGAGACACAGAGAAAAATAGACAAAGAGAGACACAGAGATAAAGAGTGACAGACACAGAGAGACAGTCACAGATAGAGACACCGTGAAAGAGAGACAGACACAGAGAGAAAGAGAGACACAGAGACAGACACAGAGAGAGAGACAGAGAGAGACAGACGGAGAGAGAGAGAAAGACACAGAGAAAGAGAGAAACAGTGAGAGACAGACACAGAGAGACAGACACAGAGAAAGAGAGACAGAGAAAGACACAGAGAAAGCGAGAGACACAGAGGGTGACAGAGACAGACAGAGCGAGAGAGACAGAAAGACGCAGAGAGAGGGCCGCAGAGAAAGAGAGACAGATACAGAGAGAGAGAGAGACATAGAGTTTAAGAGACAAACTGTATAATGTCCCCAATCAGTCCACAGTTGATGCAAATGAGGCAATTTTCCATAATGCTTCTGAGTGTCCAATTCTTCCTCCTTCTGCTACTTTGCCTTAATCAGCCACCACAAGTCTCCACTTGCTGTAGTAATAGGGTCATTTCTAGATCCCAATCCCGGTCTTGTTCCCATGGCTTTTCTGCGCATGACAGAAGCAGGGCCTCTGGTAAGAAATGGTGACGTTCCAGACATTATTCTAGAGCATCAAGACGCATTAGGAGGTCTCGCTGCTCCAGATCCTCACAGTGGCGATCTCCTTTTGCAAGCTCCTGCAGTTCGTCAGGTTCCGGTATGTCAGATCACCATTGTAAGCACAATCCCGTGTGTTCCAGGACAACTCTTCAGGACCTCCACAGTTTCCATCTGCAAATGATGAGTTCAATTTTATGGGGGCTTGGTGTGATAAGTAGTGATGAGCGAATATACTCGTTACACCAGATTTCCCGAGCATGCTCAGGTGTCCTCCGAGTATTTTTTAGTGCTCGGAGATTTAGTTTTCATTGCCTTAACTGAATGATTTACAGCTATTAGCCAGCATAAGTACATGTGGGGGTTGCCTGGTTGCTAGGGAATCCCCACATGTAATCAAGCAGGCTAGTAGCTGTAAATCATCCAGCTGCCACTATGAAAACTAAATCTCCGAGCACTAAAAAATACTCGGAGGACACCCGAGCGTGCTCGGGAAATCTCGAGTAACGAGTATTTTCGCTCATCACTAGTGATAAGTTAGCAGGTGTAGGGGCCTTAAAGGTGTGTCATCCTTTCCCCCCATGATGGAAAAAAATAAACATCATGAAAAACTATGTGCAGGTTTCCGAAAAGAAGCTTTCTTTTGTGGTCTCAGTCCTTTAGGGACCCACTTAAATGAGGCTACCAAAAAAAAGATATGTGATAACCAATACATAGACATTTTGTCTTTAATTTCTGCAGACCAGCACACTGTTGAATAAGAGCGCAGGTTCACAATTGAAAGATCATTTGACAGATGCACAAAAGTAGTGAAACCCATGAACAATTGTCTCCAAGCTTTCGCAGTGCTCCACTGTGTTGTGGGCCAGGAGCAACGCAAACACTGTTTATAACTAGCTATCTATATGGACTCTATTTACAACACTTTTAAATCCCACGGGGGCAGTGCATGACACAGTTATGATGAGGAATTCAGGAGGTGTTTTTCACTATAGCCAGACATTGGGTGGGGGGCCCAAGTCCACTGATGTGTGGCTTAGATTGATAATGTCAAAAAGAACTCCTCCCTGTCAATCCCCGGCTAACGCTTCTCTTCCCTCTCTCAAGAGGCAGTGGCCATGTGCTGTTCCGAATCGTGTTGGCTTTTTGACAAAGACCACTGCAGGTTCTACGGCCTTTGCTAATATAAACATGAATGTTCAGTCCGCAGAGCCCGGCACCAAGCGGTTCGTTGCTCCAAGTCAGGTAAGCCATCCAGTAAGGCAACAAGTGCAAATGAAGGTAAGGACGCCGGTGGTTTCCCCGTGATTAGATCAATACCTAATCTAGATGTTGCAGCACAGTTCCACTGGGGTTCTACTTTCAGTTTCTTCATCCCCTTTTTATTTTCCAGCGAGCCTTCTATAGCAAGCAATTTGAGATCTGTTATTGAAAACCCAGTTATTGCTAGAGACAAGACTGAGAGGTCACCCTTGGTAGAATTATGGTCCCTTTTCAGCCTCCCCCCCTTTTCAAATTTGAGAGCTTCTCTTCAAGGGATTGTTCCCAAAAAGGAGCCTAATAAATGTTGTTTAATTCATCATCTGTCCTATCCCAGGGGGGCGTGAGTGAACGATGGCATCTCAAAGGATGATGCATCAGTTTCTTATGTCTCCTTTGATAGAGCGGTTGAACTGATGAGGAAGTTTGGCCTAGGAGCCTTTATGACGAAATCCGACATCGAGTCGACCTTTCGCTTGCTGCCCGAGCAGCCCGATTGTCTCATCACCTTTTAGGTTGCCATTTTGATGGGCAATTTTACTATGATACTTGCCTGCCCATAGGTCGCTCTACCTCCTACCCCTACTTTGAAATGTTTAGCAGCTTTGTAGAGTGGGTGGTACGATTTGAGACTGCCATCATACACTGATAAATCATCAGAGAGCAGGCAAATGTCATTATGCATTTCCACACAAACTTCCCTATAATGCCCTGCAGCTATGACTGTTTATGGATTATACCTTGTACAGTGGTGGTCAGCACAGGGCCATCACAGATCAGTAGTTCCCAGCAGAGCACAGTTTGTACGGCAGAGTCATTTTCCATCTGCAGTTGTAAGCTGTTATGGTCAGCGACTTTCTCTCTCCTCTTTCCCACGTCTATTTTCCAAGCAATTACAAGCTTTTCATTATTGAAATTTGCATGAATTTATTGGCCAAAAATGTAATTTTTGGGAAAATTTGGTGAAGTTGGCAAATTTGTATTTCACAAGATTTGCTTGTCTCTGCCTACCACTGTTCTTAATAGTTTGCAACCGTAAAATAGCAATTGAGTGTATTAAGATATTTAACAGTAGAACATATTGTTTAACCCATAAATTGTACTTCCTCTACAATGACAACTTATGTGCCAAACCCTCACCCTGCCCATTGATTCACAGTTAGAACAATTTAAAATCATCTGACATATTTTTATGTACATAAAAAACATCCAGAGTATTTGTGAAAATATAGAAAAATAAAAAGGACTCACAAGAAATTGCCGATAAAAGAGTTCATTCAAAGAAAACAGTATCCTGAGAAAATGGCTTCAACTAGGATCCGAACTGGTGTACACTTGGACTCAGGAGTGACCAATTATAAGGTATATGGCTGTGAGCCACTGGAGAAGTGCTAGAATAAATGAACCGTAAAAAAAGGCATGGGATAATGTATAGGAAGAATGAGCCCAAAGATGCCTCAGTATAAAAAATATATACAGTATTTGTATATAAATATATATTTATAGCAAATATTTATGTCATAAATATATTAAGGTATTTAATAAATTATTTGATAAAAAAACCTCTATTTCTTTAGAGTTTGACCAGGATGCATGGAGAAAAACTGAGAGGCAGAGAAGGACCGAAAACATTAAAGTGGGGTAGACAAACTAATACTCCTGCCGTAGAAAGCTTATAATATTGGGGAGTAATCATCAAGTTTGAGATAGTTTGATGAAGTGTTCTTGGACCAAGATGTGGTGAACGGCTATCACCGCTGGCTGTCTGAGTGTGAGCCGACGAGCAGACTGCAAACAGTGTCCGCCATTCAGTGCTCATCGCTTGATCAGGGACACCATGGAAAGTCACTGAAGTGAACGAATGGGATCCTACAAAAAGTGACCCAGTGCAGATGAAGTCTGCAGAAGACATGGAGAGCACCCATAGTCAGGTTCAAGACCACGTAAGTGAATCCGTGCAGCTTATGAAAAAATGTAGTGGGAAAACTGAAAAGGGAAGGAAAGAAAAACCTTTTCTCTAGATGATAACTGGGTGAGAGGAGCGTATCTACCTAGTGAATATAAAGTGAGGGGGCACAAAACATGTGGAAGGAATGTGACAACCATATAATATAAAGGAGAAGTATAAGTGGTGCGGAAAAGGAAATGACATACAATTGATGTATTTAACAAAAGGCAGTGTAAACTAAGATCTTACTGAAAAAGAACAAGATGGGTTATAAGAAAGTATCTGTGAATTCGTTAAGACCACTCGGAGTGAGAGGGTTTAATTTATAAATACTATTCATTTCCTTAAGGTTTAGTTGTTTGACCCGATTATAAAAGTCAGCCAAGGAATTTCTTCTATGGGAAATATTCTCAATTGTTTGAACTCTTTATTGTGCAAAGTGGCACAGTGCCGTGATAAACCATGTTTGAGAAAACCTTTAAGAGTATTGGAATGGTGTGAATTCAAACATTTGCGGAGAGGTTAGGCGGTCCAGCCGACATATAGTTTTTGACAGGAACAAATGATGACATATATAACAAAACTAGAGCTACAGGACATGAGGCTTTTAATGGAGAAAGTTTCACCAGTATGCTTCAGAGTAAATTCCGAAAAGCCATCCCAAATCGCATAGCAGCAAAGACAATTCCTAGTGTGAAAAGATTTGGTAATCTTGTTCACTTGCAATGAATGCTGCCGAGTGGAAATTGCAAACTGCCATTGTAGTGAACAGTAACTTATAGCGATCAGTATATTATAGTGACCAGTACTTTATGCCCAGCTTATGCTTATGGAGACATGTACCTGTGGCACCCCAGGAGTCCGGTTGCCACAGTGGCATTGCCTTCCTCACAGGGGGTGATGTTATGCCTGGAAGCAAGGAGGGGTCCCCTTACCAGGTAACTCCAGCATCCACTTCCTTACTCCAGACCAGAAGGGGGAGCTCTAACATGTGGTTTCAGGGGAGCTTTCCTATAAGTTCTGGCCTGGAGGCGGGCTTAGTTAGTTTGAGTCTGAGAGAGTGAGAGGAGAGGATAGAAGTCAAGGAGAACCTGGCGAGTGGAGCTATAACCAAGCTCACCCGAGAGCTAAGTGCTAGAAACCGGACACCTGAATCTGTGGTTGCTCGGTTACTGATGTCCCGGCAGCTAAATCCGGAGGGCAGGAAATTGCAGGTCCCTGGCCCAGCTAACACCCAGCGGAACAGCAGCATACCAGAACCTCGAGCCGCCATTAAGGAGCGACACCTTTAATAGGCTGAAGTGGCCTGCCATGCGGGTAATGTTTTATTTTGACTGCCAGTGAGAGGAACTTGAGCAGAGCTTAAAGCAGCAAGGACCTAATAGGACAGTGCAGTAGGAGGACCTCCAAACCCACCTGGCTAGGTGGATGATAAATTGCTTCCTGGCTTCCCGGATCTCCATTACTATCTGTTACTTGTGCCCCAGACTGCACCTTCAGCCATCAAGTAAAGGTAAAGAAAATTACTGTCCTTGGGTCCTCCAGTCATTTCTCGCACCCTCAGCCCTGCACCCCAACAGCCACGATCCCTTACAACAGTACTGGTAGCCTTGGGGCCCCGCTCCACCTGTGGGGAGCAGAACCATCCCAGCTGCGTCACCATTGGCCCCCAGCAGTCCCCTTAAGCAGCATCGGCCATCCATTGACGAACACCACAGGTGACGTCACAAGCTAATCCCCTATAAACTTTATTCCCCTTCCAGTTAATTTTTATTGGATGCCCATGGCCACGGACCGGGTCACTGCTGCCGTGACAAACACCCCGAAGAACCATCGGACCCGGCCCAGGTACCCCACGGCCTTAGCGGACGCTCCACGCCCGTAAGTGAGGTGGGCTGTTATCGCTTCAGAGAAACCAAACATGTGGACGATATATGTGCTTTAGGCACACTGTGGGGCTCAGAAGGGAGGGGGCATTTGGATTGGGGAGTGCAGAATTTGCTGAATTTCTTTTGAGTGGCGAGGAGCCAATTAGCTTTTCCAGAGTCTTTGTACTACCAGTAATGTTGAAGCCCCCTATATTTATATTAACAGATGACAGAACTGAGTGGGGACTTACTTTAAGTGTGGATTGAGTTGAAGCTTTTGCTAGGTACATTTTACATAACGTTTATTACATGTCCATGGCCATATAAAAAGCGGATATCTTGTTTTGCTGGTGCCAGTTTCTCAGTGTCACAGTGCAGAGGTCACTACTGCTAGTGCTGGTGCTGAAAGTGAATTTGTCACTGAAATAGATAGGATGCTGTCCTGTGTGAAATCGATCGTCTAGCATCAAAGTAGATTGTGCAAAAACTGTGGCAGTTTCCGGAAGCCCAATTTGCTACTACAAATCATTTGTGATAAAGCTGTGTTTCAGTGTGAAATCAGAAGGTCAGATTTCCACTTAAACATTTCTAGGCCTTAAATAGGAGTGCAGCCACAAGGCCCAATTAGCTACTCCAAATTGTTTGTGCCAGCTTTCTACTTAAAAATCATTAGGTAGAACAGTGTTGTTCAGGCACACTATCTAAGATAATTTGTAGTGATTGTTCATTTAATGACAGGTGACTGACAGCTGTGGGCCTAAGGTAGTGAAACAGCAGGTTACAAAAAGGAAGGCTACATAGAACATGAGTGGGAAAAAGCGAAAATGTAGTGGAAGGGGGAATAGGCTTGGTGTTCGACATGTACGTGAGGTATGTGCCAATGTGAATGAAAGCTCAACTGAACTAACACTGTCTCGTCCTATCCAAAGACCACTGACAACATCTGTTACTGGCTGGGCTACTTGACTCCCTTTCTTTGGCAGCCACTTAGTGGTCTGCCATGTGGATGATGCTCAAAAAGATCATGTGCTTCAGTACATGGCAAGGCGCTGCATCAAGTGACCTCTCCTCCTCTTACTCCACCTTAACATCACACACAGTACAATCCTCAGAGGTGGCACCCCAATCACCCTTGTTTGCCCCCGCCTCAAAAATTTCCAAACGCCCAATTGACTGTGGGGTACCCCAGATGGGCCATTCTGAGAAGCCAGAGAAGGAAAACATCTGCGCTGATGCCCAACATGTTTTCATGTTAAGACCAGTTGAAGTAGGGTCCGAGCAGAATCCAGACCATAGTCACTCACCAGATGTTAACCACCAAGGCTGGAGGTGATCCTGTGTTGGTTCATCCTTTGCTGTCTCAAAAAAGGACAAGGCTAGGCAATCTTTGCCATCCCTGCGACCGATGCTGGTTACAGCCAGAGCTGGGGATGAGGATGCTGTGCTTGTCGTGGTTGCATCACTTTCTGTCTGTGTGGGAAGCTGCAACGTAACCTCCTCATCTTTCTCCTCCTCCACCTACTCTGCTGAGCTACTCAGCTACATACCACAGTGTTCACTCCAAGTGGGATCTGCAATCTCATAGTCATCCTTCTTACATTCCTCACCATGAGAGTCACCCTTCTCGTCTTCCTTCCCTGACACCACAGTAGAGTCCGCGTGCGCCTGTGGTATCTGAGTCTCATCATGTTGTCTGTCAAATTTGCCAAAAAAACTCAGTATAGGTAAAAAACTGCAATAATTTGACAACTACATGCATGAACCGTCACATGCGCGATAAACATGCCTTGGTGTGGGAGTCTCACAGCGCTAAAATGCAGAATAGCGGGCCTTGCCGTCCCATCAACCCCATCTGCTGCTTCTTTCTTCGTCACAATTTAAAGTCTTCTCACACATTCCTACTGCTGCAAAAACTACAATTAGGGTATGTGCACACGTTGCAAATTTGCCTGCGGATTTTTCTGCACTAAATCCGCAGGTCTTGGCAGAAAACGTAGGTGTGTTTTTGATGCGGTTTTTGCGCAGTTTTGATGTGTTTTTTCGCGGTTTTTGATACGGTTTTGGATGCGGTTTTGAAAGCTAAATAAAGATGTATTATTGAACAAAAAAGATTTGTGATGTCATGTCTTGTCCAACCTCCTCTTTTACTTTTGTCCAATCCACACTCCATTACACACATAGATAGACAAACAGATAGATAGAACAGATAGATACATAGATAGATAGATACATAGATAGACAGAAGAAATGAGATAGATAGATGTAGATAGATATATGGATAGTTAGGCTAAGTTCGCACATCAGGTTTATGCCGTCAGGCACAATCCGGCGAGTTTTGAAAAAAACGGATCCGTTTTTTTTTTTTCTCCGGATCCGTTTTTTTCTCAGAGTTGTATTAGCGACCGGATTGCGCCAGATGGCCACACGTTTCATCCTTTTTTGCTGGATCCGTAAAAAAAAACCTGTTTCCGCCGGACAGAGATAACATACAGAGGAAAGTTTTTTCTGTCCGGTGAAAAAACACACAGCGACAAAACCGGCAAAAAATGTATGAAACAGATGTGAAATGATGAATCCGGCCTCCAAATCCAGTTTCTCATGAATTTTTTCCATTGAAATCATGCACATTTTCCGCCGTTCTCTCTCTCTAAAAAACCGATCAGTTGCATCAGTTTTTCACAGATCCGTTTTTCCACAAATTCACCCTATCCTGCCTGATGGAAACAAACTGTGTGAAAGTAGCCTAACTATCCATATATCTATCTACATCTATCCATCAGGCAGGATCCGGCAAATTTTTTAAAAAAAAGGATCCGTTGCAAATAGTGAAAAACTGATGCAACTGATCCATTTTTTGTTTTTTTTTTTAGAGAGAGGGAATGAAAGATGTGCATGATTTCAATGGAAAAAATGCATGAAAAACCGGATTCGGAGGCCGGATTCTTCATTTCACATCTCAGTTTCGGCAAAAACCTGATGTGTGAAAGCAGCCAGATATATGGATAGATATATATAGGATAGGACGATGTTTCTTAATGAGCGTTTAATTGAAAAAAAACGGAAAAAAATGGCGTGGGCTCCCGCGCAATTTTCTGCACCAGAGGGGGAAAGCCGACGGCCGGGGGCCAATATTTGTAGCCTGGGGAGGGGTTAATACCCATGGCCCCTCCCAGGCTATGAATATCAGCCCGCAGCTGTCTGCGTAGCCTTTACTGGCTATTAAAATAGGGGGACCCCCAAAAAAAAGACGTGGGGTCCCCCTATATTTTATAGCCAGAAAGGCTACACAGACAGCTGCGGGCTGATATTCATAGCCTAGAGAGGGGCCATGGATATTGGCCCCCCGGCTACAAATACCAGCCCGCAGCCACCCCAGAAATGGCGCATCTATGAGATGCGCCAATTCTCGCACTTAGCCCCTCTCTTCCCACTCCCAAGTAGCGGTGGGATATGGGGTAATAAGGGGTTAATGTCACCTTGATATTGTAAGGTGACATTAAGCCGGGTTAATAATGGAGAGGCGTCAATAAGACGCCTATCCATTATTAAGCCTAGAGTAGTGAAAGAGTTAAAAAAATAAAGACAAATCCAGAAAACAGTATTTTATTATTCTTAATTTAACCATACTTACCATACTTGATCGCCTGCAAAAAACGTAAAATAATAAACCCTATACTCCCTGTCCGACGCAGTCCAATTAATAACGAGTGTCCCACGACGATCTCCCCTATAGAACAGTGATATCGGGCAATGTCACTGCTCTATAGGACCTCCAGTGACACACTGACAGGAGACATTGGCTCCTGCAGTGCATCACTGAGGTTACCTGAGTTCAGGGTCTCACTTTATGGCACTGCTGCATGGGAACTTTCTCACACAGCAGTGCCACAAGTGAGACTAGGGACTATTTATTACAGTGGCGTAGGAATACAGTGCGGAAGGATATCTTCCGTCATTGTATTCCTGGAGCCCCTGAAGAGCGGTCGCATCAGCTGATGCTGCTGCTCTCCATGGGAGATCGTCGTGGGACACTCGTTTTTGTTGGATTTCTGCGGATCAGGGAGTATAGTGTTTGTTTATTATTTTAATATTTTTTACAGGAGACACTGGCTTCGGGGATCAAAGTGACAAGTGATGGTGAGTATGTACTCTATGTTATATGTACTGTATGTTATATGTATGTAATTTATGAATGTATTGTAAGTTGTATGTATGTAGTATGTATGTAGTATGTTGTATGTATGTAGTATATATGTTGTATGAATGTGGTATGAATGTGGTATGTATGTAGTATGTATGTAGTATGTATGTATGTATGTATGTATGTAGTATGTATGTAGTATGTTTGTTGTATGTATGTAGTATGTTGTATGTATGTAGTATGTATGTAGTATGTTTGTTGTATGTATGTAATATGTTGTATGTATGTATGCAGTATGTATGTATGTTGTATGTGTGTAGTATGTATGTTGTATGTATGTATTATGTATGTAGTATGCATGTATGTAGTATGTTGTATGTATGTAGTATGTTGTATGTATGTAGTATGTATGTTGTATGTTGTATGTGTGTAGTATGTATGTAGTATGTATGTAGTATGTATGTAGTAGGTTGCATGTATGTAATATGTATGTAGTATGTATGTTGTATGTATGTAGTATGTATGTTGTATGTATGCAGTATGTAGTATGTGTGTAGTATGTATGTTGTATGCATGTAGTATGTTGTATGTATGTATGTAGTATGCATGTTGTATGTATGTAGTATGTATGTAGTATGTTGTATGTATGTAGTATGTATGTATGTATGTAGTATGTATGTAGTATGTTTTATGTATGCATGTAGTATGTATGTAGTATGTTGTATGTAGTATGTATGCAGTATGTTGCATGTATGCAGTATGTATGTAGTATGTTGTATGTATGTATGTATGTATGTAGTATGTATGTTGTATGTATGTAGTATGTATGTTTGTGGGGTTTTTTACATTCAACACATTAGCTGGATGATGGGACTACTACTGTCCCATCATTGGCTAATGTGTCAATCACTGTCATTGTAGCAGGCATAGCCCGATGGGACTTGTAGTCTCATCGGATGATGCCTGAACACACACCCAAAGACCCCCGAGAGGCCCGCACGGACCCCTGAGAGGCCCGCACGGACCCCCGACAGCCTGCACAGACCCCTGGTATGCCCGCACAGACCCCCGGCAGGCCCTCACAGACCCCAGGCAGGCCCGCACAGACCCCACGGCAGCCCACACAGACCCCCGACAGGCCCGCACAGACCCCGGCAGGCCCGCACAGACCCCCGACAGGCCCGCACAGACCCCACCCGCACACACAAACACGCACAGTCTCCACCCACGCACTGCCCACACTCCGCCCACACTCTTCCCCCTCCTGATCTTCAGCATTTCACCCACAGCTAAACCGCAGATCTTTTTTATATCTGCGGTTTTGCTGCAGAACTGCCCGACTCAATGCAAGTCAATGGGTGCAGAAACGCTGCAGATCCGCACAAAGAATTGACATGCTGCGGAAAAAACAATGCTGCGTTTCCGCGTGTTTTTTTCCGTAGCATGTGCACAGTGGATTTGGTTTTCCATAGGATTACATGGTACTGTACACTGCAAGCAAAACTGCTGCGGATCCGCAGTGTCAAAAACGCCGCGGATCCGCGGTAAAAACCGCAACGTGTGAACATAGCCTTATTTACCCACCACAGTCAGAGTGAGTGAGAGGCGGTCAGCTGTTACAGAAATAGACATGACTGCTGCTTTTGCGTCACCTAGCAACACATCTTTCTCAATCCACCATAACATCTCTGCCTGCACCTAACTCACAGTCCAGCAGTTTGTCCTGTTCTCTGCACTCTGCCCTCTCTCAAAACAGCAATCAGCCTTCTGTCCCGCAGTTGTGGTCACATAAAAGAATGTTTCCTCCTACACATGACAAAGCTAAGAGCTTGATCTTCAACATCTCCAATCTTTTGGGTACACAAATGCTGCCATTTTGCCTGGTGGATACAGACAATTTCAAAAAGTTGATGGCCGTTGCAGTCCCCCAGTACCAGTTGCCCAGTCGCCATTACTTCTCTAAGAAAGCTGTGCCTGCGATACACGAGCATGACGCCAACAACATCATCCATTCCCTGAAAAAAAATCTTTGTTTGCCAGGGTGCATTTCACCACTGACACTTGGATGAGCAAACATGGGCAATACATGTTGCTGACTGGACACTGGGTGACTATGGTGGCTTTGGGGGCAGGCGATCAAGTGGCTGCTCCAGAAATCTTGGAATCCCCCAGGCTGGCAGGACAAACCTCTGTATCTAACAGTTCAAAGGTTTGTGGGACAAACCTCTGTATCTAACATTTCCTCCACTGATTCTGCCTCCTCCACCTTCTCTAGGGCCTCCACCTGTGCCCTTAACCTCTCCCTTAATTAGACACGTGTTCCAACCGTGCAGATAGAATCACCCCAACCATCGGACTGCGGAGCCATGTCTCACTGCAATCAGGTAGTGGTTAAATTAATATGCCTTGGAGACCGCAGTCACACTGTTCAAGAGTTGTGGTCAGCTATGCAGGATGAGTTAGGCGGCCTTATGTCATGCCCGGCAGCCAGTGTTCTCTCAGTACATGTCTTCAGCACTGCTGGTGGTGTCCTGACTAATAAGCACATCCGGCTGTCCCTTCACAATGTAGACCACCTAACTTTCATCAAAACGAACAAGTCATGGATCTCCAAAGACTTTTGCACTCTAGTCGCAGATTGGGCTAGGCTAGGTGATGGTGTTGTTTTTGTGTCATGTAATGATCTCATATTATTGCAGTCTGTGCCATTTTTGCTGTGTCTTCTGTGCTTGCTGTTGCTACTGTTGCTGAAAAATTGTTTGCTTGTTACAAACAATTTTTTGAAACATGGAGACTGTAAGTTGGGTCTCCATCTGGTGGGTTGCCTGTGGTGGAAGGTGTGTCAGAGGCCTATTTTACTGTTTCTGAGCTCTAAGCTGTTTCAAAGCTCTGAATGCTGGCCTAGACCCTGATACCACATGCATGGCCTATTGCTGACTGCTAATGTGCCATTATAAAATGTTCTACTGTTGGTCAATTGATCAGTCAATTACCCATGTTACTTTCCTTACATTTTTCTTCCAATAGTAGTCTATGAAACTGAAGTTTGTCCCATCTGAGTGTTTTCTTGGAAACTAAAAAAAATTGAGCTGCTGCATGAGGTATCTGGGTTCCCAGAATGCTTACACTGCTCCTGTAACCGCTAGGTCCTCATTGAAACTTAAATTCCAAGCTGTAAATGCTGGTCCAGACCCTGATACCTCATGCATGGCTCATGGCTGACTGCCGCTCTGCCATTTACAAATTTCTACTGTAGGCCAATTGATGCCAGTTTTCATGGTGTCTGTGTGTCTTCCCTAATTTTAGCTGTTTGGCAAGCTTTTTGTTACCCCTTAAGGTGTTGTGAATATGTTTGGTTTGGCCTCCCACTGAATCTAATGGGGTTCGGAGACGTTTGTCGAACATGTTCAGCGAACAAAACCTTGAAAGTCGGAGTCCCGCAAGGTTCAGTCCTAGGGCCTTTGCTCTTCTCCATTTATACCTTCAGCCTGGAAAGCTCATAGAGTCGCATGGCTTTCATTATCTCTTCTATGCTGACACACAGATCTACATCTCTGGACCAGTTATCACCTCCCTACTAACCAGAATCCCACAATATCTGTCTGCTATTACATCCTTCTTCTCCGCTAGATTTCTAAAACGTAATATGTACAAAACAGAATTCATCATCTTTCCACCATCTCACTCGACCCCCCCAACTAAACTATCCATTAAAGTAAACGGCTGCCCACTCTCCCCAGTCCCACAAGCTCGCTGCCTCAGTGTAATCCTTGACACTGATCTCTCCTTCAAACCACATATCCAAGCCCGTTCCACTTCCTGCCAACCTCAACTCAGAAATATTTCCCAGATCCATACATTCCTCAACCAAGAATCTGCAAAAACCCTAATCCATGCCCTCATTATCTCCCACGTTGACTGCTGCAACCTCCTGCTCTGTAGCCTCCCTTCTAACACTCTTGCACAACTCCAATCTATTCTAAACTCTGCTGCCTGACAAATCTACCTGTCCCCCCGCTATTCCCCAGCCTCTCCCCTCTGTCAATCCCTGCACTGGCTCCCCATTACCCAAAGACTCCAGTTCAAAACCCTAACCATGACATACAAAGCCATCCACAACCTGTCTCCTCCATACATCTGTGACCTCGTCTCCCGGTACTTACCTGCATGCAACCTCCGATCCTCACAAGATCTCTTTCTCTACTCCCCTCTTATCTCCTCTTCCCACATTCGCATACAAGATTTATCCCGCATATCACCCCTACTCTGTAACTCTTTACCACAACATATCAGACTCTCTCCTACCATGGAAACCTTCAAAAAGAACCTGAAGACCTATCTCTTCTGACAAGCCTACCACCTGCAGTAACCACCGATTGACCATACCGCTGCACGACCAGATCTACCCTCACCTACTGTATCCTCACTGATCCCTTGTAGAATGTGAGCCTTCATGGGCAGGGTCCTCTCTCCTCCTGTACTTGTATTGTCTAAGATTACTGTACTTGTTTTAATTATGTACACCCCTCCTTACATATAAAGCACCATAGAATAAATGGCACCATTGTAAAGGGTGTACCGGGACAATGTAATACTCCACTCCCTTCTCTTATGTTGATTCGGTTGTAATTAATGTAAAGTATGTGCATGCTGCTTTTCCCTACTGTGAATATTAAATAATGCTGCTAGATGTATAATGTAATGTATATATTTGCTATTTGTGTGCATCTATTAAATAGGGAAAGCATAGTACTCGTTTCCAGCCACTAGATGGGGTATTATAATAGAAATAATATAGTACAGTGAGACCAGTGAGAGAACAGTTAAATGTAGGAGGGGTCAGCTGCAGCAAAGACAGGGAGGATTTTCTGATTTGAGTGAGAAGACCCAGGGTGCCCAGAGAGTCCACATGGGCTTAAGTGCCAGGGACAATAGCAGCGACCAGGCAACGTTCACTAAGGGTACTGTCTCACAGTGCAATTTTGATCGCTACGACGGCACGATTCGTGACGTCGCAGCGTCGTATGATTATCGCTCCAGCGTCGTAGACTGTGGTCACACTGTGCAATCACGGTGCTGGAGCGATGCCGAAGTCCCCGGGTAACCAGGGTAAACATCGGGTTACTAAGCGCAGGGCCGCGCTTAGTAACCCGATGTTTACCCTGGTTACCAGCGTAAACGTAAAAAAAACAAACAGTACATACTCACATTCCGGTGTCTGTCCCCCGGCGTTCTGCTTCTCTCCACTGTGTAAGCACCATAGCCGGAAAGCACAGCGGTGACGTCACCGCGTCACCGCTGTGCTCGCTTTCCGGCTGGCCGGCGCTCACAGTGCAGAGAAGCTGAGACGCCGGAGGACAGACACCGGAATGTGAGTATGTACTGTTTGTTTTTTTTACGTTTACGCTGGTAACCAGGGTAAACATCGGGTTACTAAGCGCGGCCCTGCGCTTAGTTACCCGATGTTTACCCTGGTTACAAGCGAACACATCGCTGGATCGCTGTCACACACAACGATCCAGCGATGTCAGCGGGTGATCAAGCGACGAAAGAAAGTTCCATACGATCTGCTACGACGTACGATTCTCAGCAGGGTCCCTGATCGCTGCTGCGTGTCAGACACTGCGATATCGTATGGATATCGCTAGAACGTAACGAATCGTACCGTCGTAGCGATGAAAATGGCACTGTGTGACAGTACCCTAAGGGAGAAACTCAGCCATCCACAGCATCGGGCCTGATCAGCAGTAGGACAGTACAGCAGCAAGCAAGGAGACTAAAGAGAAACAGTGACAGGACGAGAACGCATGTAGCTATAGTATGTTGCAACTTATAGCATGGGCACATGTCCTCAGATTCGCGAAACGGCTAAGGGAACCCTCCGATGCAGTGAGCTTGGACCAGGAGTGCGCTGGGTCATCATAAAGTACAGTACATATGGGCAGGTCGCTCGCCAAGTGGCCACAGACTTTGGAGGCTGATAATCTCATGTCTGGGGCAAAACAGACTAAGGAAGGTCTATCCGTCGCAAAGCTGAAATGGGAGGATGCTGATGAACCGTGCTGGACAGTCGACCCTGGTATGTGCTCTGTGACACAGAGGAAAGTGCAGGGAAAGAGGTAGAAATGTGCAATGTGAAACCTGTTGTAAATTCTGTGAAGAATATAGATGTGCTGCGTAAAGGAAATAGTAAAGTTGTTTATTTGAAAGTTGAAAAGGACTGTGTCTCAATCTGTGCAAAACCGTTGAAAGGGAGCCTACAGCAGAGCAGAGTAAAGGACACTATTTTCATGTGATGGGAGGCCAGGGCACAGATGCTCTAGAGTACTTGGCCATGACTATGGCCCTGGCCCTCCCTCACACTATAATAATAAATAATAATATTTTAATTATTATTATTATTTTTATTTTATTATTTTATTAATATTTTTGCTATTTGTTTTTTAACTTGTATTTTAATCTTTTTTTTTTACTTTTTCCCACTATGGCATTTTCATTTATTGAAGGTTGATCAGTTGTATAGAATGGGAATGCAGCAGCATCCCTATGCTATGCAAACTGTCAGCGCTGCACTGACAGATAAAGTTGCTAATCATGCTCTGAGCATTATCAAGCAACTTTGCTGGCTCTGGTGACCCGGATGTCATCATGACAACATCGAGTCACCATGGCAAAGATCAAGACCCCGCAATGACATTGTGGGGTCTCCGATCCAAGGTCCATGGGGTTATCTTCCCTCTGCCTACTCTCGGAATGCTGTGATCGAGTTCGATCACAGAATTTATGGGGTTAAAGGTCCAGGAGCAGTGCAGGACTACTCCTGGCACTGAGTGCTGGGCGTCAGCTGTTAGAATCTGCTGACACTCGGCGGCTATCGTCCACACACAGCCTCTGTGTGCAAAATTGCCTGGACGTATCCATACATCCCAGGTCAATAAGGCCCAGGTCACAGGGATGTATGGATATGTTTCAGGTGGAAAAGGGGAAATTGGCTCTCTGACTGAGCACTCCTTGTTATGGACTGGTAATTTAGGAGCGACATGCGACTAGTTCTGGGCAGGTGGTAACTATACAGACTGCAGTTACTGATCTTAACACAACACTAGCAGTAGCCGTGGGATGTTCCTGTCACTCCCTGGACACCTCGTCACAGCCGGAGAATTAGCTACCCCTAAAGGTAGAAACGGGAAAGCTATCTTGCCTCAGGGAAAATCCCCAAAGGGTAGGACAGCCCCCCACAAATATTGACTATGAGAGGAGAAGGAAATGACATACGTAGTATGAAACAAGATTTAGCAAAGGAGGCCAATTCTAGCTAGATAGACAGTAAGGAAAGAAACACTGTGCGGTCAGTAATAAAAACTAGAAAAAGTCCACCGCAGAGATATGCAAAAATCTCCACACCTGACTAAAGGTGTGGAGGGCAAAAACTGCAGCCCAGAGCTTCCAGCTTAGCTGAATAGATCCATACTGATAAGCTGGACAAATGAGCAAAACATAGAATGTGCTGAACAATAAAGTCCACAACAAGTGGACAGCAAAAGGACAAAAGGACTTATCTTTGCTGAACTGGACAGAGGGTCAGGGAAATCCAAAAGAGCAGTGGCTCCAAGCAGGAACAATTGACAACTGGCATTGATTGAGGAATAAGGCCAGACTAAAATAGCCGAGCCAGAAAGACGATCAGTGGGAGCAGCTGCTGATGCTAAATCCAAGAAGCAGCTATACCACTCAAAACCACAGGAGGGAGCCCAAGAGCAGAATTCACAAAAGTGCTACTTACAACCACCGGAGGGAGCCCAAGAGCGGAATTCACAACAGTACCCCCCCCTTGAGGAGGGGTCACCGAACCCTCACCAGAGCCCCCAGGCCGATCAGGACGAGCCAAGTGAAAAGCACGAACCAAATCGGCAGCATGGACATCGGAGGCAACCACCCAAGAATTATCCTCCTGGCCATAACCCTTCCACTTAACAAGATAATGAAGCCTCCGCCTCGAAAAACGAGAATCCAAAATTTTCTCAACCACATATTCCTGTTATGATCCTTAGTGGCTGAGGATCACAGAATGGACTAGCTAAGTTACTGAACATAGAACAAGCTCTAGGGAGGTGGTAACTGGACTGACCGCAACCTGATCCTAACAAACACACTAAAGGTAGCCGGTGAACATGCCTAAATTCCTGGACGTCTCGACGCAGCCTGAGAAACTTGCTACCCCTATAGAGAAAATAAGACCTCACTTGCCTCAGAGAAATGACCCCAAAGATATAGGAAGCCCCCAACAAATAATAACGGTGAGGTAAGTGTTGTGAATTTGGATTCTGGGCTCCCCCGGTGGCTACTGGTGGAATTGAACTTGTGACATCATCTTCCCTGTTCACCTGTTCTGATTAGATCTGGGTGTCGCTATATAACCTGGCTTCTCTGTTAGATGCTTGCCGGTCAACAATGTTATCAGAAGCCTCTCTGTGCTTGTTCCTGCTCCCAGACATCTACTAGATAAGTTGGACATTCGTCCATGTTTTGTTTTTGTATTTTGGTTCCAGTTCACAGCTGCAGTTTCGTTACTGTGTCTGGAAAGCTCTTGTTGATCAGGAATTGCCACTCTGGTATTATGAGTTAATGCCAGAGTCCTAAAGTAATTTCTGGATGTGTTTTGTTAGGGTTTTCTACTGACCATGAAAGTATGCTTTCTGTCTTCTGCTATCTAGAAAGCGGACCTCAAATTTGCTAAAACTATTTTCCTGCTGCGTTTGTTGTTTCATCTCATATCACCGCCAATATATGTGGGGGGCCTCTGTCTCCTTTTTGGGCATTTCTCTAGAGGTGAGTCAGGTCTTATATTTCCCTCTGCTAGCATTATTTAGTTCTCCGGCCGGCGCTGGGCATATAGGGATAAAAGTAGGACATGCTACCTGGCTACTTCTAGATGATGCGGTAGGTTTAGTTCATGGTCAGTATAGTTACATCTTCCAAGAGCTTGTTCCTATTGAGGCTTATGCTAGTTCTCTGGCCATGGAGATCATGACAGTTTGACCGGCCCACTAAAGGGTTAAAATCCTTGGCTGAGAAAGGAGAGAAATAAGAAGTCTGCTGAAAATTTTTTTTTTTTTTTTTTTTTTCTCTAGTAGTTAGTGTGCTCTTAATTGGATCACTTGCCAGTCTGTCTATGCTGCAGTCTTTCTTTTTTTTCTCTCTCCTTCTAATCTTTGAATGGCTCTATGTTCACCTGTCTATAATGGATCTACAGAGTGTAACTGCAGGTTTGAATAATCTCGCCACGAAAGTACAAAGTTTGCAAGATTTTGTTGTTCATGCTCCGGTATCAGAGCCGAGAATTCCTTTGCCGGAATTCTTCTCAGGGAATAGATCTAGCTTTCAGAATTTTAGAAATAATTGTAAGTTATTTTTGTCCCTGAAATCTCGTTCTGCTGGAGACCCTGCACAGCAGGTTGGGATTGTGATTTCCTTGCTCCGCGGCGACCCTCAAGATTGGGCTTTTGCATTGGCACCAGGGGATCCTGCGTTGCGCAATGTGGATGCGTTTTTTCTGGCCTTGGGCTTGCTGTATGAGGAACCTCATTTGGAACTTCAGGCAGAAAAAACTTTGATGTCCCTATCGCAGGGGCAAGATGAAGCTGAAATTTACTGCCAAAAATTCCGTAAATGGTCTGTGCTTACTCAGTGGAATGAGTGTGCCTTGGCGGCTACTTTCAGAGAGGGTCTTTCTGATGCCATTAAGGATGTTATGGTGGGGTTCCCTGTGCCTGCAAGTCTGAATGAGTCCATGACAATGGCCATTCAGATCGATAGGCGTCTGCGGGAGCGCAAACCAGTGCACCATCTGGCGGTGTCCACTGAGAAGACGCCAGAGAGTATGCAGTGTGATAGAATTCTGTCCAGAAGCGAGCGGCAGAATTTTAGACGGAAAAATGGGTTGTGTTTCTATTGTGGGGATTCTACTCATGTTATATCAGCATGCTTTAAGCGTACTAAAAAGCTTGATAAATCCGTTCCCATTGGCACTTTACAGTCTAAATTTATTTTGTCTGTGACCCTGATTTGCTCTTTGTCATCTATTACTACGGACGCCTATATCGACTCTGGCGCCGCTTTGAGTCTTATGGATTGGTCCTTTGCCAATCGTTGTGGGTATGATTTAGAGCCTTTGGAGACTCTTATTCCTCTGAAGGGGATTGACTCCACCCCATTGGCTAATAATAAACCACAATACTGGACACAAGTGACTATGTGTATTAATCCGGATCACCAGGAGACTATTCGTTTTCTGGTGCTGTATAATCTACATGATGATTTGGTGCTGGGATTGCCATGGCTGCAGTCTCACAACCCAGTCCTTGACTGGAGAGCTATGTCTGTGTTGAGCTGGGGATGTAAGGGGACTCATGGGGACGTACCTTTGGTGTCCATTTCATCATCTATTCCCTCTGAAATCCCTGAGTTCCTGTCTGATTATCGAGACGTCTTTGAAGAACCCAAGCTGGGTTCACTACCTCCGCACCGTGAGTGCGATTGTGCTATAGATTTAATTCCGGGTAGTAAATACCCAAAGGGTCGTTTATTTAATCTGTCTGTGCCTGAACATACTGCTATGCGAGAATATATAAAGGAGTCCTTGGAAAAGGGACATATTCGTCCATCGTCATCTCCCTTAGGAGCCGGTTTTTTCTTTGTGTCAAAAAAAGACGGCTCTTTGAGACCATGTATTGATTATCGGCTTTTGAATAAAATCACGGTTAAATATCAATACCCATTGCCGTTGCTGACTGATTTGTTTGCTCGCATAAAGGGGGCCAAGTGGTTCTCTAAGATTGATCTCCGTGGGGCGTATAATTTGGTGCGGATCAGGCAGGGGGATGAGTGGAAAACCGCATTTAATACGCCCGAGGGCCACTTTGAGTATTTGGTGATGCCTTTTGGTCTTTCTAATGCCCCTTCAGTCTTCCAGTCCTTTATGCATGATATTTTCCGCGATTTTTTGGATAAATTTATGATAGTGTATCTGGATGATATTCTGATTTTTTCGGATGATTGGGACTCTCATGTCCGGCAAGTTAAGAGGGTTTTTCAGGTTTTGCGGTCTAATTCTCTGTGTGTCAAGGGTTCTAAGTGCGTTTTTGGGGTTCAGAGAATTTCCTTTTTGGGATATATTTTTTCTCCCTCTTCCATTGAGATGGATCCTGTCAAGGTTCAAGCTATTTGTGATTGGACGCAGCCCTCTTCTCTTAAAGGTCTTCAGAAATTTTTGGGCTTTGCCAACTTTTATCGTCGATTTATTTCTGGTTTTTCGGATGTCGTTAAGCCATTGACCGATTTGACTAGACAGGGTGCTGATGTTGCTAATTGGTCCCCTGATGCTGTGGAGGCCTTTCAGGAGCTTAAGCGCCGTTTTTCTTCTGCCCCTGTGTTGCGTCAGCCTGATGTGACTCTTCCTTTTCAGGTTGAGGTCGACGCTTCTGAGATCGGGGCTGGGGCAGTGTTGTCGCAGAAAAGTTCTGACTGCGCCGTGATGAGGCCTTGTGCCTTCTTTTCCCGTAAATTTTCGCCCGCTGAGCGGAATTATGATGTTGGGAATCGGGAGCTTTTGGCCATGAAGTGGGCGTTTGAGGAGTGGCGCCATTGGCTCGAGGGGGCCAGACATCAGGTGGTGGTATTGACTGACCACAAAAATTTGATCTATCTTGAGACCGCCAGGCGCCTGAATCCTAGACAGGCGCGCTGGTCATTATTTTTCTCTCGGTTTAATTTTGTGGTATCGTACCTACCGGGTTCTAAGAATGTTAAGGCGGATGCCCTTTCTAGGAGTTTTGAGCCTGATTCACCCGGCAACTCTGACCCCACAGGTATTCTTAAGGAGGGAGTTATCTTGTCAGCCGTTTCTCCAGACCTGCGGCGGGCCTTGCAGGAGTTTCAGGCGGATAGACCGGATCGTTGTCCGCCTGATAGGTTGTTTGTTCCTGATGATTGGACCAGTAGAGTCATCTCTGAGGTACATTCTTCTGCATTGGCAGGTCATCCTGGAATTTTTGGTACCAGGGATTTGGTGGCAAGATCCTTCTGGTGGCCTTCCCTGTCACGAGATGTGCGAGGCTTTGTGCAGTCTTGTGACGTTTGTGCTCGGGCCAAGCCTTGTTGTTCTCGGGCTAGTGGATTATTGTTGCCCTTGCCTATTCCTAAGAGGCCTTGGACACACATCTCGATGGATTTTATTTCAGATCTGCCTGTTTCTCAGAAGATGTCTGTCATCTGGGTGGTGTGTGACCGTTTTTCTAAGATGGTCCATTTGGTTCCCCTGCCCAAATTGCCTTCTTCTTCCGAGTTGGTGCCCCTGTTTTTTCAAAATGTTGTTCGTTTGCATGGTATTCCTGAGAATATCGTTTCTGACAGAGGAACCCAATTTGTGTCTAGATTTTGGCGGGCATTCTGTGCTAGGATGGGCATAGATTTGTCTTTTTCGTCTGCTTTTCACCCTCAGACTAATGGCCAGACCGAGCGGACTAATCAGACCCTGGAGACATATCTGAGGTGTTTTGTGTCTGCTGACCAGGATGATTGGGTTGCTTTTTTGCCATTGGCGGAGTTCGCCCTCAATAATCGGGCCAGCTCTGCCACTTTGGTGTCCCCGTTTTTCTGTAATTCGGGGTTCCACCCTCGATTTTCCTCCGGTCAGATGGAATCCTCGGATTGTCCTGGAGTGGATGCGGTGGTGGAGAGATTGCATCATATCTGGGGGCAGGTGATGGACAATTTAAAGTTGTCCCAGGAGAAGACTCAGCTTTTTGCCAACCGTCACCGTCGTGTTGGTCCTCGGCTGTGTGTTGGAGATTTGGTGTGGTTGTCTTCTCGTTTTGTCCCTATGAGGGTCTCATCTCCTAAGTTTAAGCCTCGGTTCATCGGTCCGTATAAAATATTGGAGATTCTTAACCCTGTTTCCTTCCGTTTGGACCTCCCTGCATCCTTTTCTATTCATAACGTTTTTCATCGGTCGTTATTGCGCAGGTATGAGGCACCGATTGTGCCTTCCGTTGAGCCTCCTGCTCCGGTGTTGGTTGAGGGTGAGTTGGAGTACGTTGTGGAAAAAATCCTAGACTCCCGTGTTTCCAGACGGAGACTCCAGTATCTGGTCAAGTGGAAGGGATACGGCCAGGAGGACAATTCTTGGGTCACTGCATCTGATGTTCATGCCTCTGATCTGGTTCGTGCCTTTCATAGGGCCCATCCTGATCGCCCTGGTGGTTCTGGTGAGGGTTCGGTGCCCCCTCCTTGAGGGGGGGGTACTGTTGTGAATTTGGATTCTGGGCTCCCCCGGTGGCTACTGGTGGAATTGAACTTGTGACATCATCTTCCCTGTTCACCTGTTCTGATTAGATCTGGGTGTCGCTATATAACCTGGCTTCTCTGTTAGATGCTTGCCGGTCAACAATGTTATCAGAAGCCTCTCTGTGCTTGTTCCTGCTCCCAGACATCTACTAGATAAGTTGGACATTCGTCCATGTTTTGTTTTTGTATTTTGGTTCCAGTTCACAGCTGCAGTTTCGTTACTGTGTCTGGAAAGCTCTTGTTGATCAGGAATTGCCACTCTGGTATTATGAGTTAATGCCAGAGTCCTAAAGTAATTTCTGGATGTGTTTTGTTAGGGTTTTCTACTGACCATGAAAGTATGCTTTCTGTCTTCTGCTATCTAGAAAGCGGACCTCAAATTTGCTAAAACTATTTTCCTGCTGCGTTTGTTGTTTCATCTCATATCACCGCCAATATATGTGGGGGGCCTCTGTCTCCTTTTTGGGCATTTCTCTAGAGGTGAGTCAGGTCTTATATTTCCCTCTGCTAGCATTATTTAGTTCTCCGGCCGGCGCTGGGCATATAGGGATAAAAGTAGGACATGCTACCTGGCTACTTCTAGATGATGCGGTAGGTTTAGTTCATGGTCAGTATAGTTACATCTTCCAAGAGCTTGTTCCTATTGAGGCTTATGCTAGTTCTCTGGCCATGGAGATCATGACAGGTAAGGGGAAAATACAAAACGTAGAAATGAAAACAGATTCAGCAAATGAGGCCCACTAATACTAGATAGCAGAAGACAGGCAGGGAACTGTGCGGTCAGTAAAAAACCCTATACAAAATATCCACGCTGAGAATTCAAGAACCCCCACACCAACTAACGGTGTGAGGGGAGAAACTCAGCCCCCCAGAGCTACCAGCAAGCAAGGAAATCACATATTAGCAAGCTGGACAAGGACAAGTAAATAACCAAAAAACATATTGAACACTGATGAGCAAAAAATAACCAAACAGAAAACTTAGCTTCTCTTGGAGAGACTGATAGCGAAGGAATTCAGGAGTGATCAAAATAGCACTGAATACATCGACAGCAGGCAAACACTGAAAGTCCAGGTGAGCTAAATAGGAAACCAGCTAACAGATAACGAGACAGCTGATCCAGCCTCAGACCTGCAGAATGACACAAAGAGCCACCAGAGGGAGCCCAAAGACAGCACTCACACAGGACCACTTGTGACCACAAGAGGGAGCCCAAAAACAGAGTTCACAACAGTACCCCCCCCTTGAGGAGGGGTCACCGAACCCTCATCAAAACCCCCAGGGCGATCAGGATGAGCCACATGGAAGGCATGAATCAAATCGGCCGCATGAACATCAGAGGCGACAACCCAGGAATTATCCTCCTGACCATAGCCCTTCCACTTAACCAAATACTGAAGCCTCCGTCTAGAAATACGAGAATCCAAGATCTTCTCCACCACGTACTCCAATTCGCCCTCAACCAGCACCGGGGCAGGGGGCTCAACAGAAGGAACCACAGGCACCACATACCTCCACAACAAAGACCTATGGAACACGTTATGAATGGCAAACGACGCTGGGAGGTCCAAACGAAATGACACCGGGTTAAGGATTTCCAAAATCTTATAAGGACCGATGAAGCGAGGCTTGAATTTAGGAGAGGAAACCTTCATAGGAACATACCGAGAAGACAGCCATACCAAATCCCCAACACGAAGTCGGGGACCCACACCGCGACGGCGGTTGGCAAAGCACTGAGCCTTCTCCTGTGACAACTTCAAATTGTCCACCACATGGTTCCAAATCTGCTGCAACCTATCCACCACAGAATCCACCCCAGGACAGTCAGAAGGCTCAACCTGACCCGAGGAAAAACGAGGATGAAAACCAGAATTGCAGAAAAACGGCGAAACCAAAGTAGCAGAACTAGCCCGATTATTAAGGGCAAACTCGGCCAATGGCAAAAAAGTCACCCAATCATCCTGATCAGCAGAAACAAAACATCTTAAATAAGTTTCCAAGGTCTGATTAGTTCGCTCGGTTTGGCCATTCGTCTGAGGATGGAAGGCCGACGAAAAAGACAAATCAATGCCCATCTTAGCACAAAAGATCCGCCAAAATCTGGACACAAACTGGGATCCTCTGTCAGACACAATATTTTCAGGGATGCTGTGCAAGCGAACCACATTCTGAAAAAATAGAGGAACCAAATCGGAGGAGGAAGGCAACTTAGGCAAGGGCACCAAATGGACCATTTTGGAAAAACGATCACACACCACCCAGATGACAGACATTCTCTGAGAGATTGGAAGATCCGAAATAAAATCCATGGAAATGTGCGTCCAAGGCCTCTTCGGGACAGGCAAAGGCAAAAGCAAACCGCTGCCCCCACACCAACTAACGGTGTGAGGGGAGAAACTCAGCCCCCCAGAGCTACCAGCAAGCAAGGAAATCACATATTAGCAAGCTGGACAAGGACAAGTAAATAACCAAAAAACATATTGAACACTGATGAGCAAAAAATAACCAAACAGAAAACTTAGCTTCTCTTGGAGAGACTGATAGCGAAGGAATTCAGGAGTGATCAAAATAGCACTGAATACATCGACAGCAGGCAAACACTGAAAGTCCAGGTGAGCTAAATAGGAAACCAGCTAACAGATAACGAGACAGCTGATCCAGCCTCAGACCTGCAGAATGACAAAAAGAGCCACCAGAGGGAGCCCAAAGACAGCACTCACATAGTACCACTTGTGACCACAAGAGGGAGCCCCAAAACAGAGTTCACAACAATTCCAACTCCTCCTCAACCAACATCAGGGCAGGAGGATCAACAGAGGGAACAACGGGTACCACATATCTCCGCAACAAAGATCTATGGAAAACATTGTGGATGGCAAAAGAGGCTGGAAGGGCCAAACGAAAAGACACTGGATTGATAATCTCAGAGATCTTATAAGGACCAATAAACCGAGGCTTGAACTTAGGGGAAGAAACCTTCATAGGAACATGACGAGAAGATAACCAGACTAAATCCCCCACACGAAGCCGAGGACCAACACACCGACGGCGGTTAGCAAAACGCTGAGCCTTTTCCTGAGACAACGTCAAATTGTCTGCCACATGAGTCCAAATCTGCTGTAACCTGTCTATCACAGAATCCACACCAGGACAATCAGAAGGCTCAACCTGCCCTGAAGAAAAACGAGGATGGAAACCAAAATTACAAAAAAGGCGAAACCAAAGTAGCTGAACTGGCCCGTTTATTAAGGGCAAACTCGGCCAACGGCAAGAAAGCCACCCAATCATCCTGATCAGCAGACACAAAGCATCTCAAATAGGTTTCCAAGGTTTGATTAGTTCGCTCAGTTTGGCCATTTGTCTGAGGATGGAACGCCGAAGAAAAAGACAAATTAATGCCCATCCTAGCACAAAAGGCCCTCCAAAAACCTGGAAACAAACTGGGAACCTCTGTCAGACACAATATTTTCCGGAATGCCATGCAAACGAACCACATGCTGAAAAAACAATGGAACGAAATCAGAGGAGGAAGGCAATTTAGGCAAAGGTACCAAATGGACCATTTTAGAGAACCGGTCACAAACCACCCAGATAACAGACATCCTCTGGGACACAGGAAGATCTGAAATAAAATCCATGGAAATATGCGTCTAGGGCCTCTCAGGGACAGGCAAAGGCAAAAGCAACCCACTAGCGTGGGAACAGCAAGGCTTAGCCTGGGCACAAGTCCCACAGGACTGCAAAAAGAACGCACATCCCGCGACAAGGAAGGCCACCAAAAGGACCTAGCCACCAAATCTCTGGTACCAAAAATCCCAGGATGACCAGCCAACACCGAACAATGGACCTCAGAAATTACCTTACTTGTCCATCTATCAGGAACAAACAGCTTCCCCACAGGACAGCGGTCAGGTTTATCAGCCTGAAATTCCTGAAGCACCCGCCGTAAATCAGGGGAGATGGCAGAAAGAATCACCCCTTCCCTAAGAATGCCAACCGGCTCAAGAACTCCAGGAGAATCAGGCAAAAAACTCCTAGAGAGGGCATCTGCTTTAACATTCTTAGATCCCGGAAGATATGAAACCGCAAAATCGAAACGGGAGAAAAACAGGGACCATCGAGCCTGTCTAGGGTTCAGCCGCTTGGCCGACTCGAGGTAAATCAGATTCTTATGATCGGTCAAGACCACAATACGGTGCTTGGCCCCCTCAAGCCAATGTCGCCACTCCTCAAATGACCACTTCATAGCCAACAACTCCCGATTGCCGACATCATAATTGCGTTCCGCAGGCGAAAACTTTTGGGAAAAGAAGGCACATGGTTTCATCAAGGAACCATCAGAATTCCTCTGTGACAAAACGGCCCCTGCCCCAATCTCAGAAGCGTCAACCTCAACCTGAAAAGGAAGAGACGCATCCGGCTGACGCAAGACAGGAGCAGAAGTAAATCGGCGCTTAAGCTCCTGAAAGGCCTCAACAGCCTCAGAGGACCAATTTGTCACATCAGCGCCTTTCTTCGTCAAATCGGTCAGGGGCTTAACCACACTGGAAAAGTTGGCATTGAAACGGCGATAAAAATTAGCAAAGCCCAAAAATTTCTGAAGGCTCTTCACAGATGTGGGTTGAACCCAGTCATGAATGGCCTGGACCTTAACAGGATCTATTTCTATAGACGAAGGAGAAAAAATAAACCCCAAAAAAGAGACCTTCTGAACTCCAAATAGGCACTTAGACCCCTTCACAAATAGAGCATTATCACGAAGGATCTGGAATACCATCCTGACCTGCTTCACATGAGACTCCCAATCATTGGAAAAAATCAAAATATCATCCAAATACACAATCAAGAATTTATCAAGATAATTGCGGAAAATGTCATGCATGAAGGACTGAAATACAGAAGGAGCATTAGAAAGCCCGAAAGGCATCACCAGGTATTCAAAATGGCCTTCGGGCGTATTAAATGCAGTTTTCCATTTGTCACCCTGTTTAATACGAACAAGATTATATGCCCCTCGAAGGTCAATCTTGGTAAACCAACTAGCCCCCTTAATCCGAGCAAACAAATCAGAGAGCAAAGGTAAAGGGTATTGGAATTTGACCGTGATCTTATTAAGAAGGCGATAGTCAATACAGGGTCTCAAGGAGCCATCCTTCTTGGCAACAAAAAAGAATCCAGCTCCCAATTGTGACAAAGACGGCCGAATATGCCCCTTCTCCAAGGTCTCCTTAACATAGCTCCGCATAGCGGTATGTTCTGGCACAGACAGGTTGAAAAGTCGGCCCTTAGGGAACTTAGAGCCTGGAATCAAGTCAATAGCACAATCACAGTCCCTATGTGGAGGAAGGGAACTGGACTTGGGCTCATCAAATACATCCTGGAAATCTGACAAAAATTCAGGAACATCAGAAGAGGGGGAAGAGGAAATTGACATTAAAGGAACGTCACTATGTACCCCTTGACAACCCCAACTAGTCACAGACATCGATTTCCAATCCAACACTGGATTGTGTACTTGTAACCATGGAAAACCCAGTACAACAGCATCATGTAAATTATGCAATACCAGAAAACGACAAACTTCCTGATGTGCTGGAGCCATGCACATAGTCAGCTGAGTCCAATACTGAGGTTTATTCTTGGCCAAAGGTGTAGCATCAATACCCCTCAAAGGAATAGGGCTCTGCAAAGGCTGCAAAGAAAAACCACAGCGCCTGGCAAATTCTAAGTCCATTAAATTCAGGGCAGCGCCTGAATCCACAAACGCCATGACAGAGAAAGATGACAATGAGCAAATCAGGGTCACAGACAGGAGAAACTTAGGCTGTACAGTACTAATGGTAACAGATCTAGCGACCCTCTTAATACGCTTAGGGCAATCAGAGATAGTATGGACTGAATCACCACAGTAAAAACACAGCCCATTCTGATGTCTGTATTCCCTCTGTTCCGCTCTAGTCAGAATCCTATCACATTGCATAGGCTCAGGACTCTGTTCAGAGGATGCTGCCATATGGTGCACCACTTTGCGCTCGCGCAGGCGCCGATCGATCTGAATGGCTAGAGACATAGATTTGCTCAGACCAACAGGTGTGGGGAACCCCACCATAACATATTTAAGGGCTTCAGAAAGACCCTTTCTGAAAATTGCTGCCAGAGCGTCCTCATTCCATTTAGTGAGCACAGACCATTTTCTAAATTTCTGACAGTATAATTCTGCCGCTTCCTGACCCTGGCACAGAGCCAACAAGGTTTTTTCCGCATGATCCACAGAGTTAGGTTCGTCATACAATAATCCGAGCGATTGAAAAAATGCATCTACATTAAGCAATGCCGGATTCCCTGACTCAAGGGAGAATGCCCAGTCCTGAGGGTCACCACGCAGCAGAGAAATAACTATTTTAACTTGCTGAGTGGGGTCACCAGAGGAACGGGGTTTCAGAGCAAAAAACAATTTGCAGTTATTTTTAAAGTTCAAAAACTTAGATCTATCACCGTAAAACAAATCTGGAGTAGGAATTCTAGGCTCTAAGGCTGGAGTCTGAACAACATAATCTTGGATACTCTGAACTCTTGCAGCAAGCTGATCCACATGAGAAAACAAACCCTGAACATCCATGTCCGCGCCCAAATCCACCCAGAGATTAAGAGGAAGGAAAAAGACAAAACAGACTAAAGAAAAAAAAAATGGCTCAGAACTCTTTTTCTTTTCCTTCTTTTGAGATGCATTCAACTCATTTTTGGCCAGTTGTACTGTTATGGACTGGTAATTTAGGAGTGACATGCGACTAGCTCTGGGCAGGTGGTAACTATACAGACCGCAGTTCCTGATCTTAACACAACACTAGCAGTAGCCGTGGGATGTTCCTGTCACTCCCTGGACACCTCGTCACAGCCGGAGAACTAGCTACCCCTAAAGGTAGAAACAGGAAAGCTATCTTGCCTCAGAGAAAATCCCCAAAGGGTAGGACAGCCCCCCACAAATATTGACTGTGAGAGGAGAAGGAAATGACATACGTAGTATGAAACAAGATTTAGCAAAGGAGGCCAATTCTAGCTAGATAGACAGTAAGGAAAGAAACACTGTGCGGTCAGTAATAAAAACTAGAAAAAGTCCACCGCAGAGATATGCAAAAATCTCCACACCTGACTAAAGGTGTGGAGGGCAAAAACTGCAGCCCAGAGCTTCCAGCTTAGCTGAATAGATCCATACTGATAAGCTGGACAAATGAGCAAAACATAGAATGTGTCAGGGAAATCCAAAAGAGCAGTGGCTCCAAGCAGGAACAATTGACAACTGGCATTGACTGAGGAATAAGGCCAGACTAAAATAGCCGAGCCAGAAAGATGATCAGTGGGAGCAGCTGCTGATGCTAAATCCAAGAAGCAGCTATACCACTCAAAACCACAGGAGGGAGCCCAAGAGCAGAATTCACAAAAGTGCTACTTACAACGACCGGAGGGAGCCCAAGAGCGGAATTCACAACAACTCCTCCCATCAGCCCATGGTGGTTTTAATTGCAGCAGGATCCTATCTACCCATAAAAATTCAGGATTCACATTAGGATAGGTGCCCATAAACAGGAGATCGCCTTGTCAAACGCTGCTGGGCATGTATGAATTGGCCAAATTATGTGCTAAGAATCTCCATTTTTTTCGTATTATCATGAGCGCTAATGCAATTAAAATTTCATATATTTCATGTTTACATGCCATATTACTACAGAGAGCAACTTTATTTGTTAGTAATGTATAAAGACAACTGCTCTTAGTTTGCACGAGTCCACACCAGTTTTCTGTTTGGAAGTAACAGTCAGTCTTTTGTATTATTATTCACTGGATGAACTTAGACTGTTTAATGTAAGTTTGACTGTTACAAAGAACTTCGTGTCCCAAGAATTGTGTGGGGCATCTCCTGAGGATGGAAGGCTGGAGGCAGCGGAGGCCTGCGGCCTAAAAGTGAGTGTGGTACACCCCACACCCTACAGCACACTGAGACTGAGAAACCCCTTTTTGTAAAGTGCCAGAGCAAAACCGGACAGCAGCTTGGTCGCGACTACCACTTTAAACTGAGCCGAACGTTAGACTTGTGCTTGATAACGTGAGGTTGACTTAATATCTCTAAGAACATGCACCTATTTTTGGGCATTGGTTTTCGGATGGGCTGATTTTTGGAAGGTGGAAAGTTCCTGCCACTTTGACACTTTCAAGGTTGGTTTCTGACCGGGCTAACCAACAAGGAGTTTCGAGCTGGTCACTACCTTTAAAGGGTTTTTGTAGGTTGCCATATATGGGAAAGACCTTCTTTTTCCTGGATGGTGTACTTTATAGTTAACCTCTCCCACTGTTTCCGACAACCTATGGGGTCCCTGCCATTGGGTAAGGAACTTGCTTTCCCCTATGGGCACTAACACAAGTAACCGATTATTGTCATACTTGAGCAGACCGATTATACCCCCTGTATTTTTCCTCTTGGGCCCTGGGAAGGCACTCTTTTGCCTGTCTCTTCATTTTGTTCCCACGACACAATAAATCATTATGCCTGGCCCTTTGCGGAAACCAATTATCGTCTCAAGTCTCATGAGAAACCCCATTTAAAGGGACTCTGTCACCTGAATTTGGAGGGAACAATTTTCAGCCATAGGGGCGGGGTTTTTGGGTGTTTGATTCACCCTTTCCTTACCCCCTGGCTGCATGCTGGCTGCAATATTGGATTGAAGTTCATTCTCTGTCCTCCGTAGTACATGCCTGCAACAGGCAATCTTGCCTTATGCAGGCGTGTACTATGGAGGACAGAGAATGAACTTCAATCCAATATTGCAGCCAGAATGCAGCCAGCGGGTAAGGAAAGGGTGAATCAAACACCCGAAAACCCCGCCCCTATGGCTGAAAATTGTTCCCTCCAAATTTAGGTGACAGAGTCCCTTTAACACATTTACATTTTCCAGAGTACCTTTTATTGTTTAGTTCCTTAGCTGGGCAGCTGTCATGTCGGACGCTGTTCCGACCAGGTCGTTCGACAAACAGCGGTAATTCCGCTTTTGACCACTATTTGCTCATTGGCGTTGGCTACATTTTATCTAGCTGTTCCGGGGTTAATTTACCTGATCCTCGGATTGGAAGCTGGGCCATTCCCATTGCCTTTAAATAGCTCTCCTGATCATTGGGCGTCGCCGATTATAGCTTCTGTCTTGTGCGTTGTTATCTCGGTCTGGAGTGGAGAGCTGGTTGTTGGAGATTCGTTGCTGGTGGTGTATTTTCCTTTGTCTTATTTACTCCTTCCTATATTTGTATTTATTTTGCCCTGCACATTTATAGTGTATTCCTGAGTGACTGCGGCGTGGTGTATATTTTCCTTTATCCTTGTCTGTGCTAACTGTGGGTATTGGTGAATTACCTCTTCACTGGGCTGAGGTTTCAGCCTAGGGTTGAAACAGGAGACAGGGAGAGGTTCGAGGCCTGGACATGCACACCATCAGTGTAAACTCCAGGTAGAGGGTCAGTCAGGTTTTCCCAAGTCTGAGGGAAATTGCAGGGGCCCGGGTTATTAGCTCTCGCTCACCTAGTCTCCCCGTGACATTATAATCGGCCCAACAACAACAAAAAAAAAAAGGGGGTTCTTTTTTTTTTGTGTTTGTCATGGATCCCATGACTTCCATAACCCGCCAGTTGGAGGCGCTGTCCCTACAGGTCACTGAGTTGAGGGGGGCAGTACAGCAACAGGGATTAGCAGTATCTAATGTGCAAGCTGGAGCGACAGGAAGAGTTGCTGAGCCTAAATTTCCTTTGCCTGAAAAATTTGCTGGGGAACGCAGTAAATTTGTTTCTTTTCGTGAAGCTTGCAAACTATATTTCCGTATGCGCCCGATCTCCTCGGGTAATGAGGCTCAGCGTGTGGGCCTGGTGTTGTCATTGTTAAGCGGGGATCCCCAAGCATGGGCGTTTTCTTTGCCATCTGATTCTGCTGCAGGGATTTCTGGAAGGGTTAAAAAAGCCCTTCTGATGTACGAGACTCCTACTTCTCTAGATTCCGCTATGAGTCTGGTTGTCCGCATTGATCGCCGTTTGCGTCAGGGGGAGCATAAGACACCACCTATGGGAGAGGGTTTAGGTTCACGTGAGGTTGCTGCAGGTGAGCCCACGGAGCCTATGCAAATCGCAGGGGTGTCACATGTGAAGCGTCGAGTCCCTGAGCTCAGGAAGCAGGGAGCCTGTTTTTACTGTGGTAAAACTGGTCCTTTTATTAACCCCTTCCTGACATCGGACGTACTATCCCGTCGAGGTGGGGTGGGCCCCCATGACCACGGACGGGATAGTACGTCCAGCGCGATCGGCGGCGCTCACGGGGGGAGCGCAGCCGATCGCGGCCGGATGTCAGCTGCCTATCGCAGCTGACATCCGGCACTATGTGCCAGGAGCGGTCACGGACCGCTCCCGGCACATTAACCCCCGGCACACCGCGATCAAACATGATCGCGATGTGCCGGCAGTGCAGGGAAGCATCGCGCAGGGAGGGGGCTCCCTGCGGGCTTCCCTGAGCCCCCCGCAGCAACGCGATGTGATCGCGTTGCTGCGAGGGTCTTACCTCCCTCCCTGCCTGCTCCAGACCCGGATCCAAGATGGCTGCGGATCCGGGTCCTGCAGGGAGGGAGGTGGCTTCACAGAAGCCTGCTCAGAGCAGGCACTGTGAAGCAGCCTGCACTTCTCTCAGATCGGTGATCTGTCAGAGTGCTATGCAAACTGGCAGATCACCGATCTGTATTGTCCCCCCCTGGGGCAAAGTAAAAAAGTAAAAAAAATAATTTCCAAATATTCCAAAATAATGAAAAAAAATATATATATATTATTCCCATAAATACATTTCTTTATCTAAATAAAATTAAAAAAACAATAAAAGTACACGTATTTAGTATCGCCGCGTCCGTAACGACCCGACCTATAAAACTGGCCCACTAGTTAACCCCTTCAGTAAACACCGTAAGAAAAAAAAAAAAAACGAGGCAAAAAACAACGCTTTATTATCATACCGCCGAACAAAAAGTGGAATAACACGCGATCAAAAAGACAGATATAAATAACCATGGTACCACTAAAAGCGTCATCTTGTCCCGCAAATAACGAGCCACCATACAGCATGATCAGCAAAAAAATAAAAAAGTTATAGTCCTGAGAATAAAGCGATGCAAAAATAATTATTTTTTCCATAAAATAGTTTTTATCATATAAAAGCGCCAAAACATAAAAAAATAATATAAATGAGGTATCACTGTAATCGTACTGACCCGAATAATAAAACTGCTTATCAATTTTACCAAACGCGGAACGGTATAAACGCCTCCCCCAAAAGAAATTCATGAATAGCTGGTTTTTGGTCATTCTGCCTCACAAAAATCGGAATAAAAAGCGATCAAAAACTGTCACATGTCCGAAAATGTTACCAATAAAAACGTCAACTCGTCCCGCAAAAAACAAGACCTCACATGACTCTGTGGACCAAAATATGGAAAATTTATAGCTCTCAAAATGTGGTAACGCAAAAAATATTTTTTGCAATGAAAAGCGTCTTTCAGTGTGTGACGGCTGCCAATCATAAAAATCCGCTAAAAAACTCGCTATAAAAGTAAATCAAACCCCCCTTCATCACCCCCTTAGTTAGGGAAAAAAAAATGTATTTATTTCCATTTTCCCATTAGGGTTAGGGTTGGGGCTAGGGTTAAGGCTACAGTTAGGGTTGGGGCTAAAGTTAGGGTTAGGGTTGGGGCTAAAGTTACGGTTAGGGTTTAGATTACATTTACGGTTGGGAATAGGGTTGGGATTAGGGTTAGGGGTGTGTCAGGGTTAGAGGTGTGGTTAGGGTTACTGTTGGGATTAGGGTTAGGGGTGTGTTTGGATTAGGGTTTCAGTTATAATTGGGGGGTTTCCACTGTTTCGGCACATCAGGGGCTCTCCAAACGCGACATGGCGTCCGATCTCAATTCCAGCCAATTCTGCGTTGAAAAAGTAAAACAGTGCTCCTTCCCTTCCGAGCTCTCCCGTGTGCCCAAACAGGGGTTTACCCCAACATATGGGGTAGCAGCGTACTCGGGACAAATAGGACAACAACCTTTGGGGTCCAATTTCTCCTGTTACCCCTGGGAAAATACAAAACTGGGGGCTAAAAAATAATTTTTGTGGGAAAAAAAAATATTTTTTATTTTCACGGCTCTGCGTTATAAACTGTAGTGAAACACTTGGGGGTTCAAAGTTCTTACAACACATCTAGATAAGTTCCTTGGGGGGTCTAGTTTCCAAAATGGGGTCACTTGTGCAGGGCTTCTACTGTTTAGGTACATTAGGGGCTCTGCAAACGCAATGTGACGCCTGCAGACCATTCCATCTAAGTCTGCATTCCAAATGGCGCTCCTTCCCTTCCGAGCCCTCCCATGCATCCAAACGGTGGTTCCCCCCACATATGGGGTATCAGCGCACTCAGGACAAATTGGACAACAACTTTTGGGGTCCAGTTTCTCCTGTTACCCTCGGGAAAAAACAAAACTGGGGGCTGAAAAATAATTTTTGTGGGAAAAAATTTTAGTTTTATTTTTACGGCTCTGCATTATAAACTTCTGTGAAGCCCTTGGTGGGTCAAAGCGCTCACCACACATCTAGATAAGTTCCTTAGGGGGTCTACTTTCCAGCATGGTGTCACTTGTGGGGGGTTTCTACTGTTTAGGTACATTAGGGGCTCTGCAAACGCAATGTGACGCCTGCAGACCATTCCATCTAAGCCTGCATTCCAAATGGCACTCCTTCCTTTCCGAGCCCTCCCATGCGCCCAAACAGTGGTTCTCCCCACATATGGTGTATCATCGCACTCAGGACAACTTGGACAACAAATTTTGGGGTCCAATTTCTCCTGCTACCCTCGGGAAAATACAAAACTGGGGGCTAAAAAAATAATTTTTGTGGGAAAAAATGTTTGTTTTATTTTTACGGCTCTGCATTATTAACTTCTGTGAAGCCCTTGGTGGGTCAAAGCGCTCAAAACACATCTAGATAAGTTCCTTAGGGGGTCTACTTTACAAAATGGTGTCACTTGTGGGGGGTTTCAATGTTTAGGCACATCAGTGGCTCTCCAAACGCAACATGGCGTCCCATCTCAATTCCTGTCAATTTTGCATTGAAAAGTCAAACGGTGCTACTTCCCTTCCGAGCTCTCCCATGCGCCCAAACAGTGGTTTACCCCTACATATGGGGTATCAGCGTACTCAGGACAAATTGTACAACAACTTTTGGGGTCCAATTTCTTCTCTTACCCTTGGGAAAATAAAAAATTGGGGGTGAAAAGATAATTTTTGTGAAAAAATATGATTTTTTATTTTTACGGTTCTGCATTATAAACTTCTGTGAAGCACTTGGTGGGTCAAAGTGCTCACCACACCTCTAGATAAGTTCCTTAGGGGGTCTACTTTCCAAAATGGTGTCACTTGTGGGGGGTTTCAATGTTTAGGCACATCAGTGGCTCTCCAAACGCAACATGACATCCCATCTCAATTCCTGTCAATTTTGCATTGAAAAGTCAAACGGCGCTCCTTCCCTTCCGAGGTCTCCCATGCGCCCAAATAGTGGTTTATCCCCACATATGGGGTATCAGCGTACTCAGGACGAATTGTACAACAACTTTTGGGGTCCAATTTCTTCTCTTACCCTTGGGAAAATAAAAAATTGGGGGCGAAAAATAATTTTTGTGAAAAAATGTGATTTTTTATTTTTACGGTTCTGCATTATAAACTGCTGTGAAGCACTTGGTGGGTCAAAGTGCTCACCACACCTCTAGATAAGTTCCTTAGTGGGTCTACTTTCCAAAATGGTGTCACTTGTGGGGGGTTTCAATGTTTAGGCACATCAGGGGCTCCCCAAACGCAACATGGCGTCCCATCTCAATTCCAGTCAATTTTGCATTGAAAAGTCAAATGGCGCTCCTTCGCTTCCGAGCTCGGTCATGCGCACAAACAGTGGTTTACCCCCACATATGGGGTATCGGCGTACTCAGGACAAATTGTACAACAACTTTTGGGGTCCATTTTCTCCTGTTACCCTTGGTAAAATAAAGCAAATTTGCGCTGAAGTAAATTTTTTGTGAAATAAAGTTAAATTTTCATTTTTATTTAAACATTCCAAAAATTCCTGTGAAGCACCAGAAGGGTTAATAAACTTCTTGAATATGGTTTTGAGCACCTTGAGGGGTGCAGTTTTTAGAATGGTGTCACACTTGGGTATTTTCTATCATATAGACCCCTCAAAATTACTTCAAATGAGATGTGGTCCCTAAAAAAAAATGGTGTTGTAAAAATGAGAAATTGCTGGTCAACTTTTAACCCTTATAACTCCCTAACAAAAAAAAAATTTGGTTCCAAAATTGTGCTGATGTAAAGTAGACATGTGGGAAATGTTACTTATTAAGTATTTTGTGTGACATATCTCTGTGATTTAAGGGCATAAAAATTCAAAGTTGGAAAATTGCAAAATTTTCAAAATTTTCGCCAAATTTCCATTTTTTTTGCAAATAAACGCAGGTAATGTCAAAGAATTTTTACCACTATCATGAAGTACAATATGTCATGAGAAAACAATGTCAGAATCGCCAAGATCCGTTGAAGCGTTCCAGAGTTATAACCTCATAAAGGGTCAGTGGTCAGAATTGTAAAAATTGGCCTGGTCATTAACGTGCAAACCACCCTTGGGGGTGAAGGGGTTAACATCTGTCCTCTGCTATCTAAGAAAAACGCAACAGCGGAAAACTTCTAAGCTCAGAGGGTGTGGAGGAGACCAATCTGAGCTTACATACTGTATATCCTCCATGGTGGTTTCTCAATCCATGCTCCCTGCTAAGGTTTTTATCGCTGGCAGTGAGCTGCCAATTACTGTTTTTGTGGATAGTGGTTCAGCCACAAATCTCATTGATGAGGAGTTTGCGCGCACAGCAGGTTTTAGGATTGAAAAACTGTCTCATCCTATCCGCGTGGTCACCATCAATGCTTCTCCTCTCTCTCAGGGGGAGATTACTGAATTTGTGGCTGAGGTGAAACTCCACATTGGAGTTCTACATTCCGAGCGGGTTACATGTCAGGTGCTCAGGAATCTTCCTGCTCAGGTGGTTTTGGGTTTTCCTTGGTTGTCTATGCACAACCCGGTAATTGACTGGAAAACCCAGGACATAATTCAGTGGAGCGAATTCTGCCAGGAGAATTGCCTGGCCACATGTGTGGCTGCGGTGACTTCAAGCGTTCCGGAGTCACTTCTGGATTTTGTGGATGTGTTCTCTGAGAAGGGTTGTTCAGAGTTGCCGCCACATCGTCCCTATGACTGTTCTATCAGGTTTAAACCAGGGGCCAAATTGCCTAAAGCAAGGATGTTTAACATCTCTGGTCCGGAGAGACACGCGTTAAAAGATTACATTGCTGAAAGCTTGAGCAAAGGGCACATCAGGCCGTCATCCTCGCCGGTGGCAGCAGGGTTCTTCTTCGTGAAGAAGAAAGATGGCGGATTACGCCCGTGTTTGGATTTCAGGGAGTTGAACCAGATTACGGTTCGTGATCCATACCCTATGCCACTCATACCAGATTTGTTCAACCAGGTGGCAGGTGCTAAGTGGTTTACCAAGCTTGACCTCAGGGGGGCGTACAACCTCATAAGAGTCCATCAAGGTGATGAGTGGAAGACGGCTTTTAATACCCCTGAGGGTCATTTTGAAAATTTGGTGATGCCATTTGGGTTGACTAACGCACCTGCAGTGTTCCAACATTTCATCAATGATGTGTTCTCGCATGTTTTGGGGAAATTCGTTATCGTGTACCTAGATGACATTCTCATATATTCTTGCGACCGTGATGCTCATTTAGATCATGTCAGGCAGGTGTTACAGCTTCTCAGAGAGAATAAGCTGTATGCTAAACTTGAGAAATGTGTATTTTCTGTTCAAGAGTTGCCTTTCTCGGGTTATATTGTGTCTGCTTCTGGTTTTAAAATGGACGCCGCTAAGGTGCAAGCGGTGCTGCATTGGGAACGTCCTGATAACCTGAAAGCACTTCAGCGGTTCCTTGGGTTTTCTAACTACTATAGGAAATTTATCAAGGATCTTTCCATCATTGCTAAACCGCTAACTGACATGACTAAAAAGGGTACCAATTTCTCCGTTTGGCCTGAGGCTGCTGTGCGCGCATTTGAATTTCTTAAGAACAGTTTTGTTTCAGCCCCCATTCTTGTGCAGCCAGATGTATCAAAACCCTTTGTTGTGGAAGTCGATGCGTCTGAGGTTGGTGTGGGGGCGGTACTATCTCAAGGCTCATCTTTTAGTGGTTTGCGTCCGTGCGCCTATTTCTCCAAGATACTGTCGTCCGTCGAACGTAATTACGATATCGCAACAGGGAGTTGTTGGCAATTAAGTTGGCCTTTGAGGAATGGCGACACTTCTTGGAGGGGTCGGTACGTCAGGTAACTGTTATTACTGATCATAAGAATCTGCTGTATTTGAAGTCAGCCAAGCGTCTGTCCCCCAGGCAGGCTCGCTGGGCATTGTTTTTCACGCGGTTCAATTTTGTTGTCACTTATAGACCGGGGTCTAAAAACACTAAGGCGGATGCTCTGTCCAGGTGTTTTCTGGGGGGAGAACCTCGGGAGGATCCAGTACCCATCCTCCAAAAGGGTGTTGTGGTTTCGGCTCTCACTACCGAGGTTGAGGCTGAGATTGCCGAGGCTCAGGAGGAGGTACCATCTGAGCTTCCCATCAACAAATCTTTTGTACCGCTTCATCTCCGCTTAAAGGTTTTGGCGGAGCATCATGATGCTGTCCTGGGTGGTCACCCAGGGGTTAGAGGTACCTTGGAGTTGGTGTCACGTCGGTTTTGGTGGCCCAAGATCCGACAGGACGTGGTCTCATACGTGTCAGCTTGTACCACGTGCGCTAGAGCTAAGACGCCCCGCTCCCGTCCTGTTGGCACACTACTTCCTCTTGAGGTACCTAGTAAGCCGTGGATGGAAATCTCCATGGATTTCATCACTGATTTGCCCTCATCAGCTGGGAACACGGTCATCTTGGTGATTGTTGATCGGTTTTCTAAAATGTCGCACTTTGTGTCTTTGCCTTCGTTGCCTAACGCTAATACTCTGGCTCAGGTATTTGTGCTGGAGGTGGTCAGACTTCATGGGGTTCCGTCTGACATCGTGTCTGATAGGGGTACTCAGTTTGTGGCAAAATTTTGGAAAGCATTTTGCTCACGGCTGGGGATCAAGTTGTCTCATTCTTCGGCATTTCATCCTCAGTCAAATGGTCAGACGGAGCGTATGAACCAAAATTTGGAACAGTACCTACGCTGCTTTGTCTCTGATAACCAGGAGGAGTGGTCTACCTTTCTTCCTTTGGCTGAGTTTGCCATCAATAATCACCGCCAGGGCCCAGGAGTCATCTGAGGAGTCTTCGTTTTTTTGTGTTTACGGGCTACATCCTCAATTTTGTACTTTGAGTCAGAGGGGCTCTTCCGGCGTTCCGGAGGAGGACCAGTTAGGAGCACAATTGTTATCAGTCTGGAGGAGAGTTAACCCCTTAGTGATGGAGCCACATTTTTTAAATCTGACCAGTGTCACTTTATGTGGTAATAACTCTGCAACGCTTCAACAAATCCCAGTGATTTTGGGATTGTTTTTTCGTGACACATTATACTTTATGATAATGATAAATTTAGGTCGATATGTTTTGTGTTTATTTATAAAAAATATCAAATATTTGAGAAAAATGTTAAAAAATTAGCAATTTTCTAAATTTGAATGATTATCCCTTTAATCCAGATGGTCATACCATAGCAAACCATTAATAAACAACATTTCCCACATGTCGGCTTTACATCAGCACCATTTGTCAAATGTTATTTTATTTTGTTAGCATTTTAGGAGGATTAGAAAAGTAAAACCTACAAAAACATGGAAGCCAATGCCACAAATAAGAATAAAGTTTAAACAAATTCTTTATTAAACAATAAAATTACACACAAAAACGGAGACACAAATGCACAAAATAGTGCCGCCATATACAGGGTAATATGGTTAACAAAATATGTATACAAAAATCCATATTAGTAACAATCCAAAAAGACGCAAAAAAACCCAATCCAGATTCAAAATAACAAGAATAGGGCTAACTATGTAGATGTCCTGGATATATAAACCAAAATGTAGCACTAAATATGTACCCATATAAGGATAATATACAGAGTGAAATGCTTAATGCATATGTAGCCACATAGAAATAGTATATAAAGTGTAGTACTTAATATATGCCACATAAGGATAGTATACAAAGTGCAGTGCTTAATATATATACACATAGCCACATAGGAATAGCCATACTATTAAGAGCTATCATGGGTAAAAAACAATCCATAGCAAGTGCTCCATGAATATGCGCTTACATGTAATCTATAATAAGAAAAGTTGGATACATAACCTGTATATGCGGTACCTCACCCGACGCGCGTTTCGCATTTAGCTTCTTCTTACGGGGTCTGTCTGGCACATTGTAGCTGTTAACTCTATTTATAGCCCTACTTTTGCATTGGTGACAGCGGTGTAGTAATGGCGCTCACGCCCGTGTTCCAGGACGCCGCGCCTGCGCAGATAGGCGTCACACGTCACTGGTTCGAGCCCCCATCCGACGCGTCAGAATGGAGGGGCGGAGTCAGATGACGCGATAGGACGCGTTACCACGGAGACGCCTGCATCCGGACACCAGGCCGAGCGCGCTCACCACTAAAGATATATGCTCTGCATAGAAACAATGTAGACGCATACAAATGGAGGGACCGCCATAGAAACAAGAACAATGTTCCCACTGAATAGATATATATATAGATATCAAGCATACATGTTAGTCATAAATGTATTAAATTAACACAAACATGAGAAATTAGACAAATATACTAAATATTAATACAGAAAAAACAACAAAATCACCATATTTATACCATAAACAGTGTAAGATAAAGTGCATATTTAAACATCTTATTCACATAAAAAAAATTTTTTTAGTGTACATATAAAAGTAATAAATACTTGTTATCATATATAGTGCATAAGAATGTGCATATTTTGACCATATTCTACAATTAATTAAAATGTACATATACCAATAATAGACATAGACAATAAATACCATAAACCAAAAAATTAAACAACATATATGCAGACATATATAGAGAGAAACAATGGCTCCTTAAATCTTCCCATTAATATTTATCTTTCTGCATTTTCTTTGTACGGACATAAATACTCCAGGGCCATAATTCTCCAGACTCCTCCAAATGGATAACTCCATCCCAGTCACCAAGGCGAACAAAAGTTCATTATCAAGCAGGATAAATATAAAACTAAAATACAAAATACATATAAATTAATAAAAACAGAATATTAAAACACAAGCTAAAATGTTAAAAACAAAAACAGACTACAGGAAAGGGGCGAAGCTAAGGACTTCATTTAAGCCATACGGTTGGACAGAGTTAATTTTCATAATCCATCTTGCCTCTAATTGGGCCAGGGTTTTTTTCCAGTTGCCACCTCTTAGATCTATAAATACTTTATCAATTCCTGATATTTTCAGAAGTTTGGCATTGCAGTCATGAACAAGTTTAAAATGTCTCGGTATAGGTTTTAATTCCGAGAGATTATCTACTTCACGTGCATTGATTATATCCCTGTAATGTTCTCTAACTCTGATTTTAAGTTGTCTTGATGTAAGGCCCACATAAATTTTTCCGCACGGGCAGATGGCATAGTATATCACACCTATGGAGTTGCATGTGATATGTTGGGTGATGGTAAATGTTCTCAAACCATCACTTGATACAAATGTCAGTGCTCTTTGCATATTGGGGCACGCGATACAATCATTACACATTTTGAGCCAAATGCTCTATTCACATCTTCACCAGCATAGTAGCTGTGTACCAACATGTCTTTTAAATTACGAGACCTTCTGTATGTGACAGATGGAGTGTCACTCACATGTTTGGTAATGGTGGAATCAGTTTTTAATATAGCCCAATATTTATTAAGGGCCTGTCTCATATCTGCCCATTTACCACTGTAGGTGGATATAAATCTCACCTTCGATTCCTTCTTTGTTGTTCCTATTTTTGGTTGTATTAAATCAATTCGTCTTTTTGCTACTGCCTTCTTGTAGCCTCTTTTAATACTCCTATTGGAATATCCTCTATTTTGAAACCTCTCTGTAAGATCTTCAGCCTGTTTATTGAATAGGGCATCACTCGAGCATATTCTCCTGATCCGTAGGAATTGACCAGTAGGTATTCCATTCACCAATGGGCGAGGATGTGAAGATGACGCATGAAGTAGCGAATTCGTAGCAGTACTTTTTCTGAACACATCAGTTTCCAAAACATTTTGGGGTCCTTTGGATATCAAAATATCCAAAAATTCTATACTGCATTGATTATATTTGCAGGTTAATTTGATGTTCATAGGGTTACTGTTTAGTATTTCCACGAAAGAGAGAAGGTCCTGTTCTGTGCCCTGCCAAATCAAGAAAATATCATCAATAAAATGTACCCAGAACAGGACCCTCTCAATGTATGCTATTGGATTGGTAAAGAAGATTGTCCTCTCCCATGCCCCCAAAAATAAATTTGCATATGAGGGGGCAAATGCCGCCCCCATTGCAGTTCCTTGTTTTTGCAGATATATGGTGCTTTTAAAAATAAAATAATTATGTTCCAGTACAAACCATAACAGGGAAATGAGAAATTGTCTGAATTCAATGTCATAATCAGTCATTGCCAAAAATGTTTGTACTGCCTTTACCCCATCATTGTGCTGAATCGACGTATACAAAGATTCGACGTCTAAAGTGACTAACCACATGTCTTCTTCCATAGGGATACCTTCAATTTTACCCAGGACATCCCCCGTATCTCTAATATATGAAGGCAGTGTTTGAACTATAGGTTTTAAATGAAAATCAAGATACTTACATATGGTTTCGCATAGACTTGCATTGCCCGAGACTATCGGTCGTCCCGGTGGGGCAGATAGACTTTTATGAATCTTGGGGGTAAAATATATACACGCCGTTTTTGGATACATGGATATCAAGTTGTCTCTCAAATCCTTGGTTATAATTCCTTCTTGGAAGGCTTTTTCAAGTATTTTCTCCAATTCACTCTGGAATGCCAAGGTGGGGTTATACGTTAATCTCTTATAACATGTTGTATCTCTAAGCTGCCTAAACGCTTCCTTTTCATATTGTTTTAGTGGCCATTAGTGTTGAGCGATACCGTCCGATACTTGAAAGTATCGGTATCGGAAAGTATCGGCCGATACCGGCAAAATATCGGATCCAATCCGATACCGATACCCGATACCAATACAAGTCAATGGGACTCAGGTATCGGACGGTATTCCTGATGGTTCCCAGGGTCTGAAGGAGAGGAAACTCTCCTTCAGGCCCTGGGAACCATATAAATGTGTAAAATAAAGAATTAAAATAAAAAATATCGCTATACTCACCTGTCCGACGCAGCCGGGACCTCGGCGATTGTAAGCGGCAGCGTTGTTTCTTTAAAATTCGCGCTTTTACTTGCTTACGTGAATTCCCGGCTTCTGATTGGTCAGGGCGGCCATGTTGCCGGGACTCGGACCAATCACAGCAAGCCGTGACGAAATTACGTCACGGCTTGCTGTGATTGGTCCGCGTCCCGGCAATATGGCGCCGTGACCAATCACAAGCCGTGACGTCACGGGAGGCTGGACACGCGCGCTTTTCAAAATAAGCGCGTGTCCAGCCTCCCGTGACGTCACGGCTTGTGATTGGTTAATGGCGGCCATGTTCCTGGGACGCGGACCAATCACAGCAAGCCGTGACGTAATTTCGTCACGGCTTGCTGTGATTGGTCCGCATCCCGGCAATATGGCGCCGTGACCAATCACAAGCCGTGACGTCACGGGAGGCTGGACACGCGCGCTTTTCAAAATAAGCGCGTGTCCAGCCTCCCGTGACGTCACGGCTTGTGATTGGTTAATGGCGGCCATGTTGCCGGGACGCGGACCAATCACAGCAAGCCGTGACGTAATTTCGTCACGGCTTGCTGTGATTGGTCCGAGTCCCGGCAACATGGCCGCCCTGACCAATCAGAAGCCGGGAATTCACGTAAGCAAGTAAAAGCGCGAATTTTAAAGAAACAACGCTGCCGCTTACAATCGCCGAGGTCCCGGCTGCGTCGGACAGGTGAGTATAGCGATTTTTTTTATTTTAATTCTTTCTTTTACACCTTTTTACATTAATGTTGTTTCGATACCGATATCCGATATTACAAAAATATCGGATCTCGGTATCGGAAATTCCGATACAGCAAGTATCGGCCGATACCCGATACTTGCAGCATCGGAATGCTCAACACTAGTGGCCATACAACAATATTTCCCCCTTTATCAGCGGGTTTTATTACCACTCCCCTTAGATTTTTAAGTTCATTCAAAGCTATTCTCTGATTATATGTCAAATTATCATTATGTATCCCTCTAGCGATTTGCTCAAATTCCTTTGTCACCAACTTGACAAACAGTTCGATATTGGGGTATAAATTAAGGGGAGGAAACTTTTTAGGGATAGGTGGTGCAAATTTTCTACTCACTTGTAAATCATCTTGTTGTTCATCCCTCAATTCCTCCAATACTGCTATGGTTTCCAGTTCATCTCTACTCCACTCTTCACCCCTAATGGATTTATCGTGTAATTTTTTTAAAACTAATTTGCTTGCAAAGAGGTGAAGATCTTTTATCGCTGAAAATGAGTCAAAGGGGGAAACAGGAGAAAATGTTAGTCCTAATCCTAGAACTTCTAATTGTGATTCTGTTAATTGTATTTCAGATAAATTAATCACCTGCATTTTAGGAGGATTAAAAAAGTAGCAGCAATTTTAATTTTTTTCAAATAAATTTACAAAATTTATTTCTTTAGGGACTTATCCATGTTTGAAGTGACTTTAGGGGTCCCATATATTGGGAAACCCCCAAACGTGATACCATTTTAAAAACAGCACCCGTAGACATATTGAAAACTGCTGTCAGGTAGTTTATTAACCCTTCAGGTGCTTTACAGGAATTAATGCAAAGTGGTATGACAGAAATGAAAATGTGCATTTTTACCACCTAAATGTCGGTAACTTCTAAACAGATTACTAGAGCCGTCAGACTGTAAGGCCGCTATTTGGTCGTGAATTGCCATGGCAAACATCAGGACCACAAAATAATGATCTGAGGGCACCAGTTTGGATAAAGAGGAAGCCCCCACACTCTGTTAACCATTTATAGTGATGTAGTCATTATTGACAGCAGCATCTAAGGGGTTAAACAGATTTGGATGGTGCAAACACTGATCGTGGCTGATACAGCAAATTGTCAGCTGTAGTGCACAGTCAACAGCTGCTGGATTGTCACCTGTACGGGGAGGCTATTCTCTTATATCTCAGGTCAGTTAACCCCTTCCCGACATGTGACGGTATAGTACGTCACATGTCGGGACCCCCGCTTTGATGTGCGCTCCGGCGGTGAGCGCACATCAAAGTCGCGACATGTCAGCTGTTTTTTACAGCTGACATGTGCGCGCAATAGCGGCGGGTGAAATCGCGATCACCCGCCGCTATTAACTAGTTAAATGCCGCTGTCAAGCGCAGACAGCGGCATTTAACTACCGCATCCGGCCGTGCGGCCGGATATGAGCGCATCGCCGACCCCTGTCACATGATCGGGGGTCGGCGATGCTCCTCCATTGTAACCATAGAGGTCCTTGAGACCTCTATGGTTACTGATTGCCGGTGGCTGTGAGCGCCCCCCTGTGGTCGGCGCTCACAGCACACCTGCATTTTAGCTACATAACAGCGATCTGATGATCGCTGTTATGTAGCAGAGCCGATCGGGCTGTGCCTGCTTCTAGCCTCCCATGGAGGCTATAGAAGCATGGCAAAAGTAAAAAAAAAAAGTTTTTAAAAATGTGAAAAAAATAAAAAAAACATAAAAGTTTAAATCACCCCCCTTTCGCCCCAATCAAAATAAATCAATAAAAAAAACCAAAAACCTACACATATTTGGTATCGCCGCGTTCAGAATCGCCCGATCTATCAATTAAAAAAAAGCATTAACCTGATCGCTAAATGGCGTAATGAGAAAAAAATTCGAAACGCCAGATTTACGTTTTTTTGGTCGCCACGACATTGCATTAAAATGCAATAACGGGCGATCAAAAGAACGTATCTACACCAAAATGCTATCATTAAAAACGCCAGCTCGGCACGCAAAAAATAAGCCCTCACCTGACCCCAGATCACGAAAAATGGAGACGCTACGAGTATCGGAAAATGGCGCAATTTTGTTTTGTTTTGTTTTTTGCAAAGTTTGGAATTTTTTTTCACCACTTAGGTGAAAAATAACCTAGTCATGTTAGGTGTCTATGAACTCGTAGTGACCTGGAGAATCATAATGGCAGGTCAGTTTTAGCATTTAGTGAACCTAGCAAAATAGGCAAGCAAAAAACAAGTGTGGGATTGCACTTTTTTTGCAATTTCACTGCACTTGGAATTTTTTTCCCGTTTTCTAGTACACGACATGCTAAAACCAATGATGTCGTTCAAAAGTACAACTCGTCCCGCAAAAAATAAGCCCTCACATGGCCAAATTGACGGAAAAATAAAAAAGTTATGGCTCTGGGAAGGAGGGGAGCGAAAAACGAAAACGGAAAAACGGAAAAAGCTCCGGGGGTGAAGGGGTTAAAAGACGTATTGGCTGTCATTAAGGGGTTAAACAGCACCTGTTGAGTGTGGGTGCTAGGTACAAACGTGTGGCTGACAGTAGGCGTGTGCCAGGTCCGGACCTGAGTGTGGATGACTGGGTGTGGTTATCCACAAAAAACATAAGACTCAAAATACCGTCCCTTAAATTGGGTCCACGGTTTATTGGTCCATTTAGGGTCAACGCCGTCATTAACCCAGTAGCGTACCGATTGGAGCTCCCTACGGTGTATAAGATACACAACGTGTTCCACAGGTCTCTTCTAAAGAAGGTGGTGGGTTCTGTGGACGCGGCGCCTATGCCACCCCCAGTCTTGGTGGATGGTAATTTGGAGTTTGAAGTCTCCAAGGTGGTTGACTCTCGTGTAGTGCACCGCACTTTACAGTACTTGGTACACTGGCGTGGTTATGGGCCTGAGGAGAGGTCCTGGATACCAGCCTCGGACATTCATGCGGATCGTCTGGTCAGGTTTTTTCATCGTCGCCATTCAGACAAGCCGGGTCCTATAAGCCGTGAGGGCCCTGGGGTCCCTCATAGAAGGCGGGGTACTGTCATGTCGGACGCTGTTCAGACCAGGTCGTTCGACAGACAGCGGTAATTCCGCTTTTGACCACTATTTGCTCATTGGCATCGTCTAGATTTTATCTAGCTGTTCCAGGGTTAATTTACCTGATCCTCGGATTGGAAGCTGGGCCATGCCCATTGCCTTTAAATAGCTCTCCTGATCATTGGGCGTCGCCGATTATAGCTTCTGTCTTGTGCGTTGTTATCTCGGTCTGGAGTGGAGAGCTGGTTGTTGGAGATTCGTTGCTGGTGGTGTATTTTCCTTTGTCTTATTTACTCCTTCCTATATTTGTACAGTCTTGGAAGAAAAAAGTGTGGCAGCACTGCCTCATGTGCGAGATAAATCGTGGAATTCAGAATTTACATGGAGAGCCTGATATATCCAGGAGGTGCTCGCATCCAGAAAGAAGATAATAATATGCAATGAAAAAATAGAAAAGAATGCGGCATTCTTTTCTATTTTTTCATTGCTTCCTATATTTGTATTTATTTTGCCCTGCACATTTATAGTGTATTCCTGAGTGACTGCGGCGTGGTGTATATTTTCCTTTATCCTTGTCTGTGCTAACTGTGGGTATTGGTGAATTACCTCTTCACTGGGTGGTGGGCGGAGGTTTCAGCCTAGGGTTGAAACAGGAGACAGGGAGAGGTTCGAGGCCTGGACATGCACACCATCAGTGTAAACTCCAGGTAGAGGGTCAGTCAGGATTTCCCTAGTCTGAGGGAAATTGCAGGGGCCCGGGTTATTAGCTCTCGCTCACCTAGTCTCCCCGTGACAGCAGCCCCATAGTTGTCCCTGGACTACTCCAGGTCAGGGATATTGGCTTCAGGGGATGCTTCCTCATCCTACTTTCTAGCCAGTACATTGAACGGAAAGTGACCATTTACATCATGTGACTTTGTTACCATAGCCTATTCCTGGGGACATACTGGACTACTGGGGGCTATGGTTTTAACTCATAAATCCCAGAACAAAGGGAAATCTCAACCGATAACAATACCATGCAATAAGTCTTTGACCACTCCCACTTAGTTGGGACACAAAACCACAGTCTGTGAGTACATCACCCTAGGCCATAGGATGGTTCTTGGCATCTCCATGGATACACTTTACTTCCACCCCCTTCCCAGGGACTAGCACATGTGGAAGGGTGCCCTTGCCAGGGTCTCCAAACTACCTGAGTCCAGAACTCCCATCAGTTGGAGACCGTTCACAGTCACCTGGCAATCCTGAGGCTTGTCGCTGGGATGAGAAACAGCACTGCAGGCAGAGTAGGCAAAGTCGGGGGTAGCACCAGCCTATGCTGCAGTCCATTGGATCCGAAGTCAATGGACATTGGGCTGATATATGACCCAGGACTCAACACCTCCAACAGACAAGAGTACGAGATGTACCCTTTGAATCCATCTCTGACCCCTCCTAGGTCTTTGTGCGCCCCTCAGATGTGAAATTGAGGCCCTTCTTTTGGGTCTCCCAGAGATGTGACCTCAGGCTCCCTTGATTCCTCAGGGAGTTCTCCATGGGCAAGTTATCTTTTCATGAGGCTCACAAGGTCATCTGCATTCTGGGGATCTCCCAGGTGTGATACACACGGCCTGTGTAGACTGTTCTCAGAGAGAGTCTGACTTTTCTCTCTCTTTAGTTCCAAGACACATCCAGTCTGCTCCCCCAGCAGAGTAACCTAGATGAACACCCAGCCTGGTTATATGCAGAGCTTAGCCAGGTGCACCTAATCAGACTCCAAAGAGCTAGGATTTAACCATAGCCTACCTGACATTACTACATATATCTTTCATTCTGTCTAAGAATATTATTTATTATTTTCTATATATTTGCTTACAATTTTCTTACTACTGGAACAAAGTTAAATGGTTGCTGTCAAGCCTTTCAGTGACCTTTACCACAAGTAAAACACTTTCTGAGAAAACATGCTTCAGTAATGGCTATAAAAAGAAACATTCATCACCCACATTTCATTACGAAAAAAAGGCTTTTAATTTCTTACTTTATAGTCATATGCTCTTCTTTAGAATCCCAAAGAGATGGATCCTCCTTTTAAAAATAATAACAAGCTAGATCCAGGGATGAAAGTGGGCACAACCTGTGAAAATGCACCATGTAATTTAGAGGAAGAAAAACCTCCACCCAAATGAAAATGCAGAGTATATGTTTTCTAGAATTGATATACAGTGAACAGTATTTCTACAGTGCAAAAAGATGTAGAGTTTAGGAAATGTAAAGCAGATCCAAAGATAGGTCTCTGTTCTATTAAATCCAACTTACACTCGATCAAGTGCACTGACTCCATATCAGCTTAGTAGGAAGAGCTAGGAAGTGACCAAAGGACACAGACTCGATTATTTTACCCCATCCAATGGGCTCCACTATCTTTAAGTCCCAGGTGTAGCAATGGACAATTATCCGTAAGATGCTGTGACCAGTACATACTACACTGTAGGGCATATTAAGGAAGTTATTACTTTATTTGATTAATTACTTTTACATAAATTTGTTGGGATATTTATTAATGATACATAAGATGACCATATATATTCTGATTTATTTACAGTAATATGTATCTTCTATTCACTTATGAAATGTAGGTTTGCAAAATTGACAGCTGCAGCCTTATAGCTGACACTTTAAAATCAGATACTTAGCAACTTACAGTCAATTTGGTCATCAGTTTCCGACAACCTAATTATCAAGAGACAACCAATATGGCTACCAGTTTGGGGTAAAGTCTTCTTTTACACTAACCATTTTAATTTGAAATGAAATCTCTATATGAATTGAACGGAAGGTAAATATACTGTGTACAATGGCTAGTATCTACCTCTCTAAATATTGCTGGAGAAGGATAGTTTTATCTAGCTAATTTGTTGATACCTACCATAACTGACTGTAAATATTAATTATAACCAGAATAAATGTATAAAAATGTATAATAAATGTATAAACAAAATAATTAATGGGCAATCTATCTGAAGAAAAGGTAAGGGGTGTGATAAAACAATTTTAAGAGTTGAGAATAAAAAAATAACAGAACTCCAGTCAGGTGTGCACATCTGTACTCAGGACCAGGGCAGTTCAAATAAGAAGTTTAGGTAGGACGACAAAAGGATTTTTCAACAGCTTGTTGGATGTGTTATTAATGCGAGACAATTTAGAGTCCTTAGAAAATACTCTAGAAATGCAATTTGATGTAAAAAAAATCTAGGCCAGAATTATGATACATCATTTTAGCAAATTATTGATAACGGAGTGAATCAATACAGCTATTATAATCCATCATTTGCCAATCTAATATATAAAGCTGAATGTATGTATGTGTGTGTGTATGTCCGGGATTGGCATCTGAACCGTCGCAGCTACAGCCACAAAATGTTGCAGTCACACGTCTGGACCCCGAGAGCGTCATAGGCTATGTTGTGAGGTGAAATTTTAACCCCGCGCTTTCCAATTCACCAAACAATTTTGCCCCTATCTACATAATGGGGAAAAAGTGAAAAGAAAAGTGTTGGAGGCGTCGCAGCTACAGGCACAAAATTTTGCACAGTCACACGTCTGGACCCCGAGAGCGTCAAAGCTATGTTGTGAGGTGAAATTTTAACCCCACGCTTTCCAATTCACCAAACAATTTTGCCTCTATCTACATAATGGGGAAAAAATGAAAGGAAAAGTGTTGGAGGCAAATTAACAGCTGCCAGATGTGAACAAGGGGGACTTAAAGAATGAGAGCGATGGCGCCAAAGAGTATATACTGTACAGTTGCTAAGGTGGGGCCCCGACATGGGATAATCACCACACCACCACGGGGATATGAACACATGCACAAAATGTGCCACACACTACCACGTGCTCGAACACATATACCACCCTCAGCGCACATTTCACCACACATACACCAACCTCGCCACATAAAAGTCAAAACACAAAAGTCGCCGCTCAAAACTCGCCACGCGCAAAACTCTCCACATGCAAAACTCGCCACACGTGCAAAACTCACCTCATGGAAAACTCACCACACGCAAAACTTGCACACGCAGAAAAATTGCCACATGCACAAAAGTTGCAACACATGCAAAAGTTGCCTCACACAAAACTTGCACATACTCAAAAGGCACCACACATAAAACTCGCCACGCGCAAAACTCACCATGTGCAAAACTTGCTGCACACAACTTGCTACACTAACCTGTCACATGCAACTCGACACACAAAAAGTTGCTACACGCATGTCGCCACACAAAACTCATCTCACAAAAGTCGCTACATGCATGTCGCCACATGCAACTCAACACACACAACTTGACACACGAAACTCACCCTAAAACACACACAAGTCTGGTATTATCCTTTAAAAATAAAAATCTGATTGATAAGCAGACATATACTATATATAAGGGAGATGACAAACATGTATATACTGAGGTGAAAATGAGAGGTGTGAGGTGAAAATGAAAAGGTGTGAGTGCAAAATGAGAGGAGTGAGGGAAAATAGTGGAGTGATCGGAAAATGACAGATGTGAGGTCGAAATGACAAGTGTTAGGGGGGAATGAGAGGAGTGAGGGGGAAAATAAGAGGAGTGAGGGGGAAAATGAGAGGTGTGAGGGAGAAAATGAGAGATGTGAGGGGGAAAATGAAAGATGTGATGGGGAAAATGAGAGGTGTGATGGGAAAATAAGATAAGTGAGGTGCTATAACTAACCACAGATATTTACTATGCCCAGGCAACGCCGGGCTCTTCAGCTAGTATCTTATATTACTTGTTATTTGCCCGCATTCTCCACCACGTGATATGGAAATCTGTGGCGTATCAACAGAGATACTGATTTGTTCTGTTGTTCACAAGAAAAAAAAGCTCACACAGAAGATTGACTTCCAGTTCCAGGAACACAAGGTCTAGACGGGAGGCCAAACTAGGTTCATATGACACAGCTTAAAGGGGTTTGACTATTTGTGAGAAACTAATGACCTATTCATAATCATCAATATGAGATTGGTGGGGGTCTAACACCCGGCACCCCTACCAATGGCGCAACATGTGGAGATACTGTAAATATAATGGTTTAAGTCCTGAGTCAATTATAACGTAGCCACATGTGATGCTCAACAGGAGAAAGGTAACATCAAAAATAGGAAAAAATAAAAAACTGCGGCAATCACCCACCCCGGGTGGAAGGTACAGACATACAGAAAAAAAAATGACTGCCGTTTCACTCAGCCAAGCGCTTCATCTAGGCTTTTTTCCGAGCTTTCACGAAGCACTTTGCAGGGTGAAACAGTCATCGTTCTGTTTTATTTTCACCCGGTATGTAATAAAGGATTAACTTTTTAGCCATGGGGTGATTGCCACAGTTTTTCTCTTGCTATTTTTGATATCATATTGTATGTGCATAACAGCACCTATATCTCTATGATAAAACACTTTAAACTAAACCATCTGACCCCTATCCTACTTTAGCAAGATTAGATATAGAATATTTGCAATGTTACATTACTTTTGATTATTATTCTCAATGCATATAACAATTAAAACAAATATTCCAGATGGGCAACCAATATGCACCCAGAAAACACAAATAAAGCACATACTTACTAACATCAGTGCTGGTAACATAGGGAAATGAAGTTCACCTGACAACCCCCAATCTTACTGGACCACCCATTAGGTAGATAGCATTCCTATGCCTTATTTTTCCTTTGATTGTGCTCCAGGGGAGATAACACTTACTGCTGGATTCTGCCATGGTTTACTGCCAACTTTTGGCCATTGCAATATGTTTTTATTGAAATGTTGAATGTGAACATGCACACTGTCCAAAAAGGAAAACCACTTTCAGAAAAAATCAGGGACCACAATATATGTTACTGCAAAATAACTATTGCAAGACTCGTTAGTGGTCTGATTGTGACTTGTAGGATCGCTACGTCCAACAGGTGGCGCTATGGAGTTCATGTCCTCTTCTTCTCTGAAGAGGCAATTTGCATATAAAATAACTAAACATTTTTAGCGTTGGATTATACAATCCAGAAGTTGTAAAGTCATTGTGTCGTCTCTCTGTGACTGGCTGGAGATTTGTTACCTTTCGGGAAACCAATAGAAAGCTTCGTATCAGGAAACAAACTCTTCCATATAGGGACTAAATCCCTCAAAAGAGAAGAAGGGGAGTGTGACCATATCTAAAGGACTCCTACAGGGCAAACATTCTCCTGAAAGCCGGATTACTGATGTCAACTCTCAGTTTGGGCTACAATAACAGGAAATCCTTGAGTGTTTACTCTGGACGGTGGCTTGTGATGGGACATTCTCTTTCTCCTCATTTCCTTGGTATGTCTGTTTCCTATGATTAAAATACTCCAGCCGGGAACACTAAAGGAGGAAAATGATAATATGAATGATTAGAAAAAGAAAAGAGAATGTCCTTATATTGTGACCAGGATGTGTCGAGCTGCGCGTGGAGAAAACCAAATCCTGCGCGTTCTGCCTCCAGATCGGCATGGCGTGTTCTGATCACTATCTCACTTCCCAGACAATTCCTCACTGTGACGTAGTTTAATAGCTGCCGAGGCTGAAAATATTCACACATCTAGGTCCAAGTCTAGCAATAAAAAAGACGCTAAAGCTGTTCCTATATTCACCATTCGCTCACTTGTCTATCACTAGACATTATTAACATATGAGTCAGTACAGATTCCATTGAGACATTCTCCCTCTGAATGGAATTCCTAAGTGTCAGGATCAGAACCCCGAGGGCTGGAAAAGGATTTCTGTCTTATGACGTATACTCTTTTCTTAGTTCTGCTTGGCAAAAAAAGAAAAAAAAAGCTCATCCAGCAAATATTGGAATGAACATAGCATCACACATTACCTCAGAGCCAAGCTGGTTAATCAGATGAATGTATCAGAAATGCAAGTAAACCAATAATACGTCAGTGATATTCTTACTTTTATTTGGTTGATAGATGGTCGGAGGGAATCTGTCGGCTGTTTTTTGCTATGTAATCTGAGAGCAGCATGATGGAGAGGCAGAGACATTCCTATCATTTCATTACGCTTCATGAATACTTACTACTTTGTGGTGGTGTCACATAAAATCCCAATAACATATATTTAAGATTGGCTGTAACATGAAAAAACATGGAAAAGCTCACGACGAGGCATTGTATATGTACAGCTGGTGAAATAAGTATTGAAGACGTCAACAATTTTCTAAGTAAATCTATTTCTAAAGGTGCCATTGAAATGAAATTCTCACCCAGTGCCGGCTCCAGATTTTCATGGGACCAATGCGAAAGAGTCTCAGTGCGTCCCTTTAACACATACCACAATTCATCATGCACAGATACAACAGAGAAATATAGGTATACAATGCTAAAGAATTCACTTCTTACATTACATGAGTGATATCTATTGTAAATTCTACAATAGGTCTGAAACAGGACAGTATAGTCCTCCATACAGTGCTCCATACAGAATAATCCTCCATACAGAATAATGAACCCCATATAATGCTCCATACAGACTAATGAGCCCCATATATTATTCCATACAATATTATGGGCACCACATAGTGCTCCATACAGAATAATGAGTCCCATATATTGTTCCATACAGAATAATGAGCCCCATATATTGCTCCATACAGTATTATGGTCATCACATAGTGCTCCATACAGAATTATGAGCCCCATACATTGCTCCATACAGTATTATGGGCACCACCTAGTGCTCAATACTGTATAATGAGCCATATATATTACTCTATACAGAATAATATGCCCCATATATTGCTCCATACAGAATAATAAGCCCCATATAATGCTCCAAAGAGAATGATGAGCCCCATATATTGCTCCATACAGAATGACGAGCCCCATATATTGCTCCATACAGAATAATGAGCCCCATATATTGCTCCATATAGTATTATGGTCGTCACATGGTGCTCCATACAGAATAATGAGCCCCATATATTGCTCCATACATTGTTCCATACATACAGTATATGATGTTCCAGTTTATAATGGGCCCCATATATGATGCTCCAGAGTATAATGGGCAAAATATATGATGCCCAAATGTATAATAGGCCCTATATATGATGTTCCAGTATATGATGGGCCCCATATACAGGGTCATACTGGCCCACCAGAGAACCGGAGGATTCTCCAGTATGCCCAGGCACTGACACCTGCTGGCATACTGGCCAGCAGCTGTCTAAGGCCCTCACTGCTCTAGGGGCCCCCAGCCAGTGGCTATGGGGCCCCTGAGTCAAGGGGGCCCACCCTGTGCCAGTGAAGCAGCAGCGGGTGACAGGAAGCCATACCTGTCCCCACTGCTAAAGAGAAATGAATATTCACGGAGTGAATACCATTTCACTTTAATATCGGGCAGCATTAGCTGCAGCTAACACTGCCCGCATGGAAAGCCCCACCACCGCACCACTCTCTCACACAAAGCACAGCACCACATACACACACGCATGCAGACAGACACACAGCACCACTCACCTCTAGCAGCACATCCCAGTGTCCTGCTTCCTGCCCGCTGCTTCCTGTCTGAGACAGCGCAGCTGGATGACGTCATCATTCAGTGCACGGCTGTTTAAGACAGAAAGCTGCTGGCGAGGAAGAGGCTGCCGGGATGTGCTGCGAGAGGTGAGTAGTGCTGTGTGTCTGTCTGCGTGCATGTGTGAATGCGGTGCTTTGTGTGTGAGAGTGATGTGGTGGTGTGTGTGTGAATATGTGGTGCAGTGCTTTGTGTGTGTGTGTGTGTGTGAGTGAGAGAGGTGCTGTGTGTGTGTGTGTGTGTGTGTGTGTGTGTGTGTGTGTATATGGTGCGGTGCTTTGCGTGTGTGAGGGAGAGAGAGTGGTGCGCAGGGGTGGATTAAGGGTAGCCAGGGTCCCGGGCTGTTCAGACACTGTGGGGCCCCCCCAGTCATTGTGACGGGGTAATGTGACGGGGTCATGTGACGGGGTTCATGTGACGGGGGTCATGTGATACCTGAACCAGATTATTCCAGAAAAATGGCCGGGCCTTACTCTACTGTAACCTATTAAATATTTGTTAACATATGCAATACAATTTAGGTATATTTTGACCAATATCACATACAAGGAACAAATACCACCGCACCATGACCAGACCACAAATTACAACCACAGTGATCGAATAATATCACATACAAGGAACAAATACCACCGCACCATGTCAAGACCACATATTACGACCACTTGGTGCCAAATAGCACATACAAGGGACAAATACCACAACACCATTTCCAGACCACATATTACCACCACATAGTGACTGAATACTACAATACTGATCAGTAATAAAAAAAAACACAATACTATCACCATAAGTGCCAGTATTCACAGGAGATCTGTACTTAGTATGCAGTGTCTGTGTAGAGGTAATACAGCGATCACTGGTGACATTGTACACAGGACCTCTGTATATAGTGTATAGGTAATACAGTGATCACTGGTGACATTATATACAGGAGCTCTGTATATAGTATACAGTGTATAGTGTCAGTGTACAGGTAACACTGACTCACCAGTGACGTCTCTAGGTGAAGTCCTTCATCTTTCATCCAGCACAGACCGCCATCATTTCTTCCAGCCAGGACTTGTCTCTGCAGGAAATAACACAGTTATCTCGAGCTCCACTTGCAGAACACATTACTTAATTTTTCCCAACTTCTACATTACACCACATGAAGAAAAAGAGGCGACATAGTGTCACTCTACACAGTAACAGGACCGCCCCCCCATTTAAAACAATGTCCTCAAAAAATAAAATAAATACATCATTGCAGTAATAATATCCCTTAATTAGCCCCTATGTCCAGCATTGCCCCCAGACAGTGTGTTCAACAGTCTGCCCCAGTATGTCCAGCATTGCCCCCAGACAGTGTGTCCAGCAATCTGCCCCAGTGTGTCCAGCAATCTGCCCCAGTGTGTCCAGCATATTGCCCCCAGACAGTGTGTCCAGCATATTACCCCCAGTGTGTCCAGCATATTACCCCCAGTGTGTCCAGCATATTACCCCCCAGTGTGTCCAGCATATTACCCCCAGTATGTCCAGCATTGCCCCAGTGTCACCAGCATTGCCCCAGTTTGTCCAGCAATCATCTGCCCCAGTGTGTCCTCCAGCATTGCCCCCAGTGTGTATAGCAATCTGCCCCAGTGTCTCCAGCATTGCCCCAGTGTCTCCAGCATTGCCCCATTGTCTACAGCATTGCCCCAGTGTCTCCAGCATTGCCCCAGTGTCTCCAGCAATCATCTGCCCCAGTGTGTCCTCCAGCATTGCCCCCAGTGTCTCCAGAAATCTGCCCCAGTGTCTCCAGCATTGCCCCCAGTGTCCAGCAATCTGCCCCAGTGTCTCCAGCATTGCCCCCAGTGTCCAGCAATCTGCCCCAGTGTCTCCAGCATTGCCCCAGTGTCTCCAGCAATCATCTGCCCCAGTGTGTCCTCCAGCATTGCCCCCAGTGTCTCCAGCATTGCCCGTGTCTCCAGCATTGCCCCAGTGTCTCCAGCATTGCTCCAGTGTCTCCAGCATTGCCCCCAGTGTCTCCAGAATTGCCCCCAGTGTCTCCAGCAATCTGCCCCAGTGTCTCCAGCATTGCCCCAGTGTGTCCAGCAATATGCCCCAGTGTCTCCAGCATTGCCCCCAGTGTGTCCAGCAATCATCTGCCCCAGTGTGTCCTCCAGCATTGCCCCCAGTGTGTCCAGCAATCTGCCCCAGTGTCTCCAGCATTGCCCCCAGTGTCTCCAGCATATTGCCCCGGGCCCCCCGGATTGCTGTTCGCAAAAAAAAAAACAAAAAAAAAAAGAGTTCTCCTCACCTGACCGGCGCTGAAGCGGTGAGCTCCCTCCAGCAGCGCACACTCGCCGGCAACTGACAATGACGTCAGACGCCGGCGAAGTGTGAGCTGCACCTGCGGCCGACTTCAGCTGCCGGCCTCCAATTGGCTGGCGGCTGTTGTTAACTATTGACGTGCGGGCCCCCTCTCTCTGCCCACCGGGCCCATAAATGATACACCAGTCAGATTGCCCTGATGGTGGCGGGCAATCTGTGCGGTAGCCCAGGGCCGCCCCACACCACTGGGCCCTGGGCTACCGCCCAGATTGACCCTCTTATAATCCACCCCTGGTGGTGTGTTGCTGTGTGTATGTGGTGCAATGCGGTTCTTTGTGTGAGAGAGTGGTGCTTGTGTTTGTGTATGTGGTCCAGTGCTTTGTGTGTGAGTGAGAGAGTGGTGCGATGCGGTGCTTTGTGTGTGTGTATGTGATGCGGTGCTGTGTGTGTGTGTGTATTGGAGATTGGCAATGATGGGATGGTGGGGTAGAAGGCAATGTTGGTTGTGGTGGAAAGGACAATGATGGTGGTGGGGGAGGTAATGGTGGAGATGGTGAAATAGGCAATCATGGGGGAGAAAGCAATGATGGGGGAGGAGGGGGAAAACAATGATTAAGGTGGAGAGGGGCTACATAATACCCTATGATGGGGGCTGGATTATACTTTATGAATGGGCTACATTATATTCTGTGGGGGGGACTGCATTATATTCTGGGTGTTAGGAGTCGAGTTCCCGTCCCTGCACAGGGGGAATCTCAAACCATGTCTTCTACGGTCTCCCATTCTCTTCCAGCCACAGTGGAGCCTGCTCAGTGGAGACGCCGTTCCCAGCGTCTGGCTCAAGCTGATACTGTGTGCGTGGTTACTGCTGCCTTTCCAGGCTCTGCCTTTGTAGCCAGCATTGATCAGCAGCAAGCAGACGTTTCAGGGACTAAAGGTACCGTCACACTCAGCGACGCTGCAGCGATATAGACAATGACCCGATCGCTGCAGCGTCGCTGTTTAGGTCGCTGTAGAGATGTCAAATACAGCAGCTCCAGAACGATGCAGGAGCGATCCTGTGACGTAACGGTGACGCACTTATCGTTCTCACAGGTCGTTAGCTCCATGTTTAACATTGCTGGCATCGTTGCTTTTGCTGTCAAACACGACGATACACACCGACCTAACGACGAAATAAGGTGCTGGCCTTCTAGCTCCGACCAACGATATCACAGCGGGATCCAGATCGCTGCTGCGTGTCAAACACAACGATATCGCTATCCAGGACGCTGCAACGTCACGGATCGTTGTCGTTCTCGTTGGAAAGTTGTTCAGTGTGAAGGTACCTTAAGTCCTGCTTTTCCCATACTGAGCATGCCCACGGGATAACCTCCCATTGGAGGTCGGGAGTCACATGCTCAGGTCCTGTTGCGACTCCTATTGGACCATCAGGAAGGTCCCGGAGCGCTACTACTATAAAAGGTTTGCATGGCCGCTTGGCCATGCGCTAGTGTAAACCTATTTTCAGGTATGTATGCCTGTCGATACATACATAGATTACAGGGGTCTTAACGCCATCACCATTAAGAATACATACCCTCTGTCCCTGATATCTGAGCTCTTCGATAGGTTGCAGGCAGCGAAGGTTTTTACTAAGCTTGATCTGTGGGGTGCTTACAACCTGATTCGCATCCGTCAGGGGGACGAATGGAAGATGGCTTTTAACACCAGGGATGGGCACTATGAATATGTGGTGATGCCCTTCTGGGTTTGTAATGCCCCAACCGTTTTCCAAGACTTTGTGAACGATATCTTCCGGGATATGCTCTCCACCTCGGTTGTAGTCTATCTGGATAATATCCTCATCTACTCTCCAGATATAAACTCCCACCGGAGAGATGTTTGCAAAGTCTTTGACCTCCTACGGGCAAACTCCCTCTATGGCTAGTTGGAGAAGTGTGTGTTTGAGCAGGTGTCTTTGCCTTTCCCAGGCTATATCATCTCTGCCCAAGTATTGGCTATGGATCCTGCCAAGCTACAGGCTGTGATGGACTTGCAGGAACCCCATTCTCTCAAAGTGGTGCAGCGCTTTATGGGGTTCATCAACTATTATCGCCAGTTCATTCCCCACTTCTCAACTTTGGTGGCTCCCCTGGTTGCCCTCACCAAGAAGGGAGCTAATCCCAAATTGTGGTCGGAGGAGGTCTTCAAGGCCTTCCTCTCTATCAAGTCACACTTCACTGGTGCTCCCATTTTACACCGCCCCGATGTTGACAAACCATTTATCATGGAGGTGGATGCCTCTTCCATCGGTGCTGGAGCAGTCCTCTTCCAGAAGGATGCTCAAGGTCGGAAGCATCCTTGCTTCTCCTTCTCCAAGACCTTCACAACGGCGGAGAGGAATTATTCCATTGGGGACAGGGAGTTGCTAGCCATGAAGTTGGCCTTTTCAGAGTGGAGACACCTCCTGGAGGGGGCTCGCTATCCCTTCCAAGTTTTCACCGACCTCAAAAATTTGGTCTATTTGCAAACCGCCCAGCGTATAAACTCTCGTCAGGTCAGATGGTCCCTGTTCTTCTCCCAGTTCCACTTTACCCTCCATTTTCTCTCCGGGAGAGGAACACTCGTGCCGACGCTCTCTCTCGCTCCTTAGTGTCATTAGAGGAGGAGGAGGAGGAGCCTCGGCTTAGTGTCCCTTCAGTGAGCCTGAGAACTTGGCTCCGGTTTCGCTACAGTCTGTGCCCCAGGCAAGACTTTCGTTCCATCCAATTTGCGACCAGAGGTTCTCTCTTGGGCTCACTCGTCCAAGGTGGGAGGACCTTTTGGGACCAAGAGGACATCTGAGCTTCTGGCAAGGACGTACTGGTGGCCACATATGGTCTGTGATGTTGGGGACTACAGTATATTCGGGCGTGTGTCTCCTGCGCCAAGAATCTGTCTCCTCGGCAATGGCCTGCTGGGCTACTTTACTGCCAGTGGCAGACAGGCCCTGGGAGATGGTCGGGATGGACTTCGTGGTGGGCTTACCCAAGTCTCGTAGCTGCACCGTTATCTGGGTAGTCACCGACCATTTTTCTAAAATGGTGCACTTGGTGCCACTTCCAGGGTTACATTCTGCACGGATCTTGGCGGCATTGTTCATTAAACATGTTGTCCGTTTACATGGCATGCCTGACAAAATTGTCAGTGACCGGGGTCCCCAGTTTGCGTCTTGGTTCTGGAGAGAGCTCTGTCGTTTACTCAGCATTGAGCTGAATCTCTCTTCTGCATACCATCCCGAGACAAATGGGTTGGTAGAGAGGGCCTACCAGACCCTGGTCACATACCTGCAACATTTTGTCTCAGCCAGGCAGGATGACTGGGCATCCTTGCTATAATGGGTGGAATTTGCTTTGAACAATGCCGTAGCCGACTCCACCGGGCAGACCCCATTCCTCCTTAATTACAGCCAGCATCCGCGTGTCCCTGTGCCCATGCCCGTGTCATCCACCGATTCTAGGGTGGCAAAATGAGCGGTGGAGGCACGTGACATTTGGGACTGCACAGAGGACGCCATCTGGGCCTCCAAGGAGAGAATGAGGGTTTCTGCTGATGCACACCGGCGCCCCGCTCCGACCTTTGCTCCTGGTGACTTAGTGTGCCTCTCCGCCCGTAACATCAGGCTTCGAGTTGAGTTCACTAAGTTTGCGCCTCGCTACATAGGTCCTTTCAAGGTTCTGGAACAGGTTAACCCTGTGTTCTACTGTTTGGCTCTTCCTCCACACCTGGGTATCACCGACACCTTTCATGTATCCCTATTATAGCCCGTCTATATGTCCCGATTCTCCGAGTCATCTGCCGGGACATCGGGTTCGTCCACGGACGAGTACGAGGTGAACTCTATATTAGGGTGCAAAGTGGTACATGGCAAAAAATACTATCTGGTGGACTGGAAGGGTCACGGCCCAGAGGACAGAACCTGAGAACCTGTGGAGCACATTCGGGCTCCGCTGCTAATTGCAGCCTTTGAACGTAGCGAGGCCCAAGGAGGGGGGCCTCTAGGAGGGGGGTAATGTTGGGAGTTGAGTTCCCACCCCTGCACAGGGGGAATCTCAAATCATGTCTGCTGCAGTCTCCCATTCTCTTCCAGCCACAGTGGAGCCTGCTCAGCCGAGACGCCGGCTACGGGGTCTGGATCAAGCTGATACTGTGCGCTTGGTTACCGCTGCCTTTCCAGGCTCTGCCTTTGTAGCCAGCAATGATCAGCAGCGAGCAGACGTTTCAGGGACTAAGACCTGCTTTTCCCATACTATGCATGCCCACGGGACGACCTCCCATTAGAGGTCAGCGGTCACATGCTCAGGTCCTGTTGTAACTCCTATTGGACCATCAGGAAGGTTCCAGAGCGCTACTACTAGAAAAGGTTTGCATGGCCCCTCGGCCATGCGCTAGTGTAAACCTATTTTCATGTGTGTGTGGATGTATGCCTGTCGATGGATGAAAGCTCCGAATCATTCCCCTTCCTAGAGTTGTTGACTGATCGCGAATGGAGGAGCTACCTAACGCCTGACAGTGCTATCTCACACCAGAGCATGATCTGTGCAGTAATCCTTTATCCTTACAATCAGTCAGTGTAGGGTTGGTCTCAGCTGCTGACTTGGGGCGTCCTCAGTTGTGGGCTCAAAAGCCACCGAGGGTCAGAGTGAGACCAGGCACCAGCTTAGTGGGGGTGAATCTCAGGGATCCCACTAGTCTTCAGCTGCACCCTGTGATTGCTAATAGGGCGCAGCATTTATTTTGGCGACTCTGTGAAGCAACAGAGATTGCTCCCTTTCACACTGGGTGAGGTCTAAACCCACGTGTGAGTAAGCATCCATCCGCCATTACTCAGCAGCAGGTACTACCTCTGCATGGTGGACCCCGGGCTGCGAACGCATCTCATATCTACCTTTATTATTTTTGTGCGTTCTGCTAGCCCTTACATTGGGGGCTACATCATACTATATGAGGGGGCTACAGTATACTCTATGGGGGAACTACATTATATTTTGTGGTGGGGCTTCATTATTCTCTAAGGGGACTACATTATATTCTGGGGGGATATATCATTCTATGTGAGTGGGGCTGCATTATACCCTATGAGGGTGCTACATTATATTCTATGGTGGGGACTACATTATACCTTATGAGGGGGTTGCATTATATTCTATGAGAGGGGGCTGCATTATATTCTTTGAGGGGGCTACATTATTTTATGAGGAGGGCTGCATTATATTCTATGAGGGGGCTACATTATATTCTATGAGAGGGCTACGTTATATTCTATGAGGGGCTACATTATATTCTATGAGGGGGGGCCACCCCAACCCCTGCTACATATTTAAGACGTGTACTACGTTATATTATACCCTTATATTAGCTTGTTTTACCACACAATTGGTGGTCTTGTATCTTTATTTCTATGTAGCTACATAGTGGGCCCCAAGAATGATTTTCTCTGGTGGGCCCAAGGTGCTCCAGTCCGACGCTGCCCATATATGATGTGCCAGTGTATAATGGCCCTATATATTATACTCCAGTATATAATGGGCCCATATATGATGCACCAGTGTATAATGGGCACCATATATAATGCTTCAGGGTATAATAGGTCCCATATATGGTGCTCCAGTGTATAATGGGTCCCATATATGATGCTCCAGGGTATAATGGGCCCCATATAAGATGCTCCAGTGTGTGATGGGCCCCATATATGATGCTTCAGTGCATAATGGACCACATATATGATGCTCCAGTGTATGATGGGCCTCATATATGATGTTCCAGTGTATAATGGGCCACATATATGGTGTTCCAGTGTATAATAGGCCCATATATGATGCTCCAGAGTATAATGGGCCCACATATGATGTTCCCATGTACGATGGGCCCCATGCATGATGCTCCAGTGTTTAATGGGCCCCATATATGATGATCCAGTGTATGATGGGCCCCATGTATGATTTTCCAGTGTATAATGGGCCCATATATGATGTTCCCATGTATGATGGGCCTCAAATATGATGCTCCAGTGTATGATAGGCCCCATATATGATGCTCTAGAGTATAATGGCTCCATATATGATGCACCAGTGTATAATGGGCCCAATATATAATGCTTCAGGGTATAATAGTTCCCATATATGATGCTTCAGGGTATAATGGACCCCATATATGATGCTCCAGGGTATAATAGGTTCCATATATGGTGCTCCAGTGTATAATGGCCCCCATATATGATGCTTCAGTGCATAATGGACCACATATATGATGCTCCAGTGTATGATGGGCCTCATATATGATGTTCCAGTGTATAATGGGCCACATATATGGTGTTCCAGTGTATAATGGGCCCATATATGATGCTCCAGAGTATAATGGGCCCACATATGATGTTCCCATGTACGATGGGCCCCATGCATGATGCTCCAGTGCTTAATGGGCCCCATATATGATGATCCAGTGTATGATGGGCCCCATATATGATTTTCCAGTGTATAATGGGCCCATATATGATGTTCCCATGTATGATGGGCCTCAAATATGATGCTCCAGTGTATGATAGGCCCCATATATGATGCTCTAGTGTATAATGGCTCCATATATGATGCACCAGTGTGTAATGGGCCCAATATATAATGCTTCAGGGTATAATAGTTCCCATATATGATGCTTCAGAGTATAATGGACCCCATATATGATGCTCCAGGGTATAATAGGTTCCATATATGGTGCTCCAGTCTATAATGGCCCCCATATATGATGCTTCAGTGCATAATGGACCACATATATGATGCTCCAGTGTATGATGGGCCTCATATATGATGCTCCAGTGTATAATGGGCCACATATATAGTGTTCCAGTGTATAATGGGTCCATATATGATGATCCAGAGTATAATGGGCCCACATATGATGTTCCCATGTACGATGGGCCCCATATATGATGCTCCAGTGTTTAATGGGCCCCCTATATGATGCTCCAGTGTATGATGGGCCCCATATATGATGTTCCAGTGTATAATGGGCCCATATATGATGTTCCCATGTATGACGGGCCTCAAATATGATGCTCCAGTGTATGATGTGTCTCATATATGATGTTCCAGTGTTTAATGGGCCCATATATGATGTTCCCATGTATGATGGGCCCCATATATGATGCTCCTATGTTTAATGGGCCCCATATATGATGCTCCAGTATATAATGGGCCAATATATGATGTTCCAGGGTATAATGGGCCCCATATATAATTATTATAAATCTGCAAGGGTGCACAAATTTTTTCTTAAGCCCATTTTCATTTTTGTAGTTTTCAAAATTTAAAAATGACAAGATGTATATACACTGCTCAAAAAAATAAAGGGGACACTTAAAAAACAGAATATAACTCCAAGTAAATCAAACTTCTGTGAAATCAAACTGTCCACTTAGGAAGCAACACTGATTGACAGTCAATTTCACATGCTTTTGTGCAAATGGAATAGACAACAGATGGAAATTATTGGCAATTATAAAGACACACTCAATAAAGGAGTGGTTCTGCAGGTGGGGACCACAGACCACATCTCTGTACCAGTGCTTTCTTTTTGGTAACTTTTGAATGTTGGTTGTGCTTTCACACTCGTGGTAGCATGAGATGGACTCTACAAGCCCCACAAGTGGCTCAGGTAGTGTAGCTCATCCAGGATGGGACATCAATGCGAGCTGTGGCAAGAAGGTTTGCTGTGTCTGCATAGCAGAGTATCCAGAGGCTGGAGGCACAACCAGGAGACAGGCCAGTATAGTAGGAGATGTGGAGGGGGCCGTAGGAGGGCAACAACTCAGCAGCAGGACCGCTACCTCAGCCTTTGTGCAAGGAGGAACAGGAGGAGCACTGCCAGAGCCCTGCAAAATGACTTCCAGCAGGTCACAAATGTGCATGTGTCTGCACAAAAGGTTAGAAACCGACTCCATCAGGATGGTCTGAGAGCCCAACGTCCACAGATGGGGGTTGTGCTTCCAGCCGAACATCGTGCAGGACGATTGGCATTTGCCACAGAACACCAGGATTGGCAAATTCACCATTGGCGCCCTGTGCTCTTCACAGATGAAAGCAGGTTTACACTGAGCACATGTGACAGAGTCTGGAAACGCCGTGGAGAGCGATCTGCTGCCTGCAACATCCTTCAGCATGACCGGTTTGGCAGTGGGTCAGTAATGGTGTGGGGTGGCATTTCTTTGGAGGGCCATACAGCCCTCCATGTGCTCGCCAGAGGTAGCCTGACTGCCACTATGTACCGAGATGAGATCCTCAGACCCCTTGTAAGATCATATGCTGGTACGGTTGGCCCTGGGTTCCTCCTAATGCAGGACAATGCCAGACCTCATATGGCTGGAGTGTGTCATCAGTTCCTGCAAGATGAAGGCATTGAAGCTATGGACTGGCCCTCCCGTTCCCCAGACCTGAATCCGTTCGAACACATCTGGGACATCATGTCTCGCACCTTCCAGCAATGTCACGTTGCACAACAGACTATCCAGGAGTTGGCAGATGCTTTAGTTCAGGTCTGGGAGGAGATCCATCAGGAGACAATTCGCCGCCTCATCAGGAGCATGCCCAGGCATTGTAAAGTAGGGAGATCATACAGGCACGTGGAGGCGACACTCAATACTGAGCATCTTTTCCTTGTCTTGAGGCATTTCCACTGAAGTTGGATCAGCCTGTAATTTGATGTTCCACTTTGATTTTGAGTATCATTCCAAATCCAGAACTCCATGGGAAATTCATTTTGATTTGCATTGATCATTTTTATGTTTTTTTGTTCTCTACACATTCCACTATGTAATGAATAAAGATTTGCAACTGAAATATTTCATTCAGTGGATGTGGATGTGGTCCACTGTGGTCTAGGATGTGGTATTTTAGTGTGCCCTTTATTTTTTGAGCAGTATATATATATATATATATATATATATATATATATATATATATATATATATATAATATACAGTATGTATATATATATATTGTAAGATTGCTCTCACTGAGTGTATTGGGGGATACCCGCTTGGCACGGGATAACGTAGTCAGGCACGATTTTTCGCTTAAACACAGTCTATATGGTTTATTAAAGTGTCATAAACCGGGTTGTGCACAGTTCATTATTTACATTTCACGAAACAAAACAGACACCAATTGGTGATATTAACTTGTAGGTTTATCTTACACTTCATTTACGGCTTTGACTCACGGACACTAAACATGCTGGACCTCTCACTTCGCCCAGTTACCATGGGTGTCCGTACGTCGTACAGTTCACCAATGTCCCAAGTCACATACAGCACATATGACACTGGGTCGCAGTCTCTAAACACGCTGAACCTCACTCCGTTCAGTTGCCGTGGGAGACCACACAGTTCATAGAACATCACAAGCACTAACAGTCTGTATAGTACCTGACGGGAGCTCCTGCTCCACCTGCTGACTCCTTGTCAGTCCACTCCTCCGGATAAGCTGCCTCACAGGGATCACCAGCTTGCCTGGCCGGCACACATTAGTCAGTCCAGACCCACCGAAGGACTGTAGCTTCCCTACACAGTAGCTGTCACTAGCTCTGCAGATCCCGGTCCTCACCTCATGCTATTCAGGGATCCGGTCCTACTCCCAGGACCTCCCAACACCCAGGTTACACAGGAACACAAAGGTGACCAGTCCGGGTACTATTCAGGACGTCCATCCCCAGCTGGGACCGTCCAATACCCAGGCCACCAATAGCAAAGCCCCACCATGTGCTATTCAGGATTCCTACTCCTAGGAAATCCAACACACTGGTATGTGCTCTTCAGGATTCCTACTCCCAGGAAATCCAACACATACTTCCAGGACCTTCACCACTCAGGTCCAAACACTGGAACCACACAGGAACATGTGACCCACACCCTGGTCACATTATATACCCTTAACCACTCCAACAGGTGGGAGTGTGGATGTGTGGCTAGTTTGTCCCGCCCATCTCACACAACTAGCCTAGTAAGTGTCCCTTGACTATTATACAACACTACACCAACTCTTGAGGGACTACAGGTCCCAGAACAACCACATTACATCAGACTTACCACGCAGACTCCCTCTGCGACACATATCGGCCATTCACAACAATGCCAGTCACTGTTTCACCACCATTATCACAACAGATATGCCTCCATGCATATCCCAAGGAGCACACAGCGCCCCCTAGCTGCCACAGGGGTCACTGCACCACATACCCCCCCTCTGTTCAAACTTGTGGGGTTGAACACCTGTCATACACCTGGGGTCTCTAGACAGATCACACATGTTACCTTGCCCTACCAGTCGAGAGAACCATCTCAGTCGGTTTTGAGCATCACACCCTTGTTGGGTTTACCCCACCCCCAGCGGTCAACACATAGGCCTTGAGCTTTGGTCTTTAAGTCACAGTCTGTCTTTGTCACCAAACCTTTAGACACCACACTTTCCAAGTGCACCCCATTACCCGACCTTTCTCTCCATGGCCGCCACCCACAGTTGATGCGGTCATGAGTCCCACTTACAGTCGAGGCTAGCGACTGATCTGAGTCTGACCCTCCATCACTACGTCTACTACTGTTCATGTCCCTTAGCTTTGTACAGGGAGTAGAACTGCCACTTTCAGATATTCAACCACTTTGTCTCTCTGAATGTCCTTGGCGGTCAGCCATTCCATTATTTGGAGGGTGCCTTTTGTTCCCTTTTCCTTGGGAAGAAGGCGGCCGCCACCTTATGTTCTGCAGCTGTTTATTGACCTGCCGTCTGTACAGTCTTAGGTGCTCTATTTCTTTCAGGTATGCCACGCGATACCCCAGGAGCATCCGGATATTCCCTAGACTCTCCTTGGACCCGACAACCAGGAATGGAACCATCCCATGTTCACCCACCTGGGCCTCGTCATCAGCCGGAATCCTCAGTCTCTTCACACCAGATATACTGTATGTCATGCCGCTCCCCGCGCCCTGTCATACTCACGTGTCCTCAGCGTCCTCTGCTGCAGCGTCTGTCAGGACTCTGAACAATTTTTACCTTTTGTGCATTACTGCCCTTTTCCAACATGGCGTCTTTGGTCTCATGTGCACTTGTCTTCCTGCTATAAAACTCCACCCCAGCCTTCAGTCTGTGCTAGATTATTCTGCTTTGCATCCAGCTCCTGATTACTCCCTGGCCTTGCACCTGCACTTGCTCCTGTGAACCTGTGTTGGAGATCCTGCCACTCTGCTCTGAGTTCCTGCTGCATACACCAGTGTTCAGTAATCCTCCTTCATCTGCTGCTCGTGTTACTTCCATCTGCATTTGCTGGACATGTAAGCTGTTTCTGCTCTGCAAAACCTGAGACTATTAACCAGGCCTCCCTAGTTGAGCTAAGATATGATTTGAACTGCCTAATAGCATATCTATCTGTATCTGGACTAAGTCAAGGTTCTATTCGTGTCAAGTTTCCTCAAGAATAACTGTGCTTCATAGACTTTCTGTTTGTTTGTATCTACCTCTGAAGTTTCCTATTGACTGCTAAGCTGCGTTTATTATTTGCACCAAGTGTTGTGGACTTGAGTTTCTCTCTGCACCTGCTTGAATCACCGTGTGATAATATAAACTTTACCACTTATAAAACTGTGTCCTGTTGTCTTGTTCCACGCAAAGAGTCTCCTGAATTATCCCCTATAATTATTACAGCGTCCTCTTCCCGGCGCTCGCTCCCGGCTTCTGCTGCTCGTCGGGTGCGCGCGCACACGCCAGGTTCAGTTCTGCACGCGCGCACTAATCTGTCTGCTGGTGCTTCCTATCCTGTCCTCTCTATCGTTCTGGAGGACTCTCACCTGGAAGTAATGCGCAGCGCAGCTATATTTACCAGCCTCTTCCTCACCCCTGTGCCTGATGATCATTTGTGTATTCAAGTGCTCTTGGCTGCACACTTACTCTGTGCATTCCTTTGCTCTCTGATTTTGGTTCTCTTCTTGTTTCTTTTTAGCTGCAGTCCTTGTGTCTCTACAGTCCTCGCCAGTTCCTGAGTCTCTGCAGTCCTGTGTCTCTACACTTCTGTGCCTCTGCAGTCCAGTCTCTCTGCAGTACCCTCGCCAGTCCCTGAGTCTCTGCAGTCCTGTGTCTCTACACTCCTGTGCCTCTGCAGTCCAGTCTTTCTGCAGTACCCTCGCCAGTCCCTGAGTCTCTGTAGTCCAGTCTCTCTGCAGTCCCCTCACCAGTCCCTGAGTCTCTGCAGTCCAGTCTCTCTGCAGTACCCTCGCCAGTCCCTGAGTCTCTGCAGTCCTGTGTCTCTACACTCCTGTGCCTCTGCAGTCCAGTCTCTGCAGTACCCTCGCCAGTCCCTGAGTCTCTGCAGTCCTGTCTCTACACTCCTGTACCTCTGCAGTCTAGTCTTTCTGTAGTACCCTCGCCAGTCCCTGAGTCTCTGTAGTCCAGTCTCTCTGCAGTACCCTCACCAGTCCCTGAGTCTCTGCAGTTCAATTTCTCTGCAGTACCCTCGCCAGTCCCTGAGTCTCTGCAGTCCAGTCTCTCTGCAGTACCCTCGCCAGTCCCTGAGTCTCTGCAGTCCAGTCTCTCTGCAGTACCCTCGCCAGTCCCTGAGTCTCTGCACTCCTGTGCCTCTGCAGTCTCTGTGTCTCTGCTGTCTCCGTGTCTCTGCAGTCCCGTGTCTCTGCGGTATCCTCGCCGGTCCTGTGTCTCGGTCGTGCCCGCCGGTTCTGTCTCTCTGCGGTGCCCGTCTGTCCTGTGTCTCTTCCGCTTCCGCCAATCTAGTGTCTCTTTTCCTCCTTGGTTCTCCAGCTTCTGTGGCGATAGTCCCTCACGGGCCTGCCCCTAATAGGGGGTGGTCTATCAGGTCAGCTCGCCTGTGGGGGGAACGTCGTCACGGTCCAGTGGGTCCACTTTTTGTTTTCTACCATAGAATCGTCACAATGTAGATAAGAGGGTGACAGAAGTCTAAAGTGACATGTGCTGTTCAGTATCTGATGTAGTGCTTACCCATAAGTAAGGGAAGATTCGATGAGCTCATCACAGCTGCTTGACGCGCATTTCGCACAATGTTTTCTCAAGGATGCACCTTTTTAATATTTAGTAAATAAAAGTGATTTTTAGTCATGATTCTTGTTCATTTGACTGTATGTGTTGGTTATATATAGAGATGGCTACTCTTAGTTTGCACCTGTACACAGCTGATTTCTGTTAGGAAGTGATGGTCAGTCTTTTGTTATTTGTATACATAGGCTCTCTGACCGAGCACTCCACCCTTCAGCCTCTGGTGGTTTTAATCATAGCAGACTCCTATCTACCCACATAAATGCAGGCTTCAGCCTAGGAAAGGATTCCCATTAGACAAGTTCCCAGCAATGAGAATCTCCTTATTGCGGCTGCTGGGTACACATAAATTGGCCAATTTATGCGATAAGTATTCTAAATTTTTCCTGTTTTCGAGGGCAGCAATGCAATTCATACATCATATATTTCATGCTCTCATGCTATAGCGCTACATAATGCAGCTTTATTAGAAGTTCAGGGGAGAGACAGTGCTATATATGCAACAGACCATCGTTTGTTACTGCATTAGACATTCCTTTATTATCACTATGATTGGTTATCATGGTCATTGTGACTTAAATGAATCTGGTCCAGATCGCGCTTTTGGGACCCCAGGCAGTGACTAAGGCTGCTTTCACACATCAGGTTTTTCGCCGCATGCCGGTTCCGGCGTTGCACCGCAGCACCGGATCCGGCTTATTTTGTAGAAACCGGATGAGACGGATCCGTTTTTCAGCCAGATCAGGTGTCCCATCCCGTTGCCATCCGTTTCGTCCGGTTTTCTATCTGTTTTTTTACGGATCCGGTTTGTAAAAACGCCCCCTGAAAGGCTAAAAAGATGATTGGCCTGCTGAAAACTAGATATACAGTGTTCCTACAGCCCATCTGTGACAGGTTGGAGAGGAGCAAGATACAGAGCAAGATGGACGGCATTATTGCGAAGATTCTGCAGAACAACGTGGATTTCATCGTGGAGGCGAATCGATTGAAAGCAATTGAGAAGGAGCGAGAGAGACAGCGTGTCATGCGTCTGCGACGCTGCCGTTTGTGGATCCACCCCATCACGGCACAGAGAATGACCCGGGGAGTCTTTTCCACTTTGTATATGGAGCTACGAGGTGACCCTGACAAGTTTTTCAGCTATGTGCGGATGAAAGCTGAGAACTTTGATGTATTGGTGGAGCGGGTTGAACATCTAATAAGAAGGAGTGATACCTATTGCAGATTCTCCATTACCCCGGCTGAGCGTCTGATGGTCACTCTTCGGTAAGCATTCTTTTTGGATCTACTCTTGTAGGGCACTTTCATTGATATTTTGAATTTGCAGTAATTTCTGCCTTGCTTTTGTTCACAGATTCCTAGCAACTGGTGAATCCCTGTCTTCACTACATTTTCAGTTCAGACTGGGCATTTCAACCATATCTGGAATAGTGAGGCACACTTGCCGTGCACTGTGGGACTCTCTGCATGAAGAATACATTCCACATCCCACAATGCAGACATGGTTGGAAGTAGCTGACAGATTCCTGGAAGTGTGTCAGTTTCCCAATTGCTTGAGTGCGGTGGACAGGAAACACATCCGTATCGTGAAACTGGCTGGTTCTGGATCTCAGTTTTTCAACTGTAAGAAGTACTTTTCCATCGTGCTGATGGCCATCACTGATGCGGATTACAAATTTGTAGCGGTGGATATTGGGGCGTATGGCCGTTCTAATGATTCGCAAGTTTTCAAACTGTCTTCTGTGGGGCGGCATTTATATGAACAAACCTTTCAATTTCCCCCCCCTCCCCCAAGACCACTTCCTCAAACCTCTGAGCCACCAATGCCATTTGTTTGTGTTGGGGATGAAGCTTTTCAGCTTTCCGAGCATCTTTTAAAACCCTACTCCAGCCGTGGTTTAAATAATACTAAAAGAATTTTCAACTACCGACTCACACGTGCACGGAGAATGGTAGAGTGTGCGTTTGGGATCCTAACCACCAAATGGAGAGTTCTCCTGACATCCATTAACTTGAAGACAGACACTGTGGATGAGGTAGTGAAAGCGTGTGTGGTCCTACACAATTATGTTATATCCAAGAAACAGCTTTCCATTGAGGACCACTCTGCAGAAACCACCTTGATGGATTATAGCAATCAGACGTACAGAAGTTCTGCCACTGTTTCCAGAATACGGGATCACTTTGCAGAATATTTTATTTCACCCGAAGGAAGAATACACTGGCAGGATGAGAGAGTTTAAACACTTTGTATGTAACCTAGTAATAACTGTTAACTTTACCCATGTTGTGTACCTATTTGGTTTTACCTTTTACCCATGTTGTGTACCTGTTTGGTTTTACCTTTTAACCAAGATGTGCATCTGTTTGGGTTGTACCCTAAGTATTTTACCTCTTACCAATAAACCTTGCTTAACCAAATTGTTATTTGTCCCTAAAGAATAAATACAAGATAGTTGTAAACAAAAAATTTTTATTAAAATTTTTCATTATCAACCAAACTTTTTTTGAAACACAAAAAATAATGCAGCATACATAACACTATAGATTTTCGTATGTCGGGGTGGAGATGCTGTTGGAGGGGCTGTCGGATAGGGACACTTCGACAGTGGGAGTGTGGAGAGAGGAATGTGTTGGTGGTGGGGAAGGATCAATAGGTAGTGGTGAAGGAGTGGAGAAAGCAATTGAGCGGGTGGACAAGAAAGTGGGATTGGGGTTAGGAATTTGGTAGGATGGAGGGGTGTAGGTTATGTTTTGGGAGGATTGGGAGGCAGAAGGAGTGATGGGGGAGAAGAGGGTTGAGAAGAGGGTGATAGAGGCTGTTGGAAGTGGGCAGAAAGAGGAGGCGAGGATGAAGTAGATGGGAAGTTGTATGGGTCGGGATCATCATATTAGTGGGAAGGGGCATGGGTGGGAGGCTGGTAGTGTGGCTGGTGGGAAGGGGCATGGGTGGGAGGCTGGTAGTGTGACTGGTGGGAAGGGGCATGGGCGGGAGGCTGGTAGTGTGACTGGTGGGAAGGGGCACGGGAACGCTGGAAGTGGTGGAGGTTGGGACGGGGCACGGGCACGATGTGGGTGATGGTGATGTTGGTGGGATGGGTCACGGTCTGTTTGGCGGTACGGGTCAGGAGGATGGTAGTGGCTGTAGTGATGGACAGTGGAGGAAGGGGGGGCAGTTGAAGCATGGGTGGCAAGAGTATCTGCTCTTGAGGCAATGAGCGCTAGAGTGGACTGGCAGGATTCCATTACTTGCATCTGCTGAGAAGTAGATAGCGTCTCCATTTGCTCAAGTACCGACTGGAAAAAAGTGTTGTTCGGTGACTGTCTTGCCTCTGAACGCATCGTTACCAGAAGTGTATGCATCTCGAGTATACTTTTATTTATAAAATTAAAACCTGCAGCCATTTGCTCGGACAAAACTTTTAAACAGTTCTGGAATGATGCGTTCAGGTGTAAGAACTCGGGCGCATAACTCTGTACCTGACCCCTCTGCCGAAAGCGCCCCAATGTTACAGGTGTACTAGAGGTGGCTGCAGCAGAGGGGTGGGGTACAGGAAACGCTATATCCTCACCAGCAGATACATGCAATGGAACCGGCCAGGAAGCTCCAGCACTCGTGGATGGGACAGAGGGATCCAATGTGTGGGAAGGTGCAGAGTGGGAAGGTGCAGAGGGGGAAGGTGCAGAGGGGTTCTCACTGTCAAAGTGTCCCTCGGTGGCGGCCTCCTGAGGGATCGCCCCAGAAGGGTTCAACTGTGCTGCAGGCTCCCGACGGTGCTGTGGAACAAAAGAGAAAAAACAAACAATTAATATACTGCCATTGCATGGCCCTGGCTGAAAGAGCAAAATAGGTTTAGATATATTAAACATTTATTAGTGCATGTGGTGGGTAATATTTACCTTCGTGTCACCATCATTGACCTGAGGAATGACAGGGCTCGGGCATACTTGTATTTGCTCCTGCGTCCTCCAGATCCACTCGGGGCCAGCATCTCTTTGTTGAACTCCTTCTTAAAGTGATCCCTGATCAACCGCCACCTTTTCACAATCCGCTCACCTGTTAAAAAAGGAGAAACACAACTTGGTTAGAAACAGCATTTTAGAATGCATCACCAAAACTGAACTGAGGATACTTACGTTCTTGAATCTGGGCCTGAACATCAAGGTCCTCCCACCTCGCTATCAGTTCTCGGCAGATTTGCTCCCAGAGTCGACGGGTCACTGTGATATCAGCATGGCGGCGGTCACCCATATTCCACAGCGGCTCCCTGTCTCGGACAAGATCGATGAGGAGGTCAATGTCAAGGCCGACTTCCTCACCGTCAGAATCAGGAGCATGCTGTGAAACCTGTTTGAAAAGGGGAAAAAAAATTAACACAAAATTTGAAACATTGCTAACCTCCAAGGAAAAAAAAACAAAAAAACTTACACGACGACGGCCGCCACGAGTCTCACGCCGACGACCCTGGGAGCCACTGGAAGGACCTCTTGCTTGAGCACCAGATTCCGAACTCTAGAAGAAAAATAACAAAAATTATGTGCTTGTTGGTAGCCTTTCTATGTGTTGTGTGCCATGTGATATCTATAATAAGTTTTGTATGTGTTGTGTGAGGTTTGAATGTATCAGTTTCTATGTGTTGTGTTCTAAGTATCTTGTGTTATGTGTTGTGTGTAGTGTAGGTTGTGGTTCCGCAATACATGATAGATACATAACAATTGTGAGCCCTCTCCATGTGTTTCTCCACCCCTTCCCTCTTCTTCGGGGAGCACCTCTTCAACTGGGGAAGCAGCTTCAGCAGCTTCCTACAAAGATGAAAGATTACAAAATACATTATATATACACACAGACATTCACTCACTCACACACACTCACACACACTCGACAACGATGGAGCAAGAGAGCTAAATTATGTTCATATTTACCTCTGTGCATTGCCGACGAGGAGGAGGGCTCCCAGAAAAAGACGTGGCTGCTGCTCTAGTACGGCTTGGCTCTGCGGTAGGTAGCTGGGTCTGTGGCAGGCAGGAGAGCTGGCTCTGTGGCAGGTTTCTGGCTCTGTGGCAGGCTCTCTGGCTCCTTCCGTCTTGACAGGGTGTGGCAGGATGTTGGCTCTTTTGCAGTATGGCTGGAAATGAATGAAGGCCTCAATGGCACTGCTTTATATATAGTCCTGGGGGCTGGCCCATAGTTTTTTGAGCATGCTCAGTGTAAAAAGCCAGATCCGCCTGCCGGATCCGCCTTTTCCCGGATCCGGCGCAATCCGGCGTCCATAGACATGCATTGTCGCGAAAAGCCGGAAAGGCCGGATCCGGCCTTTCCGGCTTTTTCGCCGTAGACAAAAAACGTTACAGTAGATGTGTTTTTCAGATGCCGGAATCGATTTCACGCCGGATCCGGCATGAAACCGGAAGGAACGCTGGGCCATCCGGCGCCAATACTATTCAATGGGGGAAAAGCCGGATCCGGATTCTCCGTTTTCTGATTCCGTTTTTTGGCGGAAGAGCTGGAATTAGCCTGAAACAAAAAACCTGATGTGTGAAAGCAGCCTAAGGTGTAAGGTGGAAATGTCACCACCATGAGGACTCAGTCGCTGGAATAACACTCACCGTAAATGTATAGAGGAGCTGCACAGAGCCTAAGAAGTAGCGACTTATGTTTACTGTTAGAGGTCAGAAGCTTTTCTGTAGGTGACTTAGACCTTACTTACTTTAAAAACCCATGTCAGAATGAATTCATATTCCTTTTTGAAAATCATCACTGCCTACTATTAAAATGAGAACCTCAAGCTTGACTCATAAAATGCTCATTTTAATATCAGATCTATACTCACATTCTGACATGGATTTCACAATAAATGTATATCGGCCTCATCAGATCTCAGACATCTATTTAATAATATATGCAGTTTGTGTTGTGAAATCCAGGGACAGATTGCTTGACAAAGACCTCTTTTGGTCGAAAAGTTGCATCATGGCAGAATAAAGGTATTGTGATTTTTTTCATCACCCGGACTGGATGCTGTTCCTTTTTTGTGCTGGACTGTTTATCTCCAATTGGGTCATTGGACTGGAGAATGCATCCGAACATTGATGTGCTGTCAGCTGTTCTGTATATATATTAGATTCCATCAGACGGTCAAGGGTTGAATCAGAGACATTAAACGTACAACATGTTTTTATTAAAACGCCGCACACTCCTATATAGTATGTATATTTTATGTCAAATTACTACAACACAGGCTACAACATGACTAATCACAATCTGCAAGAAGAGCTTCATATTTACAAAAGAACTGACCATGAAAATGTGTTTCGATGTTTGCTGGCTGCCTGCAAAGAACAATTTCCCCTGCTGAAAGTGAAATCATATTTGCTCTCCCTTGCAGGGTGAATGTAAGCCATCTGTAGGCATTTAATGATGACAAAGTAGTCTGTGATCTTAGACAGCATTGTAAAACAGCTTTTTAAGAACACTGCTTTCTAGGTTAATGGTGATTAACTCATTCTCAGAAATGAATGTAACTATGTCAAGATTGCAAATGATTTCCCACTATCAGGCTTACCGTAATGTCAAAGGGATGGTGCGGGCTCAAGAGTTGTGCCTGTGCCATTTGCAGCAGGATGCAGCTGTGATGAGTTTGACAGAGGAAGATCGCTCCCTCTGTCAGCTCATCAGCACCCTTTTACTGTAATTGCTATGTGATGTTGGGTTTTTATGGAAATGGAAGAATGAACAACAGACTCCATGTATGTCATATACCTAGACTATTAGATTGCAACTCGAGCCATTTTACAGGTGTCTCTACTTGCGGTGACTCCAGGCTCTATATGCTGCTGTGCCTTCGGGTGTAGTTGTGGACAGGAGACTTGAAATCTCCTGCCCTCCAGTTTCTGCTGTGGGGCATACAGTCCCACACAGCCTTGGACTCCCAATGTCCCGTTCCTGCGCTTCAGCGTGGAGGGAGCCCAGTCGCAGCTCCCCTCCAGCTCCTCACTTCTCCTGAGCTTGTTTTCCCCTCACACGTTCCTACAGACCCAAATCTGTCTGACTCCTCCACTCTGGTCAGGAGCTGCAGAACCTCACGCCTGCATGGCTCCAGCTCTTCTCTCACTCTCCTCTCTCTCCAACTCACTCTGACCAACTCTCTCGAACTCCTCCTCCAGCCAGAATATATATCTAGGGAAGCTACCCTGAAACCGGGTCTAGAACTCCCCCTTCTGGCCTGGAATCAGAACATGTTGCATGTATGTGCTACCTGTTAAAGGGAACTTTGTTGCTTCCAGGCATGGCATCACCCTCCCCGAAAGGAAGGCAACACCACTGTAACAACCGGCTTCCTGGGGTGTTACAGTGCCAGTAAGAAATACAGCTTGCCCTGCAAAAAAAGCCCCCATCCAGCTCTATCTACACAAAAAAAAAGGTACAGTTATCAGCACATCGTGAAAAATATATGTTGTTTTTCTAACCCCTTTACCACCCAAGGTTTTGTACCTTCATGACCGGGCCAAATTTAAAAATTCTAACCACTGTCACATTATGTACTAATAACAATAGAATGCCTCAATGGATCCCACTGATTCTGAGAACATTTTTTCGTGACATGTCATACTTCACGATAGTGGTAAAATTTGTTTGATATAATTTATGTTTATTTGTGAAAAAAATCTGAAATTTAGTGAAATTTTTAAACTTTTTCAATATTCAAACTTTTAATTTTTATTGCCTTAAACCAAAGAGTTATGTCACACAAAATAGTTAATAAATAACATTTCCCGCATGTCTACTTTACATCAGCACAATTTTTGAAACATAATTTTTTTTTGTTAGGAAGTTAGAAGGGTTAAAATTAGATCAGCGATTTTTCATTTTTCCAACAAAATTTGCAAAACCATTTTTTAGAGACCACCTCACATTTGAAGTGACTTCAACCCCTTCATGACCGGAGATATTTGAATTTTTACATTTTCGTTTTTTGCTCCCCTTTTTCGCAGAGCCATAACTTTTTTATTTTTTCGTCAATATTGCCATGTGTGGGCTTGTTTTTTGAGGGACGAGTTGTACTTTTGAACCACACCATTATTTTTAACAAATCTTGTACTGGAAAACGGGAATAAAACTCCAAGTGCGGTGAAATTGCAAAAAAAGTGCAATCCCACACTTGTTTTATGTTTGGCTTTTTTACTACGTTCACTAAATGCTAAAACTGACCTGCCATTATGATTTTCCAGATCATTACAAGTTCATAGATGCCAAACATGTCTAGGTTCTCTTTTATCTAAGTGGTGAAAAAAATGGTGAAAAAAATTCTAAACTTTGTTAAAGAGCAAAAACAAAATTGTGACATTTTCTGACACCCGTAACGCCTCCATTTTTTGTGATCTCGGGTTGGGTGATGGCTTATTTTTTGCATGCCGAGCTGCGTTTTCATTGATACCATTTTGTGCAGATACAATCTTTTGATTTGTTTCTGTATTTTAATGCAATGTTGCAATGAGTAAAAAAAGTAATTCTGGCGTTTTGACTTTTTTTCTCGCTACACCACTTAGCGATCAGGTTAATCCTTTTTTAATTGATAAATCAGGTGACTCTGAAAGTGGCAATACCAAATATGCGTATGTTTGATTTTTTTATTGTTTTATTTTGAATGGGGCAAAAGGGGGGTGAAATGAACTTTTATAATTTTTTCTTTTTTATATTTTTAAAAACATTTTTTTTCACTCTTGGCATGCTTCAATAGTCTCCATGGAAGACTAGAAGCTGTATTACCCCATCGGCTCTGCTACATGCAGGCGATGATCAGATCACCCGCTTGTAGCAGAATTACTCGCTATGAGAGCCAACCACCAGGTGGCACTCATAGCAATTTGGCAGTGACAACCACAACCCCTTGTTGTCATGCCAACGCATCGGTGACCCGTGATTACATGACGGGGTCACCGATGGGCAGATATCCGGCTCGATTGCTGGAAATGCATGTTACATGCTGCTGTCAGCGCTTAACAGCGGCATTTAACATATTAAAAGTGGCGGGTAGATCGCAATTCCACCCGCGGCTGTTCCAGGCACATGTTCACCACTGGAGCCCACATCAAATGGAGGGAGTCCAATGTGGGCGTACTATTACGCGCAAAGTCAGAAAGGGGTTAAGGGGTCTGTATGACAGAAAATACCCAAAAGTAACACCATTCTAAAATCTGCACCCATCAAGTTGCACAAAACAACATTCAAGAAGTTTATTAACCCTTTTGGTGCTTCACAGGAATTAATGGAATGGGGAAGCAAAAATTGAACATTTAACTTTTTTTTTTTACAAAAAATTTACTTTAGACCCAATTTTTTTATTTTCACAAGGGTAACAATAGAATATGGACAACAAAATGTATTGTGCAATCTCTCCTGAGCATGCCAATACTCAATATGTGGGGGAAAACTACTGTTTAGGAACATGGCAGTGGAAGGGAAGGAGCACCGTTTGACTTTTAGAACACTAAATTGGCTGGAATCGAGAGCAGATGTCATGTCGCATTTGGAGAGCCCCTGATGTGCCTAAACAGTGGAAATCCCCCACAAGTGACCCCATTTTAGAACAATAGACACCTCAAGGAACTTATCTTAATGTGTGGTGAGCACCTTAAACCCCCAGGTGCTTCTCAGAAATTTATAATGTTGAGCAGTGAAAACAAAAAAATAAAAATTTTTCCACAAAAATATTCCTTTAGCCACAATTATTTTTACTTTCACAAGGGTAACAAGAGAAAATGGATCCCCCAAAACAATTTTTGAGCAATTTTCCTCAGTACGCTGATACTCCACATGTGAGGGAAAAGTATTTTATGGAGGCATGACAGGGCTCGGACGGGAAGGAGCATCATTTGACTTAGTATGCAAAATTGTCTGGAATCATAAGCGTGAACCATGGCATGCTTGGCGAGACCTTAATGTGCTTAAACAGTGGAAATTCCCCACAAGTGACACCATTTTGGAAACTAGACACCTCAAGGAATGTATTTAGATGTGTGGTGAGCACCTTGAACCCTGGGTGCTTCACAGAAGTTTATAACATAGAGCCGTGAAAAAAAAAAAAATCTAATTGCACCATACAATGTTTTGTGAAGTTTCTCATGAGTTTGCTGAAACCCCACATCTGGGAGAAAACTACCTTTAGGCACACCTCTGGGCTTGGAAGGGAAGACGTGCCATTTGACTTTTGAACGCAAAATATGCTGGAATCATTATTGGACACTATGTCTCATTTGGATAGCCCCTGATGTGCCTACACAATGGAATCCCCTCACAAGTGACCACATTTTGGAAACTAGACTTCTCAAGTAATGTTTCTAGATGTGTGGTGAGCACCTTGAACCTTCAGGTGCATCAAAGAAGTTTATAATGTTAAGCTGTGAAAATAAATAATCAAATTTTTCCCACAAAAATGTTATTTTAGCCCCATTTTTTTATTTTCACAAGGGCAACAGGAGAAATTGCATCTTACAATTTATCGTGCAATTTGTCCTGAGTATGCTGATACCCTATATCTGGGGGAAAACTACTGTTTGGGAGCATGGAACGGAAGGAGTGCCATTTAACTTTTTGAACTCAAAATTCTCTGGAATCATTAGTGGACGCCATGTCCAGTTTGGAGAGCCCCTGAGCTGCCTTAACAGAGGAAATCCACCACAAGTGACCACAATTTGGAAATTAGACCCCTCAAGGATGTATGTACAGTAGATGTGTGATAAGCATCTTGAACCCCCAAATGCTTCACAGAAATTTATAATGTAGAGCTGTGAAAATAAAAAATCAAATTTTTCCCACAAAAATGTTCTTTTATCCCCAATTTTTTTAATTTCACAAGGGTACCAGGAGAAAATGGAACCTAAAATTTGTTGTGCAATTTATCCTACGTGTGTACCCCATAAACTATTATTTAGTGCTAATTTTAACACATATATATATATATATATACATATATATATATATATATATATATATATATATATATATACATATATACTGTATATATTTGTGTATAAGCTGAGTTTTTCAGCACATTTTTTGTGCTGAAAACACCCCGCTCGCCTTATACACGAGTCATTGCCTAGAAAGCCGGTGGGGGAGCGGCGGAGCAGCAGCATGTGCCAGCGGCTGTGGCTGTAACTGTGCAGCTTCTAAAGAGAAATGAATATTCATTTCTCTTATAGCGCGCACAGTGACTACTGCAGCCGAGGCATCTGGCTTCCAGAAGACATAATACTCACCCTCCTTTGCGCCGTTGCAGCATCTCGTTGGTTCCGGCACCGGCAGCTCTTCCTGTTCTGAGTGATCACGTGGCACCGCTTATTAAGGTAATGAATATGCACGCGTCTCCACTCCCATAGGCGTGGAGAGCATAGTCATCACCTTAATGAGCGGTGCCACGTGATCGCTAAGCACAGGAAGATCAGCTGGAAGCCGGAACGAGATGCTACGACGGCGAGGAGGAGGGTGAGAAGGATGGGGTTTTTGTAATAGGAAGCATGCATACTGGGATGGGGGGAGCCACGCATAGAACGACAGGACGGGGGAGCCATGCATATAAAGAGGCAACCGGGGGAGCCCATCATACGACCAGACCGGGGGAGCCATGCATACAACAAAGGGACGAGAGGAGCCACGAATATCAGGACAGGATGGGGGGAGTCACACATTCCAGGACAGGACAAGGGGGAGCCACGCATACCGGGACAGGATGGGGGAGCCATGCATACCAGGACGGGACGGAGAAGCCACGCATAGCAGGACAGGACAGGGGGAACCACACATAGCAGGAAAGGAGGGGACAATGCATACCTGGCTTATACTCTAGCCAATAAGCTTACCCAGTTTTCCGTGGCAAAATTAGGTGCCTCGGCTTATACTCGGGTCGGCTTATACTCAAGTATATTGGGTATATATTTGTGTTGTTATTTTGTGATTTTTGAAAAATATTTTTACAATTTTTTTTTAACTTTTTTTTTACTTATTAACAAAAAAAAGCATATATACATTTTTGTTCATTTTTCCCTTCAAAAAATAATCTCAAATGCAGCTCTAATGACAGAAAATTGTGAAACTTATGACTCTCAGAATATGGTGAACCAAAAACGTTTTTTTGAAAGAGTGAATTGATCAGCCGCACCCAATACATACGGCCCTTGTTATATTACGGAGCGTCGCCGCAAGGTAAACAGACATGCTGAGTTCTAAAAAGACGCGCCGCATGTCCAGAAACACAGGGCCGCTGGATGCGTGTTCGCACGCATAGTGGAGACGGGATTTCATAAAATCCCCTCCACTATGCTGTAACATCTGGACGCTGCGGGTTGGACGCTGCGGGTTGAACGCTGCGGTTGTATGCAGAGTTCAATCCGCAGCTAATCCGGATGTAATCCGGCCCGTGGACACATACCCTTACAGAAAAAATTATGGCTTGTGGAAAACGCCAAGAAAAAAGTGAAGAAAAAAATGGTTTGTCAAAATGAACAAAACTGACTGTGACTCCAAGCGGCTAATAATAAAAAAGCCACAAAAATATCCAAACTAAACAGAACATAAAACTATTTTGTTCTATGAGATATTGACAGGAAAAAAAAGATGTTCCCTAAGGCTATGGGGACACGGCATCTTTTAAACTGAGCTGAACCTGACAAGTTTTTTAAGCAAAAGAAGCTCCAGGTGTTGTTTTCTCCCAGAAATTTAATTCACAATGAATAAATTCACTGCAAATCACAATACGAAAGAACCTCTAATGGACTGTTAACTGCGTGTACAGGGAGTCCCCGACTTATACACGACCCCAAGTTACAACCATCGGATGTTCAAAAAAAGAAAACCTTAATTGTTGTGAAATTGGATTTTGGGCTCCCCCGGTGGCCACTGGTGGAATTGAACTTGTGTGCATCATCCCCTCTGTTCACCTGTTTCCATCAGGATGTGGGAGTCGCTATTTAACCTTGCTCCTCTGTCACTTCCATGCCGGTCAACATTGTAATCAGAAGCCTTTCTGTGCATGTTCCTGCTACCAGACAACTTCCAGCTAAGTCGGACTTTTGTCCTTGTTTGTTTTTTGCATTTTGTTCCAGTTCACAGCTGCAGTTTCGTTTCTGTGTCTGGAAAGCTCTTGTGATCTGAAATTGCCACTCTGATGTTATGAGTTAATACTAGAGTCTTAAAGTAATTTCAGGATGGTGTATTGATAGGGTTTTCAGCTGACCATGAAAGTACCCTTTCTGTCTTCCTGCTATCTAGTAAGCGGACCTCGATTTTGCTAAACCTATTTTCATACTACGTTTGTCATTTTCATCTTAAATCACCGCCAATATATGTGGGGGCCTCTGTCTGCCTTTCGGGGAAATTTCTCTAGAGGTGAGCCAGGACTATATTTTCCTCTGCCAGGATTAGTTAGTCCTCCGGCCGGCGCTGGGCGTCTAGGGATAAAACGCAGGCTACGCTACCCGGCTACTGTTAGTTGTGCGGCAGGTTTAGTTCATGGTCAGTTTAAGTTTCCATCCTTCCAAGAGCTAGTTCCTATGTATGCTGGGCTATGTTCTCTTGCCATTGAGAACCATAACAGTTTGACCGGCCAACAAAGGGTTAAATTAATTGGCAGAGAAAGGAGAGAAAAAAGAAGTCTGCTGAAAAATTTTTTTTTTTTTTTTTTTTTTCCTTCAGTTCTGAGTGTGCTTTCAATTGAATCACTTGCAAGTCTGCCTATATTGCAGCCTTCCTCTCTCTCTCTCCTTCTAATCCTGGAATGGCTCTGTGTTCACCTGTTTAAAATGGATATTCAGAGTTTAGCTGCAGGTTTGAATAATCTCACCACGAAAGTTCAAAATTTACAAGATTTTGTTGTTCATGTTCCTATATCTGAACCTAGAATTCCTTTGCCTGAATTTTTCTCGGGGAATAGATCTTGCTTTCAAAATTTCAAAAATAATTGCAAGTTGTTTTTGTCCCTGAAATCTCGCTCTGCTGGAGATCCTGCTCAGCAGGTCAGGATTGTGATTTCCTTGCTCCGGGGCGACCCTCAAGATTGGGCTTTTGCATTGGCTCCAGGGGATCCTGCGTTGCTCAATGTGGATGCGTTTTTTCTGGCCTTGGGGTTGCTTTATGAGGAACCTCATTTAGAGCTTCAGGCGGAAAAAGCCTTGATGTCCCTATCTCAGGGGCAAGATGAAGTTGAAATATACTGCCAAAAATTCCGTAAATGGTCTGTGCTTACTCAGTGGAATGAGTGCGCCCTGGCGGCGAATTTCAGAGAGGGTCTCTCTGATGCCGTTAAGGATGTTATGGTGGGGTTCCCTGTGCCTGCGGGTCTGAATGAGTCCATGACAATGGCTATCCAGATCGATAGACGTCTGCGGGAGCGCAAACCTGTGCACCATTTGGCGGTGTCTACTGAGAAGACGCCAGAGAATATGCAATGTGATAGAATTCTGTCCAGAAGCGAACGGCAGAATTTTAGACGAAAAAATGGGTTGTGCTTTTATTGTGGTGATTCAACTCATGTTATATCAGCATGCTCTAAGCGTACTAAGAAGCTTGATAAGTCAGTTTCAATTGGCACTTTTCAGTCTAAGTTTATTCTATCTGTGACCCTGATTTGTTCTTTATCATCTATTACCGCGGATGCCTATGTCGACTCTGGCGCCGCTTTGAGTCTTATGGATTGGTCCTTTGCCAAACGCTGTGGGTATGATTTAGAGCCTCTTGAAACTCCTATACCTCTGAAGGGGATTGACTCCACCCCATTGGCTAGTAATAAACCACAATACTGGACACAAGTAACTATGCAAATTAATCCGGATCATCAGGAGATTATTCGCTTTCTTGTGCTGTATAATCTACATGATGTGTTGGTGCTTGGATTGCCATGGCTGCAATCTCATAACCCAGTCCTCGACTGGAACGCTATGTCTGTGTTAAGCTGGGGATGTAAGGGGATGCATGGGGACGTACCTTTGGTTTCCATTTCGTCATCTATTCCCTCTGAGATTCCTGAATTCTTGTCTGACTATCGTGACGTTTTTGAGGAACCTAAGTTTGGTTCATTACCTCCGCACCGGGAGTGCGATTGTGCCATAGATTTGATTCCGGGTAGTAAATACCCTAAGGGTCGTTTATTTAATCTGTCTGTGCCTGAACATGCTGCTATGCGAGAATATATAAAGGAGTCCTTGGAAAAGGGACATATTCGTCCTTCGTCATCTCCCTTAGGAGCCGGTTTTTTCTTTGTGTCTAAGAAAGATGGCTCTTTGAGGCCGTGTATTGATTATCGGCTTTTGAATAAAATCACGGTTAAATATCAATATCCGTTGCCACTGCTGACTGATTTGTTTGCTCGCATAAAGGGGGCCAAGTGGTTCTCTAAGATAGATCTCCGTGGGGCGTATAATTTGGTGCGAATTAAGCAGGGGGATGAGTGGAAAACCGCATTTAATACGCCCGAGGGCCACTTTGAGTATTTGGTGATGCCTTTTGGTCTTTCAAATGCCCCTTCAGTCTTTCAGTCCTTTATGCATGACATTTTCCGTGATTATTTGGATAAATTTATGATCGTGTATCTGGATGATATTCTGATTTTTTCGGATGACTGGGACTCATGTCCAGCAGGTCAGGAGGGTTTTTCAGGTTTTGCGGTCTAATTCCTTGTGTGTGAAGGGTTCTAAGTGCGTTTTTGGGGTTCAAAAGATTTCCTTCTTGGGATACATTTTTTCCCCCTCTTCCATCGAGATGGATCCTGTCAAGGTTCGGGCTATTTGTGATTGGACGCAACCCTCTTCTCTTAAGAGTCTTCAGAAATTTTTGGGCTTTGCTAACTTTTATCGTCGATTTATTGCTGGTTTTTCTGATGTTGTTAAACCATTGACTGATTTGACTAAGAAGGGTGCTGATGTTGCTGATTGGTCCCCTGCTGCTGTGGAGGCCTTTCGGGAGCTTAAGCGCCGCTTTTCTTCCGCCCCTGTGTTGCGTCAGCCTGATGTTGCTCTTCCATTTCAGGTTGAGGTCGACGCTTCTGAAATCGGAGCTGGGGCGGTTTTGTCGCAAAGAAGTTCCGACTGCTCCGTGATGAAACCTTGTGCTTTTTTTTCTCGTAAATTTTCGCCCGCCGAGCGGAATTATGATATTGGGAATCGGGAGCTTTTGGCCATGAAGTGGGCTTTTGAGGAGTGGCGTCATTGGCTTGAGGGGGCTAGACATCAGGTGGTGGTATTGACCGACCACAAAAATTTAATTTATCTTGAGTCCGCCAGACGCCTGAATCCTAGACAGGCGCGCTGGTCGTTGTTTTTCTCTCGGTTTAATTTTGTGGTGTCATACCTACCGGGTTCTAAGAATGTTAAGGCGGATGCCCTTTCTAGGAGTTTTGAGCCTGACTCCCCTGGTAATTCTGAACCTACAGGTATCCTTAAGGATGGAGTGATATTGTCTGCCGTTTCTCCAGACCTGCGGCGGGCCTTGCAGGATTTTCAGGCGGATAGACCTGATCGTTGCCCACCTGGTAGACTGTTTGTTCCTGATGATTGGACCAGTAAAGTCATTTCTGAGGTTCATTCTTCTGCGTTGGCAGGTCATCCTGGAATCTTTGGTACCAGGGATTTGGTGGCAAGGTCCTTCTGGTGGCCTTCCCTGTCACGAGATGTACGAGGCTTTGTGCAGTCTTGTGACGTTTGTGCTCGGGCCAAGCCTTGTTGTTCTCGGGCTAGTGGATTGTTGTTGCCCTTGCCTATCCCGAAGAGGCCTTGGACGCACATCTCGATGGATTTTATTTCGGATCTTCCTGTTTCTCAGAAGATGTCTGTCATCTGGGTGGTGTGTGACCGTTTCTCTAAGATTGTCCATTTGGTTCCCCTGCCTAAGTTGCCTTCTTCTTCCGAGTTGGTTCCTCTGTTTTTTCAAAATGTGGTTCGTTTGCATGGTATTCCGGAGAATATCGTTTCTGACAGAGGAACCCAATTCGTGTCTAGATTTTGGCGGGCATTCTGTGCTAGGATGGGCATAGATTTGTCTTTCTCGTCTGCTTTCCATCCTCAGACTAATGGCCAGACCGAGCGGACGAATCAGACTTTGGAGACATATTTGAGGTGTTTTGTGTCTGCAGATCAGGATGATTGGGTTGCTTTTTTGCCTTTAGCGGAGTTTGCCCTCAATAATCGGGCCAGCTCTGCCACCTTGGTGTCTCCTTTTTTCTGTAATTCGGGGTTTCATCCTCGATTTTCCTCCGGTCAGGTGGAATCTTCGGATTGTCCTGGAGTGGATGCTGTGGTGGAGAGGTTGCATCAGATTTGGGGGCAGGTGGTGGACGGTTTGAAGTTGTCCCAGGAGAAGACTCAGCTTTTTGCCAACCGCCGGCGTCGGGTTGGTCCTCGGCTTTGTGTCGGGGACTTGGTGTGGTTGTCTTCTCGTTTTGTCCCTATGAGGGTTTCTTCTCCTAAGTTTAAGCCTCGGTTCATCGGCCCATACAAGATATTGGAGATTCTTAACCCTGTGTCCTTCCGTTTGGTCCTCCCTGCATCTTTTTCTATTCATAATGTTTTTCATCGGTCATTGTTGCGCAGGTATGAGGTACCGGTTGTGCCTTCCGTTGAGCCTCCTGCTCCGGTGTTGGTTGAGGGCGAGTTGGAGTACGTTGTGGAAAAAATCTTGGACTCCCGTGTTTCCAGACGGAAACTCCAGTATCTGGTCAAATGGAAGGGATACGGTCAGGAGGATAATTCTTGGGTGACTGCCTCTGATGTTCATGCCTCCGATCTGGTCCGTGCCTTTCATAGGGCTCATCCTGATCGCCCTGGTGGTTCTGGTGAGGGTTCGGTGCCCCCTCCTTGAGGGGGGGGTACTGTTGTGAAATTGGATTTTGGGCTCCCCCGGTGGCCACTGGTGGAATTGAACTTGTGTGCATCATCCCCTCTGTTCACCTGTTTCCATCAGGATGTGGGAGTCGCTATTTAACCTTGCTCCTCTGTCACTTCCATGCCGGTCAACATTGTAATCAGAAGCCTTTCTGTGCATGTTCCTGCTACCAGACAACTTCCAGCTAAGTCGGACTTTTGTCCTTGTTTGTTTTTTGCATTTTGTTCCAGTTCACAGCTGCAGTTTCGTTTCTGTGTCTGGAAAGCTCTTGTGATCTGAAATTGCCACTCTGATGTTATGAGTTAATACTAGAGTCTTAAAGTAATTTCAGGATGGTGTATTGATAGGGTTTTCAGCTGACCATGAAAGTACCCTTTCTGTCTTCCTGCTATCTAGTAAGCGGACCTCGATTTTGCTAAACCTATTTTCATACTACGTTTGTCATTTTCATCTTAAATCACCGCCAATATATGTGGGGGCCTCTGTCTGCCTTTCGGGGAAATTTCTCTAGAGGTGAGCCAGGACTATATTTTCCTCTGCCAGGATTAGTTAGTCCTCCGGCCGGCGCTGGGCGTCTAGGGATAAAACGCAGGCTACGCTACCCGGCTACTGTTAGTTGTGCGGCAGGTTTAGTTCATGGTCAGTTTAAGTTTCCATCCTTCCAAGAGCTAGTTCCTATGTATGCTGGGCTATGTTCTCTTGCCATTGAGAACCATAACACTTAATACTCCTCTACCCGATAACCTCTCTCGAGACCGTCTGATGCCCTTCTTTCCACCATTATGTACTACATCTCCGGCACGTTATAATGTTGCGTCATTATCATCACCATCATGACCCGCAGTGAGCTCCGCAGTCGTTAGTCCTGGTCTAAGGCCTGAAATGTCGCACACTCGACAAAAGAAAGAAGAGTTTACCTTTTCACCCCAGGGCCATTTTATGATTTTTCATTTTCGTTTATTCCTCACCTTCTTCCAAGAGCCATAACTTTTTTATTTTTCCGTTAATATGAGGGCTTGTTTTTTGTGGGACGAGTTGTTCTTTAGAATGACACCATTGATTATACCATATAGCGTCCTATAGTGTAAATCTGTATGAAAAAAAGTTTTACATTTGTCACCATTCGAGTCCTGTAGCATTTCCATTGTTCGGGATCTGAGGCCAGTGAGAGTTTATTTTTATGCGCCAAGATGAAAATTTTATTGATACCATTTTGGGGTAGATACGATGTTTTGATTGCCTCTTATTGCATTTTATTGCAATGTTGTGGTGGCCAAATAAACGTAATTCTGGAGTTACAGGCATTTCTAGATGCGGCAATAACAAATATGCATATTTTTTTAAAAAAATTTATTTTCAGTGGGGGAAAAGAGGGGTGATTTTAACTTTTGTGTCTTAATTTTTTTCGTATTTTTAAAAAACATTTTTTCACTTTTTACTTTATTTAATATTCCCCTAAAAGCTTGAAGCTCCGATTGTCTGATCGCTTGTATTTTATATAGCAGGGCATCAGCACTGCTATGTGTATCAGAAATCACGATCTTCAATGAACATGAGGAGTATCAAAATGACAGGCACGGGGGTATTCTGCAGGCCTCTGGCTGTCATGAGGGAACGCCACGCCAGGCCCATGGGGTACTCGGTACCCGGTCCGGTACTTAAGAAGAAGTGTCACGGCGGCAGCGACCCGGTCCGTGGCCCTGGGCGCCCATGTAAAATTGATGTGAATAAAGTTTGTGTTGATGATGCCAACTGTGGTGTTCGGTCAGTGGGGACCGACGCTGCTTAAATAGGTCCTCTGGAGTGATGTTATGGCAGCTAAGATGGTATAACTTTCCACGGGTGAAGTTGGATCCCCAGGGCTCCCAGTGTGTAGCTGGAGATGGTGGGTAGTGTATAAAAAAACAGAGGACACAGGTTTGAAGTCTCTTTACTTGGTTTACTGAAGATTTCAGGCTGCCACAGTCCAGGGTCCCGGATTACAGGTACAGGCAGGGTCCGGCCGGCTTGGAAGCGAGTTCAGATTCCCCTTTACCAGGTGGAGTTGAAAGCCTTCCTACTAGTGCTGTAGTGTAGTCCCTTGCTGTATGTGGCTTCTGTCAAGGTCCTCACTGTTCTCTCTGTCCTCCTTAAAGGTGGGATACTAACCCGTATGACAGGTGGCTTGAGACTTTTTACAGGGTTTCTATCACGACCCAGGCTCTATGCCCCACTGTGTCTCCAGATGTTAGGGCAGACAGGTGACGTGTAGTCCAGCTGTCCTGCCAGTTTCTGCTGTAAGTCTTGGAGTCCCTCACAGCCTCAGTCTTCCAGCTACCAGTGCCTACGCTCTGCAAGGAGGTCGCTCAGTCGCAGCTGTCCTCCCCAGTTCTTTACTCTCCTTTGCTTCGCTCTCATCCACGCTCACTATAATGCGTTCTTCCTTCTGTATTATCTCTATCCAGGAGCTGCAGCACCCTTGTGGCTGCACGGCCCCTCACTTTCCTCTCTGCCTCAGACTGCTCCAGGCTGCTGTCTGGCACTCTGTCAGAAACTAACATACTTTCCCTCCAGACCAGAATATATATATAGGAGAGCCACCCATAAGCTGGATCAGAGCTCCCCCTTCTGGCCTGGAGTGTGAACATTTTGTATGTTTGTGTTTACCTGATAAAGAAGATCTTCCCTTGCTTCCAAGCGTGACATCACTCTCCCCGTGAGGAAAGCAATGCCACTGTGACAACCAGGACCTTGGGGTGTCACAATGACAATCCATCAGCACCTCGTGATCTAATGACAAGGGTTCTGATGGGCAGCCATAATGGCATGCTTCTGGCCGCTGTGACAGCGGAATTTAACTAAGTACCATCCGTGGGCAGAGCTCTGGTTCACCTGTAAGGAGGAGAGCCAGCCTCGGCATGCCTTGTCCGGGACAAGTCCGGAACCATCGGTGCTGTCACCCAAGTTGCAGGGGGGGAGAGTTTAGTGCCCCGGACAGACCTTTGAACTTGGGATCCGGGGACGTGAAGGGTATAAGAGGGGGACAGTGCATGGGAACAGGTACTCAGTTGGCAGGAATCTGCAGTGTGCGGAGGCAGAGAGAGAGCCCTCCCACACTGTACAATCAGGACAAAGTAATAATAATAATAATAATTTTTATTTATATAGCGCCAACATATTCCGCAGCGCTTTACAACTTATAGAGGAGACTTGTACAGACAATAGACATTACAGCATAACAGAAATCACAGTTCAAAACAGATACCAGGAGGAATGAGGGCCCTGCTCGCAAGCTTACAACCTATGAGGAAAAGGGGAGATGTTATGATCCGGTGACCTTGAAGCCGCATGAGAGACTTTCTCAGGAGTAGGTGGCCGCAAACCCTAAACTAACAGCACAACTAGAAGTAGCCGTGGGATGTACCTAACACGTCCTAGACACCTCGACACAGCCGGAGGACTAAATACCCCTATAGATGGAAATGGGAATAATATCTTGCCTCAGAGCAGAACCCCAGAGGATAGGCAGCCCCCCACAAATATTGACTGTGAGTATAAGAGGAAAAACACACGCAGGCAGAAAAACAGGGTTTAGCAAAAGAGGCACTTCTAGCTAAACAGAAAAGGATAGGACAGAATTCTAAGCGGTCAGTATTAAAATACTAAAAATATCCACAGCAGATAATACAAATATACTACATCTAACTAAAGACATAGAAAGTATATCTGCATCTCCTGAGAATCCAGCATGACTGAAAAATCCAAACAAAGTCTAAGCTGGACAAAAACACAATAAATTGCACTGAATTGCAAAGCACACTGCATGTGTGCACAGAGACAAAAAAACAGACACTTATCTGAGCTGAATTGACAGCAGGGCATGAGGAGCCAGAGAGAGATGCAATCCCTCCAAGTACAATGGACAACTGGCATGGATTAAAGGATCCTACACACCTAAATACCTAATAGAGCTGCAATCAGCAGAAACACCTGCCCGGATTACAAGTCCAAGACAACTGCACTACCACCAGCAACCACCGGAGGGAGCCCAAGAGCAGAATTCACAACAGGGAGACACGAGAGGTGGATGGTAATAATTGCTTTAGTTATTTGGACCAGCCATAGTGTAAGGCTCGGGTGTTCATATAAAGCTGCATGAACCAGTCAACTGCCTAAGTATGTAGCAGTACAGACACAGAGTGCTATTAACTGCATAAAGTGTATGAGAACATGATGCGAGGAACCTGATTATGTTTTTTTTTTAATAGGCCACACAGGGATAGTTAGGTTAATGCGTTGAGGCGGCAGGCCAGTCTGAACAAATGAGTTTTTAGGGCACGCTTAAAACTGTGGGGATTGGGGATTAATCGTATTAACCTAGGTAGTGCATTCCAAAGAATCGGCGCAGCACGTGTAAAGTCTTGGAGACGGGAGTGGGAGGTTCTGATTATTGAGGATGCTAACCTGAGGTCATTAGCGGAGCGGAGGGCACGGGTAGGGTGGTAGACTGAGACCAGAGAGGAGATGTAGGGTGGTGCTGAGCCATGGAGTGCTTTGTGGATGAGGGTAGTAGTTTTGTACTGGATTCTGGAGTGGATGGGTAGCCAGTTTAATGACTGGCACAAGGTAGAGGCATCGGTGTAACGGTTGGTGAGGAATATGATCCTGGCAGCAGCATTCAGGACAGATTAGAGCGGGGAGAGTTTGGTAAGAGGGAGGCCGATTAGTAGAGAGTTACAATAGTCCAGACGAGAATGAATAAGTGAAACAGTAAGAATTTTTGCAGAGTCGAATGTTGTGAATTTGGATTCTGGGCTCCCCCGGTGGCTACTGGTGGAATTGAACTGGTGTCTTCATCTTCTCTGTTCACCTGTTCCCATCAAGATGTGGGAGTCGCTATATAACCTTGCTGCTCTGTTAGTTGCTTGCCGGTCAACAATGTTATCAGAAGCCTCTCTGTGCTTGTTCCTGCTCCTAGACAACTACTAGATAAGTTGGACTCTTGTCCATGTTTGTTTTTGCATTTTGTTCCAGTTCACAGCTGTAGTTTCGTTACTGTGTCTGGAAAGCTCTTGTGAACGGGAATTGCCACTCTGGTGTTATGAGTTAATGCCAGAGTTTTAAAGTAATTTCTGGATGGTGTTTTTGATAGGGTTTTCAGCTGACCATGAAAGTGTCCTTTCTGTCTTCTGCTATGTAGTAAGTGGACCTCAAATTTGCTAAACCTATTTTCATACTACGTTTGTTATTTCATCTCAACTCACCGCCAATACATGTGGGGGGCCTCTGTCTCCTTTCGGGGTATTTCTCTAGAGGTGAGCTAGGACTAATATTTTCCTCTGCTAGCTTTATTTAGTCCTCCGGCTGGGCTGGGCATCTAGAATCAACGTAGGCATGCTACCCGGCCACTGCTAGTTGTGCGTTAGGTTTAGTTCATGGTCAGCTCAGTTCCCATCTTCCAAGAGCTAGTTCCTATATATGCTTATGCTATGTTCTCTTGCCATTGAGATCATGACAGTTTGAGCGGCCCGCAAAGTGTTAATTGTTTGGGCTGAAGCAGGAGAAAAAGAAGTGTTGAAGGGAAATTTTTTTTTTTTCCCCTCAGAGTTTTGCTGCCTAGCCCTTAATTGCTGTCTAGCTGCTTCTTACCTCCTCTTAACCCTTGAATGGCTCTGTGTCCACCTGTTTGTAATGGATCTTCAGAGTGTAACTGCAGGTTTGAATAATCTCGCCACGAAGGTACAAAATTTGCAAGATTTTGTTTGTCATGCACCTGTATCTGAGCCGAGAATTCCTTTGCCGGAATTTTTCTCGGGGAATAGATCCGGGTTTCAGAATTTTCGAAATAATTGCAAATTATTTTTGTCTCTGAAATCTCGCTCTGCCGGAGACCCTGCACAGCAGGTCAGGATTGTGATTTCCTTGCTCCGGGGCGACCCTCAAGACTGGGCTTTTTCATTGACACCAGGGGATCCTGCGTTGCTCAATGTGGATGCGTTTTTTCTGGCCTTGGGGTTGCTTTATGACGAACCTCATTTGGAGCTTCAGGCAGAAAAAACTTTGATGTCCCTATCTCAGGGGCAAGATGAAGCGGAAATTTACTGCCAAAGATTCCGTAAATGGTCTGTGCTTACTCAGTGGAATGAGTGCGCCCTGGCGGCGACTTTCAGAGAGGGTCTCTCTGATGCCATTAAGGATGTTATGGTGGGGTTCCCTGTGCCTACGGGTCTGAATGAGTCCATGACAATGGCTATTCAGATCGATAGGCGTTTGCGGGAGCGCAAACCAGTGCACCATCTGGTGGTGTCCACTGAGAAGTCGCCAGAGAGTATGCAGTGTGATAGAATTCTGTCCCGAAGCGAGCGGCAGAATTTTAGACGGAAAAATGGGTTGTGTTTCTATTGTGGTGATTCTACTCATGTTATATCAGCATGCTCTAAGCGCACTAAAAAGCTTGGTAAATCTGTTTCCATTTGCACCTTACCGTCTAAATTTATTCTATCTGTGACCCTGATTTGCTCTTTGTCATCTATTACCACGGACGCCTATGTCGACTCTGGCGCCGCTTTGAGTCTTATGGATTGGTCCTTTGCCAAACGCTGTGGGTATGATTTAGAGCCTTTGGAGACTCCTATTCCTCTGAAGGGGATTGACTCCACCCCATTGGCTAATAATAAACCACAATGCTGGACACAAGTAACTATGCGTATTAATCCGGATCACCAGGAGATTATTCGCTTTCTGGTGCTGTATAATCTACATGATGATTTGGTGCTAGGATTGCCTTGGCTGCAATCTCACAACCCAGTCCTCGACTGGAGAGCTATGTCTGTGTTGAGCTGGGGATGTAAGGGGGCTCATGGGGATGTACCTGTGGTTTCCATTTCATCATCCATTCCCTCTGAAATTCCTGAGTTCCTGTCTGACTATCGTGACATCTTTGAAGAATCCAAGCTTGGTTCGTTACCTCCGCACCGAGAGTGCGATTGTGCCATAGATTTAATCCCGGGTAGTAAATACCCAAAGGGTCGTTTATTTAATCTGTCTGTGCCTGAACATGCTGCTATGCGAGAATATATAAAGGAGTCCTTGGAAAAGGGACATATTCGTCCATCGTCATCTCCCTTAGGAGCCGGTTTTTTCTTTGTGTCAAAAAAAGACGGCTCTTTGAGACCATGTATTGATTATCGGCTTTTGAATAAAATCACTGTTAAATATCAATACCCATTGCCGTTGCTGACTGATTTGTTTGCTCGCATAAAGGGGGCCAAGTGGTTCTCTAAGATTGACCTTCGTGGGGCGTATAATTTGGTGCGAATCAGGCAGGGGGATGAGTGGAAAACCGCATTTAATACGCCCGAGGGCCACTTTGAGTATTTAGTGATGCCTTTTGGTCTTTCTAATGCTCCGTCAGTTTTCCAGTCCTTTATGCATGATATTTTTCGCGATTATTTGGATAAATTTATGATTGTGTATCTGGATGATATTCTGATTTTTTCGGATGACTGGGACTCTCATGTCCAGCAAGTCAGGAGGGTTTTTCAGGTTTTGCGGTCTAATTCTTTGTGTGTGAAGGGTTCGAAGTGTGTTTTTGGGGTACAGAGGATTTCCTTTTTGGGATATATTTTTTCCCCCTCTTCCATTGAAATGGATCCTGTCAAGGTTCAAGCTATTTGTGATTGGACGCAGCCCTCTTCTCTTAAGAGTCTTCAGAAATTTTTGGGCTTTGCTAACTTTTATCGTCGATTTATTGCTGGTTTTTCGGATATTGCTAAGCCATTGACCGATTTGACTAAGAAGGGTGCTGATGTTGCTGATTGGTCCCCTGATGCTGTGGAGGCCTTTCGGGAGCTTAAGCGCCGTTTTTCCTCTGCCCCTGTGTTGCGTCAGCCTGATGTTGCTCTACCTTTTCAGGTTGAGGTCGACGCTTCTGAGATCGGAGCTGGGGCAGTGTTGTCGCAGAAAAGTTCTGACTGCTCCGTGATGAGGCCTTGTGCCTTCTTTTCCCGTAAATTTTCGCCCGCTGAGCGGAATTATGATGTTGGGAATCGGGAGCTTTTGGCCATGAAGTGGGCTTTTGAGGAGTGGCGCCATTGGCTTGAGGGGGCCAGACATCAGGTGGTGGTATTGACTGACCACAAAAATTTGATTTATCTTGAGACCGCCAGGCGCCTGAATCCTAGACAGGCGCGCTGGTCATTATTTTTCTCTCGGTTTAATTTTGTGGTGTCATACCTACCGGGTTCTAAGAATGTTAAGGCGGATGCCCTTTCTAGGAGTTTTGAGCCTGACTCGCCTGGTAACTCTGAGCCCACAGGTATCCTTAAGGATGGAGTGGTATTGTCAGCCGTTTCTCCAGACCTGCGGCGGGCCTTGCAGGAGTTTCAGGCGGAGAGACCTGATCGTTGCCCACCTGATAAACTGTTTGTTCCTGATGATTGGACCAATAGAGTCATCTCTGAGGTTCATTCTTCTGCGTTGGCAGGTCATCCTGGCATTTTTGGTACCAGGGATTTGGTGGCAAGGTCCTTCTGGTGGCCTTCCCTGTCACGAGATGTGCGAGGCTTTGTGCAGTCTTGTGACGTTTGTGCTCGGGCCAAGCCTTGTTGTTCTCGGGCTAGTGGATTATTGTTGCCCTTGCCTATTCCTAAGAAGCCTTGGACGCACATCTCGATGGATTTTATTTCAGATCTGCCTGTTTCTCAGAAGATGTCTGTCATCTGGGTGGTGTGTGACCGTTTTTCTAAGATGGTCCATTTGGTTCCTCTGCCCAAGTTACCTTCTTCTTCCGAGTTGGTTCCTCTGTTTTTTCAAAATGTTGTTCGTTTGCATGGTATTCCTGAGAATATCGTTTCTGACAGAGGGACCCAATTCGTGTCTAGATTTTGAAGGGCATTCTGTGCTAGGATGGGCATAGATTTATCTTTTTCGTCCGCTTTCCATCCTCAGACGAATGGCCAGACCGAGCGGATTAATCAGACCCTGGAGACATATCTGAGGTGTTTTGTGTCTGCTGACCAGGATGATTGGGTTGCTTTTTTGCCATTGGCGGAGTTCGCTCTCAATAATCGGGCCAGCTCTGCCACTTTGGTGTCCCCGTTTTTCTGTAATTCGGGGTTTCATCCTCGATTTTCCTCTGGTCAGGTGGAATCTTCGGATTGTCCTGGAGTGGATGCTGTGGTGGAGAGATTGCATCAGATCTGGGGGCAGGTGGTGGACAATTTGAGGTTGTCCCAGGAGAAGACTCAGCTTTTTGCCAACCGCCACCGTCGTGTTGGTCCTCGGCTTTCTGTTGGGGATTTGGTGTGGTTGTCTTCTCGTTTTGTCCCTATGAGGGTCTCTTCTCCTAAGTTTAAGCCTCGGTTTATCGGCCCGTATAAGATATTGGAGATTCTTAACCCTGTTTCCTTCCGTTTGGACCTCCCTGCATCCTTTTCTATTCATAACGTTTTTCATCGGTCATTATTGCGCAGGTATGAGGTACCGGTTGTGCCTTCCGTTGAGCCTCCTGCTCCGGTGTTGGTTGAGGGTGAGTTGGAGTACGTTGTGGAGAAAATCTTGGACTCTCGTGTTTCCAGACGGAGACTCCAGTATCTGGTCAAGTGGAAGGGATACGGCCAGGAGGATAATTCTTGGGTGAATGCATCTGATGTTCATGCCTCCGATCTGGTTCGTGCCTTTCATAGGGCCCATCCTGATCGCCCTGGTGGTTCTGGTGAGGGTTCGGTGCCCCCTCCTTGAGGGGGGGGTACTGTTGTGAATTTGGATTCTGGGCTCCCCCGGTGGCTACTGGTGGAATTGAACTGGTGTCTTCATCTTCTCTGTTCACCTGTTCCCATCAAGATGTGGGAGTCGCTATATAACCTTGCTGCTCTGTTAGTTGCTTGCCGGTCAACAATGTTATCAGAAGCCTCTCTGTGCTTGTTCCTGCTCCTAGACAACTACTAGATAAGTTGGACTCTTGTCCATGTTTGTTTTTGCATTTTGTTCCAGTTCACAGCTGTAGTTTCGTTACTGTGTCTGGAAAGCTCTTGTGAACGGGAATTGCCACTCTGGTGTTATGAGTTAATGCCAGAGTTTTAAAGTAATTTCTGGATGGTGTTTTTGATAGGGTTTTCAGCTGACCATGAAAGTGTCCTTTCTGTCTTCTGCTATGTAGTAAGTGGACCTCAAATTTGCTAAACCTATTTTCATACTACGTTTGTTATTTCATCTCAACTCACCGCCAATACATGTGGGGGGCCTCTGTCTCCTTTCGGGGTATTTCTCTAGAGGTGAGCTAGGACTAATATTTTCCTCTGCTAGCTTTATTTAGTCCTCCGGCTGGGCTGGGCATCTAGAATCAACGTAGGCATGCTACCCGGCCACTGCTAGTTGTGCGTTAGGTTTAGTTCATGGTCAGCTCAGTTCCCATCTTCCAAGAGCTAGTTCCTATATATGCTTATGCTATGTTCTCTTGCCATTGAGATCATGACAGTCGAAAGTAAGAAAAGGGCGAATTCTAGAAATGTTTTTGAGATGCAGATAAGAAGAGCGAGCCAGCGATCGGATGTGGGGAGTGAATGAAAGCTCGGAATCAAGGATGACCCCAAGGCAGCGGGTATGTTGCTTTGGAGTAATGGTGGAACCGCACATGGAGATGGCAATGTCAGGCAAAGGTAGGTTAGTAGAGGGAGAGAACACGAGGAGTTCAGTTTCAGATAGAGGGAGGACATGATGTTAGAGACAGCGGTAAGATAGTCACTGGTGTTTTCTAAGAAGGTCGGCGTGAAAGCAGGAGAAGAGGTGTATAATTGGGTGTCGTCAGCATAGAGATGGTACTGGAAACCAAATCTACTGATTGTTTGTCCAATAGGGACAGTATACAAAGAGAAGAGGAGGGGGCCTAGGACTGATCCTTGAGGAACCCCAACAGTAAGGGGAAGGTGAGAGGAGGAGGAACAAGCAAAACATACAGTGAAGGATCGGTCAGAGAGATAGGAGGAGAACCAAGAGAGAACGGTGTCCTTGAGGCCGATGGAGCGGAGCATAGTGAGGAGGAGCTGATGATCCAGAGTGTCGAATGCTGCGGAGAGATCCAAGAGAATTAGCATGGAGTAGTGACCATTAGATTTAGCTGTTAGTAGGTCATTAGAGACTTTAGTGAGGGCAGTTTCAGTAGAGTGTAAAGAGCGGAAGCCAGATTGAAGAGGGTCGAAAAGAGAGTTATCTGAGAGATAGCGGGTAAGACAGGAGTGGACCAGGCGTTCGAGGAGTTTAGAGATGAAGGGAAGATTAGAGAAAGGTCTATAATTAGCAGCACAATTTTGGTAGAGGGAGGGTTTTTTAAGTAATGGATGTATGATGGCATGCTTAAATGAGGAGGGAAAAATACCGGAAGTGAGAGAAAGGTTGAATATTTTTGTTAGGTGAGAGGTGACAGCCGGGGAAAGGGACTGGAGGAGATGTGACAGAATGGGGTCACTGGTGCAAGTGGTCGGGCAAGCAGATGCAAGGAGCCTGATTACTTCTTCTTCTGTAACTGGTAGGCTCAAGTCAGAGAGGCCTACGAAGACTTACCGGAGACTGGTAGGAAGAGACGTCTCCTGAGATCCCTGACAACCACTCCCACAGTGTCACTGAGTGTGACTGAGCCCTCCCCACGACCAGACCTCAGGGGGCTCAGTTCGAGACTCGACATCCCGGCTGTGAACCGAGTGCGGCCGTTGAACGTATACGCTCCCACCTTAGCGTTGTGCCAAAGCTTAAAAAGAAAGGACTGTCATCTCTCCAGCGTGACCCATCTTGGAACCAGGACCCACGAAAGGACATTCCAGGACCCCTGACAACACCGGAACCCAGTACTCATCTCAGACCAGGACGCCGCCAGATTCTTCAAGCCTTCAGGCCAGAACGCCACCGCTATCTTCACAGAGACTGATCCTCAACATCGCCGGACTGATAAGTTTGATACCTTTGTATTTTCCTCAACCCTTCATTGCCCTGCTATACCTACGTCCACCAGACACAGTTTTATTATCCATATCCCCCTCATTTACCCTCTCCCTGCATGAAGTAACGCTATTTCATTAAATCCCCCTGTTATCCCTTGTTCTGCCTCCGACCGTTACTACATCCTGGTACCTGATCACACACCCGTGGCTCTTAAAGGCACATGACACATGATTTAAGCAGTGTGTTTCAGGTGTGCATTAAAATACATCCACAGGTGTGTCTCTAATTAACACAAATGTTGTCACAAAAGCTTCTAAACATGACATCATCTTTTGGGCAGTCCAGAATTGTTTAACCCCTTAACCCCCAAGGGTGGTTTGCACGTTAATGACCGGGCCAATTTTTACAATTCTGACCACTGTCCATTTATGAGGTAATAACTCTGGAACGCTTCAATGGATCTTGGCGATTATGAGATTTTTTTCTCGAGACATATTGTACTTCATGATAGTGGTGAAAATTCTTTGATATAACTTGTGTTTATTTGTGTAAAAAATGGAAATTTGGCAACAATTTGGAAAATGTTGCAATTTTCAAATTTTGAATTGTTATGCCCTTAAAAGAGAGAAATATGTCGCACAATATAGTTAATAAATAACATATCCCACATGTCTACTTTACATCAGAATAATTTTGGAAACAAATTTTTTTTTTGTTAGGAAGTTAAGGGTTAAAATTTGACCAGCGATTTCTCATTTTAACAATAAAATTTACAAAACAATTTTTTTAAGGACCACCTCACATTTTAAGTCACATTTAGGGGTCTTTATGGCAGAAAATACCCAAAAGTGACACCATTCCGAAAAACTGCACCCTTCAAGCTAATCAAAACCACATTCAAGGAGTTTATTAACCCTTCAGGTGTTTCACAGGAGCAGAAGCAACGTGGAAGGAAAAAATGAACATTTAACTTTTTAGTCACAAAAATTATCTTTTAGCAACAATTTTTTTTATTTTTCCAAGGGTAACAGGAGAAATTGGACCCCAAAATTTGTTGTCCAATTTGTCTTGAGTACACTAATACCCCATATGTGGGGGGGGACCACCGATTGGGCGCATGGCAGAGCTCAGAAGGGAAGGAGCGCCATTTGAAATGCAGACTTAGATGGGTTGGTCTGCAGGCATCACATTCCGTTTGCAGAGCCCCTAATGTACCTAAACAATAGAAACCCCCCCACAAGTGACCCCATATTAGAAACTGCACCCCCCAAGGAACTTATCTAGATGTGTTGTGAGCACTTTGAACCCCCAAGGGCTTCACAGAAGTTTATAACGCCCGGGCGTGAAAATAAAAAATCATATTTTTTTCACAAACAAGATAGTTTCATCCCTAATTTTTTTTTCTCCAAAGGTAACAGGAGAAATTGGACCTCAAAAGTTGTTGTCCAAATTGTCATGAGTACGCTGATACCCCATATGTGGGAGGGAACCACTTTTTGGGTGCGCGGCAGGGCTCAGAAGGGAAGGAGCGCCTTTATACTTTTTCAACCTAAAGTTGGCTGGAATTGAGATCGGATGCCATGTCGCATTTGACAAGACCCTGATGTGCCTAAACAGTGGAAACCCTCCACAAGTGACTCCATTTTGTAAACTAGACCCCCTAAGGAACTTATCTAGATGTGTTGAGAACTTTGAACCTCCAAGTGTTTCACTAAAGTTTATAATGCTGGGGCGTGAAAAAAAATATTTTTTTTCCCACAAAAATGATCTTTCTGTCCCCAATTTTTTTTATTTTCCCAAGTGTAACAGGAGAAATTTGACCTCAAATGTTGTTGTCCAATTTGTCGTGAGTACGCAGGTACCCCATATGTGGGAGAAAACTACTGTTTGGGCACACGTCGTGGCTCGGTAGGGAAGTAGTGACGTTTTGGAATGCAGGCTTTGATGGAATGTTCTGCAGCCATCATGTTCCGTTTGCAGAGCCCCTGATGTGCCTAAACAGTAGAACCCCCCACAAGTGACCCCATTTTGGAAACTAGACCCTCTAAGGAACTTATCTAGATGTGTGGTGAGAACTCTGATCCCCGAAGTGTTTCACTAAAGTTTATAATGTCCGGGCGTGAAAATAAAAAGTCCTATTTTTTTCCCACAAAAATGATCTATTCGTCCCCAATTTTTTATTTTCCCAAGTGTAACATGAGAAATTGGACCTCAAATGTTGTTGTCCAATTTGTCCTGAGTACGCTGGTACGCCATATGTGGGAAAAATCTGTTTGGGCACATGTCGGGGCTCAAAAGGGAAGTAGTGACGTTTTGGAATGTAGACTTTGGTGGAACGGTCTGCGGGTGTCATGCTCCATTTGCAGAGCCCCTGATGTGCCTAAACAGGAAAAAAAACACAAGTCACATCATTTTGGAAACTAGACCCCCAAGGAACTTAGTACTTAGGAAAGTAGAACTTAGGAAATTAGTAGTGCATGGAGGTGTGGTACAATTTGAAGCAATCCTTCATACACAAGCCAGGTTTTTCAGGGCAGGTGTTGCATTGATAAGTGGTGTCCTTGTGTATTCCCCTTTTGTAACACACTCGGCACCTTTTTTGTGGCTTACCTTTTCTTCCAGTTGGTGGGACCACCCCCGGAAAATGCTGACCTGGTACGATACGGGCACCTTCAGTTCCGGAAGTACTGGGGCCCTCTCCTAACGCAGTGCCAAATATAAGGGCCTTAACCACTACCTCCTGGAAATTAAGGTACAATGTATTGGTGTGGCGTGCACATCATGACAACAGGAAAGCATTGACCATTGCCATTTGTACAATGTGCACGGCCAGCTTTTTGTACCGCACCCTGGTCTTTCTCAAAGCATTGTATGGTTAGAGGAGTTGATCGGAGAGATCAACGCCCCCCATGTTTTTGTTGTACCCCAGTACACAGGTCGGTTTGCTGACCTCTGTAGAGGTACCCCGTACAGTGCTGAGGGCGCTGCCATCACCATGTATAGTGGTCAAGAGTACATTCCTCTTGTCCTTGTACTTGACCACCAGCAGGTGGTTGCTACATTGGGCTTTACTCTCACCTTTTCTGAGCATCCGCCCAAGTAGCGTCTTCGGGAGGCCTCTCTGATTTTTGTGGACAGTAGCGCAGGCTGCGTTACCTCATGCAGAGAGGGATTTGTAGAGTGGGATGCTGGTGTAAATGTTATCAGTGTAGAGGTGATAATCTTTATCCAGCAATGGGTGCACCAAATGCCACACAATTTTCACACTCACTCCCAGGACAGGAGGACACTCAGGGGGTTCAAGCCTGGTGTCCTTCCCTTCATATACTCTAAAGTTTTAGGTGTATCCAGAGGTACTCTCACACAGCTTATAGAGTTTGATTCTGTACCTGGCCCACTTGCTGGGCAGGTACTGACAGAATCCGAGCCGTCCTTTAAAATGAATTAAGGACTCATCCATGCAGATGTCCCTTTGAGGCATGTATACTTCAGCAAACTTTTTGTTGAAGTGTTCGATGACCGGCCAAACTTTAAACAGACAGTCAAAGTTAGGGTCATCTCGTGGGGGACTGTAAGGTTTCTCTTACTGAGAGTGTTGGGGGACACTCGCTTGGCCGCGATATTTAAGCACGCAGCATGGGTTTTTATATCAAAACAGTTCATACGGTTTATTAAGCCACGTAAACCGGGTTTAAACACAGTTCATTACATAGAACACAACAGGCACCAACAGTCTCTTTGGTACCTGACGGGAGCTCCTGCTCCACCTTGCCGACTCTTCCAACAGCCTTTGGGTAAGCTGCCTAACGGGGATCACCAACTCGCCTGGTCAATACACAGTAGTCAGTCCAGACCTCACCGAAGGACTCCAGCTTCCCCACACTCTGTTAACCCTCTTCCGGGTAAGCTGCCTAACGGGGATCACCAACTCGCCTGTCCGGCATACAGTAGTCAGTCCAGACCTCACCGAAGGACTCCAGCTTCCCCACACAGTAACAGACACCGGCCCAGCAGATCCTGGTGCTCACCTCGTACCCACAGGTCCTGGACCCCGTCCTCCACCTGTTAGCTTAGGTCCTGGACCCCGTCCTCCACCTATCAGCTTAGGCCCTGGACCCCGTCCTCCACCTGTCACAACAGGTCCTGGACCCCGTCCTCCGCCTGTCAGCTTAGGTCCTGGACCCCGTCCTCCACCTATCAGCTTAGGTCCTGGACCCCGTCCTCCACCTGTTACCTTAGGTTACCAGGATCACGCCGGTGGCCTAGTCCATGTTCTCAGGTGCTCTCCGGACCCTAGTCGTTCCTAGGACAATCCAGCACCTTCACCTCGTTCTCTGGTGCTTGCAGGACCCTGGTCATTCCCAGGCCAATCCAGCAGCATTCAGGACCCTAGTCATTCCTAGGACAGTCCTGCATCTTCGGGACCCTAGTCATTCCTAGGACAGTCCCCGGGACCCTAGTCATTCCTAGGACGGTCCCACCGGTCAGCGTTGTTCGGGACCCTAGTCATTCCTAGGACAATCCCCGGGACCCTAGTCATTCCTAGGACAATCCCCCCGGCCAGGTCCATACACAGGAACCACACAGGTTTCACACAGGACCTGCCGGACACACCTCCCATGTGACCCACAACCTGGTCACATTATATACCTGAAACCACACCCCTGGATGGGTGTGTGGATGTGTGGCTAGTCTGACCCTCCCGTCTCTCATGACTAGCCTAGTAAGTCACCCAAACTTAACTATACACATTACAACAAAACTCTTGAGGGACTACAGGTCCCAGCATAACCACAATACATCTGACTTACTACGCAGACTCCTTCCGCGACACACATCGGCCATTCATAACACTGCCGATTACAGGTACACCATGAATATCACCACAACAGATACGCTTCCATGCATATCTCACAGAGCGCACAAAGCGCCCCCTAGCTACCACAGGGGTCACTACACCATCACATATATCACATATCCTCCCCCTCTGTTCACACCCGTAGGGTTGAACACCTGACAAACACCTGGACTCTCGAGACAGGTTACACACACTCTCTTGTCCCACCAGTCAAGAAGACTGTCTCAAACGGTTTTGAGCAACACTCAAAATCATACTCATACCCTTGTCGGGTTACCCCGCCCCCAGCGGTCAACACGTAGGCCTTAAGCTTTGGCCCTTAAGTCACAGTTTGTCTATGTTACCAAATGTCTTTACATTTTCTCTACCAGGTCTCCCACCTAGGTCACTCAACACTGAGTTAACTGAGGAGTTACTGCCTCCAACTCTTCCTTGGCGATCAGCCATTCCACCAAGCCCAGGCGACTTTGAGCTTCGCTGGCTTGCTCCAAACGTCGAGTTACTTCACCCTTCCTCAACAGGACCATCTGTTCCATGCGTAAGCACCGTAAACGCGTATTCCTCAGGACAGGTCCTCGCTTCACTGTGACTTCCTTAGTCGACAGTACCACCAACTGTTTCATCTCTAGTGCCCAATGCACACCATACGCTTTTACTGACTTTTCAAAGGCTTCATGCACACCCTCACCGGTACATGCATCTTGCGCCTCTTCGGGTACATCTATCACACACTTGAAGAGTGGATCCTCACTTTCTTCAGGAACGGACGGCCCCTGTTTTGCCATTGTCCTTTCCAACAAGACACCTGCCACAACCGGGTGACTCTCTTGTTCGGCTCTTAACGCCCACTCTTCTTCAGTTTTACCCTCTTCCAGACCCCTGGTCACGATAGGCATTAGCAGATGTGAGTCTTCAACCAGCATCTTCTTCTCTTGTAGAAGACCACATAATGCTTCTCTGAGCCCTTTCACATCCTCCCTTAAGGCTTTACTCTCACCTTGCCAGGTTAACAGGTGACTTCTGAGCTCCGAGACTTCCTTCTCCAGCCCACTCATCCTGTGCTCAACCTCTTGTCTCAGGAGGCTTTCTTGTTTGACATGTTCTTTCACTGTCTCTTTCTCATCGGCGTCACCGTCTGAATGGGAGTCACCCCCAACCGTCAGCACGGCACATGCCCTTATTACTGGCCATGACTTGTCATAGTCACCCCCAGAGTCTGTGTCACACTCCACAGTACGTTGACCCCGCAAGTCACTCTCTGTCTGGGTGTCAGTTCCAGTTGTCTTATCCAACAGACCACTACCAGTCATATTGTGGCACACTCCAAGTGACGTCAGGTCAGTTAGTTGGGCAATCGCGCCTTTTCCCTTGGTCAGGCCTACATTAGGACTGTCACCTCTAGGGGGCGCACTCTCAACATTACTAACTGACATCCAAATTATACCCACAAACACGTCACCCTTTTCCCACAGTGCTGCCAAATCTTGTCCTATTACCATAGGATACGGCAAGATCGGGTCTACAGCCACTTCCCGGTACGTGGAAACTTCCGGTGCGACAATATATATAGTGACTACCAGGAGATATTCAGCGTCCTCAGGTGACACAAACTCCCCTGGATGGATTCCCAGCACAGACGCTTCTCTCCCTGGGTCTATCAAACCCCGCACACACTTTCCATTCAGCCAAAAAGTACACAGACGTGGCTCCTCACTGATTGCCACCCCTTTTTTGGCTCCACCCACTTTTTGGGCAAGTGCTCCATTTTTTAACACCACCCCGTTTCGGGATTCAGCCCCCCTTTGGGATTCCACCCCTTTTTGGGCCATTACCCCTATTCGGGTTACCGCCCCTTTTTGGGACTCCGCCCCCTTTTGGGCAACTATCTCCATTTGGGTTTCTGTTCACTATTAGGGATACTCCCCTCCCTGGGATACACCCCGTGAACTTCCCCACGTCACTCAGGCCCCAGTTCACACAGTACACCCCTTTGTCTCTGGGCTTGTACTGGCCCTTTAAAAGTCTGCACAAAAGGAAAAAAAAAATTTTTTTTTTTTTTTCTATGTCAGTTCACCAGCTCCTGCTGGTATCGCCACAGCTCCTGCTGCAGTCACACACAACCGGCGTCTCCAGGTGCTGCTAACCACAAGCTACCGCAGCTACTCTCGACACGGCTCTGCACGGCTCCACCGCTGCCGCTTGTCACCTTCGTGACCCCGCCGAGTCACAGCCGACGCTTGTCACCTTCGTAACCCCGCCGAGTTACCGCTGGACGCTTGTCACCTTCGTGGCTCTGCCACAGCAATTAACTCCACGTGTGCTAGCGGGATTGTTGCCAAAATTCTCCACCAATTGTAAGGTTTCTCTTACTGAGAGTGTTGGGGGACACTCGCTTGGCCGTGATATTTAAGCACGCAGCATGGGTTTTTATATCAAAACAGTTCATACGGTTTATTAAGCCACGTAAACCGGGTTTAAACACAGTTCATTACATAGAACACAACAGGCACCAACAGTCTCTTTGGTACCTGACGGGAGCTCCTGCTCCACCTTGCCGACTCTTCCAACAGCCTTTGGGTAAGCTGCCTAACGGGGATCACCAACTCGCCTGGTCAATACACAGTAGTCAGTCCAGACCTCACCGAAGGACTCCAGCTTCCCCACACTCTGTTAACCCTCTTCCGGGTAAGCTGCCTAACGGGGATCACCAACTCGCCTGTCCGGCATACAGTAGTCAGTCCAGACCTCACCGAAGGACTCCAGCTTCCCCACACAGTAACAGACACCGGCCCAGCAGATCCTGGTGCTCACCTCGTACCCACAGGTCCTGGACCCCGTCCTCCACCTGTTAGCTTAGGTCCTGGACCCCGTCCTCCACCTATCAGCTTAGGCCCTGGACCCCGTCCTCCACCTGTCACAACAGGTCCTGGACCCCGTCCTCCGCCTGTCAGCTTAGGTCCTGGACCCCGTCCTCCACCTATCAGCTTAGGTCCTGGACCCCGTCCTCCACCTGTTACCTTAGGTTACCAGGATCACGCCGGTGGCCTAGTCCATGTTCTCAGGTGCTCTCCGGACCCTAGTCGTTCCTAGGACAATCCAGCACCTTCACCTCGTTCTCTGGTGCTTGCAGGACCCTGGTCATTCCCAGGCCAATCCAGCAGCATTCAGGACCCTAGTCATTCCTAGGACAGTCCTGCATCTTCGGGACCCTAGTCATTCCTAGGACAGTCCCCGGGACCCTAGTCATTCCTAGGACGGTCCCACCGGTCAGCGTTGTTCGGGACCCTAGTCATTCCTAGGACAATCCCCGGGACCCTAGTCATTCCTAGGACAATCCCCCCGGCCAGGTCCATACACAGGAACCACACAGGTTTCACACAGGACCTGCCGGACACACCTCCCATGTGACCCACAACCTGGTCACATTATATACCTGAAACCACACCCCTGGATGGGTGTGTGGATGTGTGGCTAGTCTGACCCTCCCGTCTCTCATGACTAGCCTAGTAAGTCACCCAAACTTAACTATACACATTACAACAAAACTCTTGAGGGACTACAGGTCCCAGCATAACCACAATACATCTGACTTACTACGCAGACTCCTTCCGCGACACACATCGGCCATTCATAACACTGCCGATTACAGGTACACCATGAATATCACCACAACAGATACGCTTCCATGCATATCTCACAGAGCGCACAAAGCGCCCCCTAGCTACCACAGGGGTCACTACACCATCACATATATATCACAGGACACTGTGCATTATCGTTATAATAGAGAATTTTATGGATGGTCTCAAAACGCATCCGGGCCATGACCATTCGGAACACTGGAGTGTTATATAAAATATCAACACTCCAATATTGCCAAACTTCTTGCTCTTTCAGGATCCCCATGTGGAGGACCAGGCCCCAAATCTGCATCATTTCAACTGCGTCCACAGGAGACCAGTTAGAATATGATGAACCTGGGTTTTGCACCAAAAATTGATGAGCGTACAAATTAGTTTGCTCCACCATGAGGTTAATAAAATCCTCAGAAAAAGACTTTGAAAAAGTCTAGTTCTGTGAGGCCGGTGGTGTCAAACTTGATTTCTGATTCTGCCACAAAATCAGGAATCAGAGGCTCGTAATTTTTGAGCGGCGAGGTCGGTATGAGGTCCTCAGTGGGGCATGCTGGTTCATATTCGGGAATGGCGGGCACTGCTTCATCTTCTGGAATGGTGGGCGCTGCCTCATCTTCTGTCCTGGGGCCTCTGCGTGGCGGTTCTGCAGGACTCGAGGAGGAAGATGAGGAGGGGAAACAGGAAGAGGATGAGGATGAAGCATCGGAAAAGTAAAGAAAAGTGGGATCCTCTCCCTCACTATCAGCGTCGGAGGCAAGGAAAGAATATGCCTCCTCCAATGAATAGCGCTGTTGGGAGGAACGGGACGAGCGGGACTTTTTTTGTGAATATGGTGCTTGGGTGTACTTTATTGATAACTATGTGTACGTGTGGGGGGGATAGTGATTGGTGCAAACTATTCTGAAGAGAAAAAGCTAAAGGAAAAAAGCAAATAGGGAGAAAAAAATACCTGTGAAAAGAAAAGTCTAAAACAGCAGGCCCTAGCTCTGATAAGTGAACTGTTTCACTTATCAAAGTTTGGTGGCTGCTGGATGTGCGCACAGGTGTGGTGCAAGGGGGGGTGAAAAAGGACAACGGCAGGCATAAGCTCTGATAAGTGAACTGCGTCACTTATCAAAGTTTATTATAAAAAAGAGACAGCCCTTCTGTAAATATGCACACCACTCCAATATAAACTAGATAACATACAAAAATATTTATTGTGGACATGAACACAGCATAACAATTAAAAGATACTTAAAACCAAAAATACATGAAAACAAACACCCCTCAGGACAAAGAGTATATCCAATGTAATAATAATATCATATGCAAAGCCCATATGAAACATAAACCTGTTGGCCCATGAGGCAAGCAAGGGGAACCCTGGATCAGTGATTAATATAAAGTGGAGATAACCTCCATGGTCCAACCTGCAGGACAAGGGTTACATTACCCGAAGGGCAGCATATGAGAGGGATAAGGACTTCAATTCAGGTCCTTAAAGGGCGGCAGTAGTAACCCACACGTATCGCTCCCACAAGAGATTCCTGACAAAGCTCCTCTTGACGAAGCTCCTCTTGTGGCTGTCCTACTGGTCTCTGCTGTAAGTCTTAGAGTCCCTTACAACCTCGGTGGTCCGGCTACCTGTGTCTGCGCTTTGCCAGGGAGACAGTCTGCTCGCTGCTGTCCTCCCCTGGTGTACTCACCTGTGCTCCTCTCTCCTAAACGCTCACTGCAATATGTTCTGCTTTCAATGTTGTCTCTGTCCAGGAGCTGCAGCACTCTGTCATGGCTGCACAGCCCCACATGCGTTCTTCCTGCCTCAGACTGCTCCAGTCTGCTGTCTGGCACTAACTAACTACTTTCCCTCCAAAACTACTATATATATGGGGAGTCACCTAGTAAATAGGATCAAAAGCTCCCCCTTGTGGTCTGGAGTGTGAACATGTTGCATGCTTGTGTTTACCTGGTGAAAGCTATCCTTCCTGTGTGCCCTGTGATTGGCACGATCGTCGATGACATCGATAGGTGCCCTGCTGGGCTTGTCCTAGGCTCTGCCCTAGGATCGGTGCTATTACAGCACAGATCCAGGCCTGTACCGGCAGGGCACAGAGCGGTAATACTGCCGCCGTGCCTTGCGATTGGCGCAATCGATGCGATCGGCGATCGTGCCAATCTAGAGGGGATTTGCTGGTGCCTGGCGTTGCATTGGTACTCGATCCTAGCATGGGACCTCATTGTTTCAGCCAATCTGAAACAACGAGAATAGCTGTCATTGCCTGTTCAGAATTGAACAGCCAATCACAGTGTTCGGGGGCGGCGACAGACCCCAGGATGTTGAAGCCATCTTCCCTGAGGTAAGATGGCATTGGAATTTTAATGCGATCACCGCGACTTAAGTCGCAATGTCGCATTAAATGCCATGACGTACTATCCTGTCCATGGCAATTAAGTCCCAGGTCACATGGACGGGATAGTACGTCCGATGGCAGAAAGGGGTTAAAGGCAGAGTAATCTTAGTGTATGTAAACTTTTGACTTTGCAGTAAGTAATAAAAATGTCTTAGGGCATTATCTCTCTCTCATTTTTCTGGCATTTGGCAAATAATAATAATTATTATAATCCTAATTGACCTAAAATGGGAAAAGTTTATTTTGATTTCATGTTAGATATTGAGAAAAACCTGCAGATGTGTCTTTATATTTAGTGGATGTAAATTTCTGGTTTCCACTGCTAAACAGACTGGGGTTGTATTCATTATTGTTCTTCTGTGCACACGTCTTATTCCATGTTTTATGCTACAACAGTTGCCAAACAGTAATAGAAACCCTCATTGACCTCAGATTAATTTATTTCTGCACTATCCACTTGTTTTCTAATTTTCTCATGCTGTTATAGATGCTAACTGACCGCAAATTAATTGTCTTATACCTTCTTTGTTCTATCTTCTAATGCTGCTACAGCTGCCAATAAGGAACATAAGTCTTAAAGGGAACCTGTCACCCCCAAAATCGAGATGAGCTAAGCCCACCGGTATCAGGGGCTTATCTACAGCTTCTGTAATACTGTAGATAAGCCCCTGATGTATCCTGAAAGATGAGAAAAAGAGGTTAGATTATACTCACCTGGAGGGGCGGTCCGGTCCGATGGGCGTCGCAGTCTGGTACGGCGCCACCTTAATTTATGCTGTGAGATAAACGCATTAAAGAGTCGTTTTGTTTGGAACTTTACTGGGTCACTGCCTCATCACTGCATAAGTGTGCTACAGCTGCACTACAGTGGGAAAACTTGCAAAATCGGCAGTGTATCAAATACTTATTTTCCCCACTGTATGTAGCACCCTGAATGGTTAACATATTTTTTATAGCAGAGCTGAATAATTTGATGGTTTTAAGTTTTTAAACAGTATCGCTTTCGGGCTCTTCCAAAGTGATTTCAAAACCGAATAGGTCCATAAAAAGTCGGATTTGTACATGTTATTGAAAAAAATGTTACATTGCTGCTATATTTTATCCCTTCTAATAAAATAAAAGAACATTTTAAAAATGATGGAGCCATACAGACGCATATGGGAAATGTGCATTATTAACTATTTTAAGTGGTATGACTATCTGGTTAAAAGGTGTAAACATTCAAGGTTTGAAAATTGCAAGTTTTCATAACATTTTAGATATTTTCATTAGAAAAAAAGCAAAATATATCAACTTAAATGTACTGCTAACAGAGTACAATGAGTCTTGAGAAAACAATCTCAGTATCACTGGGTAAAGTATAAGTATTTCGGAGCTATTAACACATAAAATGACAAGTCAGATTTGGAAAAAATGGGACTTGGTAATTACTGTCAAAATCAGCTCTGTTACTAAGGACTTAAAACTGTTGTACAGCAAAAATAAATGGAGTTACCGATCAGTTGAATCAAACTTTGACATATGGTGGCTTTTGTATAGATTACTATACTACTTTTTCAGAGTCCAACTAAAAAAGATGTAAGAAGTAGAGAAAAGATGGAAATATGCAAGTCTGGCCAAAACGTTTCCTGCATACACCAAGAAACAAATGTTAGAAAACTTAGACTGGAGAATGATTTCGCTATGTCTCGGCCTTGGCTTAGTATTTTTCAAATATAAGTAGTCTTGACTTAGTGTAAGATCAAGCAGTTAAAATTAAAAACTCGCCGGGGAGCCGACCATACACATATTCTATTGAGTTTACCTGTGTAGCGGTAATCCTCTTCTTGAAAAAATACAACTATACTCATTTTTTTTGCATGAAATGTTTTTAAGCTGATAATCCTCTTGAGAATTTTTAAACAAAAGCTTCATTTTTCTGCATATGGAATGTTATACTTAAGTTTTAGTATAGTATTTCACTGCATCGTAATTATATATCGTCATGAAATCATACTAGTTTGTTGCATTTTCATTCTGTAGCTATACACTGTATGCAGAATTTGTAGTGAGTAGTGTTGAGCATTCCGATACCGCAAGTATCGGGTATCGGCCGATACTTGCGGGTATCGGAATTCCGATACCGAGATCCGATACTTTTGTGGTATCGGGTATCGGTATCGAAACAACATTAATGTAAAAGTGTGTAAAAGAGAGAATTAAAATAAAAAATATTGCTATACTCACCTCTCCGACGCAGCCTGCACCTTACCGAGGGAAGCGGCAGCGTTCTTTGTTTAAAATTCACGCTTTTCTTTCCTTACGTGAAGTCCCGGCTTGTGATTGGTCGCATGCCGCCCATGTGGCGGCGACGCAACCAATCACAGCAAGCCGTGACGTAATTTCAGGTCATTCAGTATTTTAAAATTACGCTCCGGCTTTGTGATTGGTTGCGTCGCAGTCACGTGGGCGACGCAACCAATCACAGCAAGCCGTGACGTAATTTCAGGTCCTTAAGGATTTTAAAATTACGTCCCGGCTTTGTGATTGGTTGCGTCGCAGTCACATGGGCGACGCAACCAATCACAAGCCGTGACGTCACGGGAGGCTGGACACGCGCGCATTTTAAAATGGGCGCGTGTCCAGCCTCCCGTGACGTCCCGGCTTGTGATTGGTTGCGGCGCGGTCAACCAATCACAAGCCGGGAGGCTGGACACGCGCGCATTTTAAAATGGGCGCGTGTCCAGCCTCCCGTGACGTCCCGGCTTGTGATTGGTTGCGGCGCGGTCAACCAATCACAAGCCGGGAGGCTGGACACGCGCGCATTTTAAAATGGCTTCCCGGCTTGTGATTGGTTGACCGCGCCGCAACCAATCACAAGCCGGGACGTCACGGGAGGCTGGACACGCGCCCATTTTAAAATGCGCGCGTGTCCAGCCTCCCGGCTTGTGATTGGTTGACCGCGCCGCAACCAATCACAAGCCGGGATGTCACGGGAGGCTGGACACGCGCCCATTTTAAAATGCGCGCGTGTCCAGCCTCCCGTGACGTCACGGCTTGTGATTGGTTGCGTCGCCCATGTGACTGCGACGCAACCAATCACAAAGCCGGGACGTAATTTTAAAATCCTTAAGGACCTGAAATTATGTCACGGTTTGCTGTGATTGGTTGCGTCGCCCATGTGACTGCGACGCAACCAATCACAAAGCCGGAGCGTAATTTTAAAATACTGAATGACCTGAAATTACGTCACGGCTTGCTGTGATTGGTTGCGTCGCCGCCACTTGGGCGGCATGCGACCAATCACAAGCCAGGACTTCACGTAAGGAAAGAAAAGCGCGAATTTTAAACAAAGAACGCTGCCGCTTCCCTCGGTAAGGTGCAGGCTGCGTCGGAGAGGTGAGTATAGCAATATTTTTTATTTTAATTCTTTCTTTTACACATTAATATGGATCCCAGGGCCTGAAGGAGAGTTTCCTCTCCTTCAGACCCTGAGAACCATCAGGAATACCGTCCGATACTTGAGTCCCATTGACTTGTATTGGTATCGGGTATCGGTATCGGATTGGATCCGATACTTTGCCGGTATCGGCCGATACTTTCCGATACCGATACTTTCAAGTATCGGACGGTATCGCTCAACACTAGTAGTGAGTATTTTGACCATATCATCATTTTTATGCAGGTTTTCCCGCTTGTGCTCTATAAACTTGAATGCTTACTGGATGAAGCAGATCAGGTGATGTGAACTTGTGTAATGAGGGGGTGTAGCAATACAACGTCCTTTATTGGGGTGCAGAATTATTAGGAGCTTGTTTTCCTCAGGTAAAGTTGGCCAAAAAAGAGATTTATCTGACACTGAAAAGTCACAACTTTTTACACGTCATGCAGAGGATGCAGCTCCTAAAATTGCTGAGATATTGAGGTACTGTTGAGTCACTCATCAGGGCAGTGGAGTACTCGCAATTAAAGGGGTGGTCACAGTGGCAGCAACCCGGTCCGTGGCCCTTGTGCCCAAGCCAAAGGGACAGTCTTTAAAGGGGTTGTGGTAATAAGGAAAGTTCGTGACGCCACCTGTGGTTCTCGGTCAGAGGTGAACGACGCTGCTTAAAGGGGTACTCTGGGGGCGATGGTGCTGCAGCAAAGATGGTGTCACTTCCCACAGGTGAAGCCGCGTCCCCAGGGCTCCCGGTGTATTTGGCAGGGATGGTGAATGCCGCAAATAATTGGAGGACACAGAGTTGCCATTTTTACCTGGTTTATTGGTGTTAATCGGCCCAGAGTACCAGCAACAGGTATAGATGGAGTCGAGGCAGCCTGAAGACAAGTGGAAATCCCCTTGACAGGTCAGTTTGGGAGCCTTCCACTATGCACTGATCTGCAGTCCCTTGTTACCTGTAGTTATCTAACAAGGTCCTCTTTCTTCCTCTATCCAGGAACAGTACCTGCACGGCAGGCAACTTGAGCCGCCTCTTTGGGGTCTCTGTCCATGGTGACTCCGGACTCTGATTGCTGCTGTACCTTAGGTATTATGTGGGCAAGTCCCTCTTAGTTTCCTGCCCTGCCATGGGACCTGTAGCTCCTCACAACCTCGGGCTCCCGGTATCCGGTCTCTGCGCTCAGCTTAGAGAGGCCCAGTCACAGCCCTTCTCTATCTCCTAAGTCCTTCTGTGCTCCTCCACTGTCTGCTACCAACTGTCAACTGTCACTGCCTAGAAACTGACTCCTCCTCCTGACCAGAGAGAGCAGCTCCCCTAAAGTCGGGTGTAGAGCTCCCCCTTCTGGCCTGGAGTCAGAATGTGTTGCATGTAAGGTTACCTGCCAAAGGGATTCCTCCTATCTCCAGGCATGGCATTACCCTCCCTGAGAGGAAGGCAATACCACTGTGGTACCTGAACTCCTGGGGTGCCACCCAATCACAGAACAGCAAAAGTTAACAAGGTAGTATAAATGTGTTCAGACGTTCAAATGTCAAGACTGGGCAAAGAATTATCTTGAGACAGTTTATTCAAAGGTTTTATGGACTGATGAGATGAGAGTGATGAACCAGATGGATGAAGCAGTAACTAGCACAGACCTCCACTTCCACTGACACCAGCAAGATGGAGGTGGGTTACTGCTATGGACTAGTATTATTAAAGATGAGCTACTTGGACTTTGTGGGTTGAATATGGACTCAAAATGAACTCCCAAACCTACTGCCAGTTTTTAGAAGACATTTTCTTCAAGCAGCAGTGCAGGAAAAAGTCTGGATCTCTCAAGAAAACCATGATTTTTATGCAGGACAATGCTCCATCGCAGCATCAAAGTCTCCATTGCTTGACTGGCCTGTAAAAGCCTAAGAGGAGTTGTCTGGCCTTTGTCTGTGGTCAGTCTATGTGACTACAGACTTGTGCATCCTTCCATCACAGGCACGGCGAGGATTCTCTGGTACCGTGAGGTCATGTGACTGCAAGTATGCGATATGCCTACTCCAGGGCACATTCCAACTAAGCTGTTAATGGCCTCACTCAATACATTTGCATTGAGCGAGGTCGAGTCCATCTAGTCGGAGTGTGCCCTGGAGTAAGTACATCACATACTTGCAGTCACATGACCTCACGGTGACAGAGAATCCTCACAGCACGCAGTGCCCTGATGTGAAGACTGACAAGTCTGCAGTCACAAAGACTGGTTGCAGACATGTAGTCTAAGGCCGGACAACCCCTTTAAAGATAAAAGAACAATGACATCACCCCTCCATCACCCGACCTAAACACTAGTTAGAACTTGTGGACCCTTCGTATAGAGGAGATTTATGGTGAAGAAGAACAGTCATCTCTCTGATTAGTATTATGAAGGACTTGGCACTTAGATAAGTAGAAATATAAAGGTTTATTGTAAGTAGAAAAGATAGTATGGCCTCAAGAGTCCTTAGTGAACTCAGCGTCAATGTGGCGGCGTGAACGCAGCGTCCACCGCTTGTTCATGTGCACTAAGGACCCTTGAGTGCCTTTTCTACTCACAATTTACCAGTGTGTGTACTCTGATGAAGGTCCTTGGTGACTTGGTGGAGTATGCTGTAAATAAACCTTTATACTTCTACTTATCTGAGGGCCTAGTCCTTCATAACACTATATGGTTTGGGATCCTACTTGAGCACCAGTTCTTGGAGTGCCGCTAATATTCTTTCCATCTCTCTAATCAGAGTCTGGAGCTGTGGTTGATGCTGCCCAAAAAGTTGTTTGTCTGCAGATTAAGAAACTGACAGGCTCCATAGATGGAGCTTATGATGGAGCATATGACTTTTATCTAAAAGAAGGCCAGAAATGTATTTTGTACATTTTGAGCTTTTTGATCTCACATTAACAGATGAAAATAAACAATTGAGATGGGAAAATGCACATTTTTCCTTTAGTTCTATAATCATTCTGCACTAATAGTTAGTTACCAATAATTCTGCACACAGAGATATTCTCCTAAGAAAGACAAAGCCGCACTTTTCTCTTCTTATATATTCAGGTTTATTAACCTTTTGGATTGATGGATGTTCAATAATAATATTTATCATCCAAAATCCAAATTGCCTAATACTTGTGCACACGGGGTATGCAAGTGTCTCTTCTTTGAACTTTTCACTATAGTGGCAAGCTGCTTCTTAGCTTCCTGAAGAATGCTCCTACTTGTAACCACTTCACGGTTTCTGGTCTCCGAAGATAAAAGAAGTAACAAAGGATAGAACATGTGCACAGCAATGTCGTTTTTTACATTGCTGTTCATTATGTTCATTTTGCGGAGGTTTTGCTGCACTTTTCAGGTGGGTTTCAGGTGAAAGCCGTCTGAGAAATAAGTCACGTGCATATGCCCTAAATATTCAAATTGCCTCTTAAGAGAGGAAGAGAACTTTAACTTTACGGCTTCCTATGAGAAGTAGTAATCCAAAAAGACTATACAGACCCTTTAACAAGCCTTGTCATATGACTTAAAATGAAAAATGCTAAATCAAAATCTCAATTTGCAGACATGTGTTTCGGGCTTCTATCATAAGTTACATGGCAAGGCTTGTTAAAGGGTGATTATTAACTTTTAGGATTGCTACTTCCAATAAGTGGCACTATAGTTCTTCCTCTCTGAAGAGGCAATTTTCATATTTAATTTCCCAAGGAAGCACTGCATGGCCTATAAGTCTCCTTACACGGCATGTCACTCTCCACAAGGAGAGATGTTACCCCTTAGACCCCATATCCCCATCTGAGACATCTGAGTGGTGACTGCACGCTGTCCTCAATGTTCAGTGTTAGCATGCCCATTCTGTCCTGACTGATGTCGCACTATGCTTACAGCAGGGTGACAGTGACTGCAGTGACTGCATTAGATGACTATTAGTGAGCAAATCTTTGGGACCACAATGCTCAGACTGGCTGCAGCTACACTGACCTCAATGTGGCAGTGTCATACAGATGCTATCTATGACGCTGTCCATCTTGGATCGGGAGACCTGCGGACAGTCCGTGCATTGCGGTCCGTACTTGGATTGATTTGCACGGACGTCTCAAGCAGCCTTAAAACTGATGCTGAGACAATTACCAAAGCTATGGCAGCATGCCAGCGGTTTAAAGGGAACCTGTCATGGGTAAAAGCGCCACTTACCTTACTAAGGTAAATAGATGTCAATTGTCTCGCATTAGACCAAACGGCATTTGCCAACACAAAATATAGCAATAAGTAAAAGTCTCTGAGTGAACCTTCCATCTACAGAATTCTAATATCATTAACTTTAAATATTATTTTTCAAGACCGTCATCCAGGCCCTAAAATCTTACAGATGAGGCAACAGTCACAACATTATGTGGTGGAGCGCCATAGTCTCACTGCTCGTGCACTATTCTTACTTAAGTATAAAAATGTACAAATAAAAAAACGTATTTTATGTACTGAGTAGTGATGAGTGAACGTGATTGGATAAGGTGTTATCCATGCTTGTGTGTTACCCGAGGGTCTTCGACATGCTCAAATAATATGTTCGAGTCCCCGCAGCTGCATATCTCGCGGCTGTCGACAGGCACAACACATGCGGGGATTGTCTGTTTGTTAGGCACTCCCTGCATGTGTATCGGCTGTCGAACAACCAGGAGACTTGCAGCTGTGGGGACTCGAACATAGTATTTGAGCACGCCGAAGACACTCTGTTATCACACAAGCATGGGGGGATAACACTTTACCCGAGCACGATCGCTCATCACTAGTGCTGAGTCTAGTAAAGACATTGCTGCATTTTATGCTGTTTTACGTGTTCTTGGAATACTTTGTACACAGCATTTTGCTTATATCACACACATTATACTCCTGCACCAATTAGATGTCTGTACTATGCACCAACAATAAAAAACAGTTATGGGATTATTAAAAAATAATCTATGGAAACTCAATAGCATTTACTAAGATGGGGTCAGAGAAATATTTACAAGTCAGCAAATGCTCAGTGCAACTATAGCAACAAAATTAATCCTATACAACAGCTTTGTGTCAGGAACCTTTTATGATTAGCCAAATGCTTCCTATATAACAAGGAGAGAGACATTTTTTCCCACTTTGATTTAACCTCCATCTTCTACCTATCCATTAAAACTGGAAACTTGTTTTCTTCATTTACAGGAAGCATACAAACCCTCAACAATCTGACCACTATGACATAAAATCTATACATCACTAGAAGTAACATAATATAATCACCGATCCTTGAAGTTAAAGCTGGACTTATTCGGCTTGATTGTTGTAAGTTTATAAGCAATAGTATAAATTGTCCGTAAGTCTCATGTTCTACTAGGGCCATACACAGTTCTGAATTTATGTATATTGCGGACAGGGCAGTGTCAGCCTAAGATGGAACTGTGTATGGTATAAGATGTGTAAGGGGTCCAGCTCCAAAAAGTATAACATTTTTATTTCCTTGTTCATTAATAGTACATTTAAAATAAGGGGATAAAAAAATAAACAAATATTTTCCAAGTTTCAAAACAAATAGGCAGTTCTTAATCATAGCGACATGAAATATTCAATGAGTAGTTTTTATATTATAAGAAAGCAGGAGGATAGCAAGTATTTGTCACCAAGGTGGTTGGCCTCGGTGACGTAAGTCCCGGCAGAGGGGTTCCAGTAACGCTAGGTTAATAAAATGGTTTTTATTTTGACTGTATTTTGAGTCTGGGATTTAGGAGCGACCAAAAGAGCCTGGGTGGGAAAGGTCGCTCCCATACTCCAGTCTGGGATTTTCAAGCCTGATGGTAGCTGGGATAGCACAAGACCGTTCATGGTTAGGTTAGAAACTGAGAAGTGCCTGTGAAAGCAAGTTGGTGAGACCGGTTGATTTTATTTGCCTTACCCAAAAAAAAGGACTATTTTTGCAGTTCATTTATGCTAAAGAAAAGCTTTTCTTCCTTTTGGAGTTCCAAAGTTTATGAAGGATGATAAACATTACTTTGTTATGATATGAAACCATGTGCCTGTACGAGTGCAAGCAGTTACCAGAGAGCTGAAACCTCAACATTCACACAGAATGTGGAACTACGTAACATTGCAGGTAACACCGGTTAATTAATCAAAAGGTGAACTAATAACTAATACTTATGAAAGACAAATAAAAACTCCATATATTCATGGCACTCACAAAAATATATTATAGAAATATTTAGTATGAATACATCAGGTCAGATTTTTAATTAGGACCTGAGAGAAGAATCCAATATTCTTTCTGTAAGTTTCCTCCTTTCGCTGCCTCTAAGAGGCTTTTTCAACGTTTTCTATACCAGTGGCAGGTGAAGATGAGACATTTCCTTGATGAATATCAAGAAAATGTTTAGATAAACCAGATATGGTGCACTTTGTACTTGTGCTAGGCATACGATTAGTTATAAGTTAGCTTAAACATTTCTTTAAAGTGCGTGTAATCCAACCCATCATATCGTGTGTGGGGATTTGTGGAGGCATCATAATACATAAAGGGAGTAGTGGAGGTCATCACCCTGTGTGGCTGATGTGGGGGCCATTATACTGTGATACTGTTTTCCTACTGTGTGGGGGGATGATGTATTGCTTTTTATAAACTTTATACGCAACAATAAATGATTTGGTGCTGATTAACTACTACAGGTAAGACTATATGTTACAATAAGTCCAGTCGTAAAATGTTTCAACAGTACAAAAGTGTGAATAAATTCGAGAGGAACTGAATTATGCTTGAATTTTACAAAAATTCACAAATGTATATTTTTGCCACTAGCTGCCATTTTTCCAAACTGTAAAGAGCCATCAAACGGTTAAAAATAATAAAGAATTCTTATATTCACTGTACCCCTCACTGTCATCCATCTGGTCCTCGATGCATCTTCTGATCACCACTGCTTGCGTTGAAATTCCTGGGCCTCTCACACTGAGATGGGACTCCCAGACTGATTCTGCGCATGTACGTGCAAGGTGATGGTGCACATCATGAACTTTCACACTCTTGCACAAAACCTTGTCGGGCTCATCAGAGCCAGAAGTCCCAGCTCAGTGTGAAACGCCAGGAGATTTCAGGATGAGCGTCACGGATTTGAAAATGTAATGAGGACGGTGATATGTGGGCTGAAGAGTTGAGCGGTAAGGCGAGTATTCATTTTTGGCATCTTATATTTATTATGGGGTCTGGAGAGACTATATATGATATAAAAATTCATGGAGAATAACTTCTCCACAAGTCAAGTTTCGTGGGAATTATAATTTTTCCTGATCTGCTCATCTCTAATAAACCATAAGATTATGTCAATACACTTAAAGAGAAACTGACATTTGATACATGATGCCCAATCCATGGTCAGCACACATCAGACAGCAGCTGTACGATCACAGTCAGGTATGTTTGACTCTGCAATGCTGCGGCAATTTAAAAAAATATACTTTTAATAGCCACTAGAGTCTGAGCCGCGTGGCAAAAAATCGAACCGGCTGGTCCCTGACAGCTTCTTCCCGCCTGTTGACAGTGACTGGCACACGTAGGCAGAGACCTGTTAATCCAGTGTGGTATGAAGGGGAGAAGCTACCGTGGACCCATTTGTCCAAGTACTCTACTGCACGGCTCGCTCCCCGGTGGCTAATAAAAGAATGTTATTCTCTGAAGCGCGCAGAGTCAAACATACCTCCCTGTGATCGTACAGACAGTGCCTGATAAACACGTGGTCAAAATTGTTGGCACCCCTTGTTTAATGACAGAAATAACTTGAATCTGACAAAAGTAATAACAAATAAAAAATCTATGGAAATGAACAAAAGAAAGTCAGACATTGCTTTTCTGCTTCCACAGAATTAAAAAAATAAAATAAAACACACAAAATGGTCCTGGACAGAAATGTTGGTTCCCTTAACTTATTATTTTCTTGCACAACCTTTTGAGGCTATCACTGCCATCAAACGATTCTTGTAACTGTCAATGAGACTTCTGCACCTTTCGACAGGTATTTTGGCCGCTCCTCAAGAGCAAACAGCTCCAGTTGTCTCGTGTTTGCAGGTTGTCTTTTCCAGACGGCATGTTTCAGCTCTTTCCAAAGATGTGCAGCGCCCCAGAGTCCTGGTCGTTGCAGTACTGTGGCTCCGCCACTATGGGGAGCTATGGTGCGTCCGATGGCACTGAAGGAGTTCATCTGATCAGGTATCACAGACACCAATACATTTCACAGCTGGGCCTCCGGGGGGAGCTAAGGGTTCTATTCATTAGGCCACTCCCCACCATAGTGGGTAAACTGGGGGTCAGGCAGGAAGTTAGATCAGAAAGCTGACTGGATTGGATGAAGCAACACCTGGTGGCAGAGGGTGTTGTGGAGGAAGAGACAGTAGGGTCTCTGTCAGGGGTGGGATCCTGACAGAGGCTTGGCATTGAAAAGAACGTAATGGGTCCGCGCCAGCTCCGGGAAGCGGCGGGACCCAAGAAAGGACTAGAAGCGAGATAGATTGTGCTGAGTGAGAAACGAGATCAAGCAATAGGAGAATACCAGTAGGGGTCATGCTGTAAGACCGGAGCAACACCCTACTGAGGCGCATTACCGGTGGCCGGAACGCCGAGGGAGTGGAATAACATTCAGCTTCAAGCAATACTCCAAACAGCGGCAGGGCAGTCAGTCTCAGGCGGGCTGTCTCACCTAAATCACCTATGAAGTCTTGGGAGGCAATTGCGGGAGAGGGGCGACTCTAGGGTCCCGGAAGAACTCCAGGCCTACCCGACAAACGGGTGCCGTTCTAACTGTGACATCAGGAAGGGACGGATGATTAGCAGAAGATCAGTTAATCGAGTTGTTGTGAGGGAACTTAAGAAACAGACACAACAGTTGTGGGGTACTTTCCGTAAGCATAGCAGGGAAGAACTACAACACATAGCGCTAAGAAGGAAGGCACCGATTTCCACCTGTGAAGAGAACTCTGGAGGTGCCATTGGACCGGCCGGACTTGCGCAGCCTGGTGAACCGTATTCTGGACTGAGGACCCAGAGATCTTCAGTAAAGAGGTAAAGAGACTGCAACCTGGTGTCCTCATTATTTACCGCGACCTGCACCCCACAACTGCACCGTTACAACACCACTTATTGCACCGGACATCCCCCACTGACAGACAGGGCCACGGACCGGGTCTAGCCACCGTGACAACCCCAGAACTGATAACTCAGAGGCCCGGCTCCGGGTACCCCTCGGCCCTGCGGTGGTGTGGGGGCGCTCCAGATGCTCAATAGGATTTAGGTCAGGGCTCATAGAAGGCCACTTCAGAATAGTCCAATGTTTTCCTCTTAGCCATTATTGGGTGTATTTAGCTGAGTGTTTTGGGTCACTATCCTGTTGTGAGACCCATGACCTGTGACCGAGACCAAGCTTTCTGACACTGGGCAGCACATTTATCTCTAGAATCCCTTGATAGAATGAGATTTCATTGTACCCTGTACAGATTCTAGACACCCTGTGCCAGATGCAGCAAAGCAGCCCCAGAACATAACAGAGCCTCCTCCATGTTTCACAGTAGGGACAGTGTTATTTTCTTGATATGTTTCATTTTACCAAATGTGAACATAGAGCTGTTATGCCTTTCCAAAAAGTTCCATTTTTGTCTCATCTGTCCATAGGGCATTCTTCCAGAAGCTTTGTGGCTTGTCAACATAAGGTTTGGCAAATTCCAGTTTGTATTTTTTATGATTTTTTTCAACAATGGTGTCCTCCTTGGTCGTCTCCCATGAAGTCCACTTTGGCTCATACGACGATGGATGGTGCAATCTGACACTGATGTTTCTTGAGCTTGAAGTTTAGTCTGTTTAGAAGTTTTTTTGGGGCTCTTTTGTTACCATTTGTATTATCCGTCACTCGGATTTGTCATCAATTTTCCTTCTGTGGCCACGTCCAGGGAGGTTGGCTACAGTCCCATGGATCTTACATTTCTGAATAATATGTGTAACTGTAGACACAGGAACATCAAGCTGCTTGGAGATGGTCTTATAACTTTTACCTTTAACATGTTTATCTATAATTTTCTTTATTATCTCCTTAGACAACTCTTTCCTTCACTTCTTCTGGTCCATGTTGAGTGTGATACACACCATGTCACCAAACAGCACAGTGAGTTTCTGTAGCCCTATATGTGATGCTAGTTAGTGGACAAACTGAGATTTATCATGTCCCTTTTGTCACGTGATTTTCAGGGGTACCATCATTTCAATTAAGTTTAATTCTGTGGAAGCATGGCTGAAAAGCAATGTCTGACTTTCATTTGTTCATTTTCATAGATCTTTTATTTATTATTACTTTTGTCAGATTCAAGATTTGTTTCTACTGTGGGAGTGCCTCCCATCTTCTTCGAGCTTGTCCCGAATGGCCGGAAAACTCCTCCGCCTAGGTCAGGTAAGAGAGGCCTCCCTAGGTGCATGCGATACCTCTCTGCCCCTCACTCTGCCTATCTTATTCAATATTGATGGTAAGCGCTTTTCCTTAGCAGCCTACGAAGATTCGGGCACTGAGGTGAATTTTATTATGTTAGAGGAGGTCAATAAATTTTCTGTTCCCTTTAGGAAATTAGAAAAACCTCTCTTTCTTGCTTCTGTGGATGGCAAACCCCTGCAAGAGACCATCACTCAGGTTGCGCATGTGGTGGAGCTTCAGGTAGGGCCCTGCATAAGGAGAGAATTGCGTTTTATGTCTTAGCCAGTATATCTCATCCGGTACTTCTCGGTCTTCCCTGGTTGCACTCCCACGAGCCCATCTTGGACTGGCATAATGGTAATATTTTACGCTGGGGGGATTCCTGTCGGGCTCGGTGCCTGCTGCCTGTGCGTCCTGTGGGTGTTCCTTGTTCTCTCTCTATTCCCTCCGGGTTGCCCTCTGTTTACAGTTCTTTCTCAGATGTCTTTGACAAGAAGGAGGCTGAGAATCTTCCTCCACATCGACCCTATGACTGAAGTATTGACCTCGTTCCAGGTACCACTCCTCCAAGAGGAAGAATCTATCCTCTTTCTCCTGCAGAGACTCAAGCCATGTCAGAATATGTTCAGGAGAATCGCGCCAAAGGTTTAATTCAGAAATCTTCTTCCCCTGCTGGGGCGGTTTTCTTTTTTGTTCAGAAAAAGGAAGGCTCTCTTCGCCCATGTTTTGACTACAGAGGCCTAAACAACATCACGGTGAAAAACAAATACCCATTGCCACTTATCCCGGAACTCTTTGACCGCCTGAGAGGAGTGCAACTATTTACCAAGCTTGACCTTTGAGGTGCCTATAACCTGGTACAGATCCGCAAAGGAGATGAGTGGAAGACCGCATTCAACACACGTGACGGTCACTATGAGTATTTAGTTATGCCTTTTGGTCTCTGCAACGCTCCTGCAGTATTCCAAGAATTTGTAAACGATGTCTTTCGTGATCGTCTCTATTCCAGTGTTGTGGTCTACCTTGATGACATCCTCATCTTCTCTCCTGATCTATCCACTCTCCGACGTTATGTTCGGCAAATTTTGCAATGACTAAGAGATAATCATCTTTTCGCTAAGATATTGAAATGTATCTTTGAGCAATCCTCTGTACCTTTTCTTGGATATATTGTCTCGAAGTCTGGCCTGAAGATAGATCCTGAGAAGGTGTCAGCCATTCTTAATTGGCCACGTCCCCTTGGAGTGAAAGCAATCCAGCATTTTCTTGGCTTTGCCAATTATCATAGGCAATTTATCTCTCATTTATCTTCTCTGACCAAACAATTTTCTGCTGTTGTCCGCAAAGGGGTCATCCCCAATCACTGGTCCCCGGAGGCTGAGATAGCCTTTCAAACCCTGAAACAAGAATTAGCTACGGCTCCTGTGCTCCATCGTCCGGACGTCGACAGACCATTTATCCTCAAGGTTGATGCATCCTCCACTGGAGCTGGGGCGGTTCTATTACAAAAATCTGCTTCTGGTCGCCTAGTTACCTGTGGTTTCTTCTCTAAGGCTTTCTCCTCTTCGGAACGCAATTATTCTATTGGGGACAAGGAACTGTTAGCCATCAAACTGGCTTTGGAGGAATGGCGTTATCTACTCGAAGGGGCTGTCCATCCCTTCATCATTTTTACGGATCACAAAAATTTGGCCTACGTCCCGTCCGCCCAAAGGCTTAACCCTCGGCAAGCTAGGTGGTCCTTGTTCTTTGCACGTTTTGACTTTGAACTCCACTTTCGACCTGGTAATAAACACATCAGAGCCGATGTCTTATCAATGTCCTTCCAACCTCTGGACATAGTGGAGGGTCCGGCACCATGGTTTTGGCTAATGCAGCTACGCTTTTGGTCACTTCCTGGACCTGGAGGCGCAATCCTGCGGAGGGGTCATCATCCAGGATCTGTGCATCGGCCTCAAAGAGGGCCTGATGCAAGGATGCCACTTCCTGGTGGTACATAATTGCTGGGCACCTAGGGGGCGCTGTGCGGCTGGGAAGTGGTTCATGCAGCACCCGGATGGCCCTGTCTTTGAAGTGCACAAAGTCCAGGTCAGGGTTTTGCAAGGTCAGGATGCGCAGCTGTGTCCTGTGGGTGCTGGACAGGAGTCCCTCAATGAAGTGCTCCTTTAATAATTTGTCCCCATCCTGCACGCTGTTCGGGTCAACCTGCTTAATGGCCCGCAGTGCCTCCTGGAGATTAAGGGCATAGTACCGTATGCTATCCTGTGCCCTTTGTTTGCACCCAAAAAAACTCATCTTGATTTCTGCAGCAGTGCGGGTGTCAAAAGTGTTTTTCAATTTGGCTAATATCTGCTCCACAGTTCCTTTTTCAATATCCGGCCAGGATTTTACCTCCCTTTGTGCTGCTCCAATAAAATGACCAGTTAAAATGCTGACCTTTTGATGTTCTGTTAAATAGGCTGCAGAGTCTCTCTTTAAAGTCACTCAGTGCGTGGGACTCCCCGGAATATTATGCCAGCAAGGCCGCTCCAGGGATATGTATAAAGATCATGGATAATGGCATTATGGGGGCCGTAGCTGCGGCGGGGTCTGGCCGGTTTACAGGGGCTGCGGCCACCGCTGGGCCTGGTGGCATCATGGGGCCCACGGCTGCGGCCGCCACTGGTCGGACATAACCCTTTCATCATGCTAACCTCAAGCAGGCCTGACGTCCCGTCACCAGAATCTGCAGGGGTTCCACCAGCGCTCGGTACAGTGCTCCTTCCGATTCTCCGTCCGGGGCTTCTGGCTTCTTCACTCGCGTTCCTCTCAGCATGGAGTGCTGCTTCCTTTCTACGCTCTTTTTCAGGCACCGCCCATGATGGCACGTCTCCTTCTTCTCCTCGCGCTCCATGCGGCACAGCATTGGCGGTTTACAAACAAATTTAACACAGTCTATGGCACACAGTTCTGCGGCGATGCCGGGGCACGAATCCTGTTTGTTGGAGCGCCCACCAGAGCCTAAGGGGTACTCGGTACCAGGTCCAGTCATCATTAACCCCTTCATGACCCCATTGTTTTTCAATCCCCTCCTTCCCAGAGCCATAACATTTTTATTTTTTTGTCAATATGGCCATGTGAGGGCTTATTTTTTGCAGGACAAGTTGTACATTTGAACGACATCATTGGTTTTAGCATGTCGTGTACTAGAAAACGGGAAAAAAATTCCAAGTGTGGTGAATTTGCGAAAGAATGCAATCCCACACTTGTTTTTTGTTTGGCTTTTTTGCTAGGTTCACTAAACCCAAATAAAAAATTGCGCAATTTTCCGATACCCGTAACGTCTCCATTTTTCATGATCTGGGGTTAGGTGAGAGCTTATTATTTGAGTGCCAAGCTGACGTTTTTAACGATACCATTTTGACGCAGATACGATCTTTTGATCGCCCGTTATTGCATTTTAATGCAATGTCGCGGCGACCAAAAAGAACATAATTCTGGCGTTTTTTATTTTTTATTGCTACGCCGTTTAGCGATCAGGTTAATCTTTTTTTTGTTGATAGATTGGGCGATTCTGAATGTGGCGATACCAAATATGAGTAGGTTTGATTTTTTTTTTATTGTTTTATTTTGAATGGGGCGAAACGGGAGTGATTTAAATTTTTATATTTTTTTATTTTTTTCATATTTTTTTTAAACATTTTTTTTTTTACTTTTGCTATGCTTCAATAGCCTCCATGGGAGGATAGAAGCTGGTACAACTCGATTGGTTCTGCTACATAGGAGCGATGCATAAATCACCCCTATGTAGTAGAATTACAGCATTGCTAGGAGCGCCGACCACAGGGTGGCGCTCATAGCAATCTGGCATCAACAACCATAGAGGTCTCAAGGAGACCTCTGGTTGTTATGCGAACGCATTGCTGACACCCAATCATGTGCGCTCATTTCCGTCCGGAAGCACTAGCTAAATGAAGCTGTCAGCAATTGACAGCGGCATTTAACTAGTTATTAGCGGCGGGTGGATCACGTTTCCACCTGCTGCTATTGCGGGCACATGTCAGCTGTACAAAACAGCTGACATGCCCTGGCTTTGATGTGGGCTCACCGCCGGAGACCACATCATAGCGGGGGTTCTGACCTCAGACGTACTATCCCATCCGAGGTCAGAAAGGGGTTAAAGGGGTGGTCACAGTGGCAGCGACCCGGTCCGTGACCCTGAGAGTCCAAATTAAAGGGAATGGCTTTAAAGGGGTTATTAGAAATACGAATGTTCGTGACGCCACCTATGGTATTCGGTCAGGGGTGACGATGCTGCTTGAAGGAGTCCTCTGGGGAGTGATGGAACTGCAGCAAGGATGGTATGGCTTCCCACAGGTGAAGCTGGGTCCCCAGGGCTCCCGATATAATTGACAAGGACAGTGTGATGCCAGAAATTATCAGAGGACACAAGGTTGCAGTCTCTTTACCTGGTTCACTGATTGTTTACAGCCACAGTCCAGGGTACCAGCAACAGGTGACGGTGGAGTCCAGGCAGCCTGGAAATGAGTTGAATTCCCTTTGCCAGGTCAGATTGGGAGCCTTCCACTTCGTGCTGTATAATAGTTCCTTGCTGCCTATGGCTTCTTTCAAGGTCCTCTCTCACTCTCTGACCGTTCCTGCATGGTAGGCAATGCGAGACGTTTTATAGGGGTCTCTATTCATGGTGACTCCGGGCTCTGTATTTTACTGTACCTCAGGGTGTAGATGTGGGCAAGTTACTTTCAATATCCTGCCCTCCGGTTTCTGCTGTGGGGAATACAGTCCCACACAGCCTCAGACTCCCGGTGCCCGGTTCCTGCGCTTCAGGGTGGAGGGAGCCCAGTCGCAGCTCTCCTTCAGCTCCTTATTTCTCCTGTGCTTCCTCCTTCTCTGTCTCACACAAACTCCAGACTGAACTAACTCCTTCTCCAAGCCAGAATATATATATATATATATATATATATATATATATATATATATATATATATATATATATATATATATATAGGTCTAGAGCTCCCCCTTCTGGCCTGGAGTCAGAAAGTGTTGCATGTACAGATTAACTACCAAAGGGATCCTCCTCATTTCCAGGCATGGTATCACCCTCACTGAGAGGAAGGCAGTACCACTGTGGTACCCGAACTCCTGGGGTGCCACACACCATAGCAATAAATTGGATTGAGGGCATAAAAGCACAAGGCACTTTTCTCTTCTTTACATTTACAACCTGATTATTGTTGTTACCATTTAGCTAAACTGCTTCTCATGATAATCCCTTTTAGTATGTGGTTTCCTATCTCTGATATATTTATATTCCTATTTTTTCTATTTATTTTTGGTCTAGGCTGTCCTCTATGTGAGGCATTCTGCAGTTTTATATTCATGCAATTAGTTTTAATTAATAAAAGTTAATTTTTATTTAAATGGATCTCTTCATTTCCCCATGTATATTTTTTTCATGGGGTTGGTGGTTATTGTTTGTACTTGTGTACAATTGTTTGTACAGATGAACGAGGCACCTTCAAGTATCTAGGAAAGGCCGTACTGGGCCCCTGGCCCTCAAGGGAGGCCAGCATGATGGGGTCACGGGGAAAGGCAGAGCCTCAGGGTAGGCAAGGGCAAGTTGGGGTTAAATAGTTTCCTTGGACTGTGTATTTTTGAATTGGACACAGGGGGGGCGGGGTTTGGATGAGGCAGGGAGGAGCAAGCAGGGGGAGCTTTCTGAGGGGGTGATCTGGAGAAAAAACTGCCAATTTCACCTCAGCAACTGCCACGCTCACCTACTGGTCCGGCGGTTGCTGAAATCCCCAGTGATGGACGTGGAGGCCTTATTGCAGAGGCTGCGTGAACAGGCCAGCACACAGGGCACCGAATGGCTGCAGCAGTCCGTCAGCAGCCTTCTGGATGGAGCGGTGACGGGACCGGCCCAGGTACCAGCAGAGGGATGCCGGCCGCGGAGGTCCAGGCCTCCGGCACGCTTGAGCCCTGATGTCACCCCTCGGGCCCAGCGGCGTATCAGGAGCCCCTCTCGGGACCCTCTGGCGGGAGACACGAGCAGCGGTGCAGCAGCGGCCCGCGGCAGAGCCGGGAGGAATCCGGTGGCACGGTGGGGCCTGCAGCAGGGGGAGGTGTCTCACCAGGTGTCGGGACCAGGAGCGGCGGGCTGCACCAGGTCAGGTGAGCCTGTTCGCGTGGAGGAGCAGGCGCTTCCAGGAGGCGGGGGACTTTTTCCCAGGCCTCTCGGCATGGGGCATCTAGCGGGTGGCGTTCTGCTGGCCCTGTCAGCAGTGCTCTGCCTGGGACGGGGCACGGAGCTGGAGGGCTGACTTCCTCTAGCCAGCGCAGGCCGGGGCTGAGTCCAACCAGGGGGTCAGGTCATGTCACAGCTACGGACAGGAACACTTCCCAGCACAGGCAGCGCTACGCTGGCTCAGGTATCTTCACAGCGGCGGCGGCAGCAAGGCACCCTGCACCTTCGGATGGGGTATCACAGGACGGCAGTGGGCCGTCTGACTTACCCGGGGATCAAGGGATGGAGAGCCCAGGAGAGGAGCACGTTCGTCTGGCTTCAGGATCTTCGGCTGCCGGGTCCACAGTGCTCGGGCAGCTAGGTGAGGACAATCCTTTTCTTTCATGTACCCCTGTGTTAGCTCCCTCTGTCCTTGTTAGTCGGGATGTATTTATGGGGGGAGCCGGGGGGGTTAGGTCTTATCATGCATGGGCTTAGAGATCTGGCGGCGCTATGGGGATCAGGGGGTTCAAACCTGGGGCCTTCTCCTTCTGCGGCTTGGCTTGGGAATCCGGGGGAAGTTTCGGGTTTGAGGGGTTCTCTGGGGGGGTTCGCTGGTATTAGTTCTGGGAGTATGTCATCAGATAAGGTGGGGAATGCCGAGTGCTGCCGTACCATCGGTTAGCGTGTCTGTTGCCTGTCAGGCAGGGGAAGCGGAAAAAGTTACCTCAGTGCGTTTGGATGATGCGGCCCGTGGGGAGGTATACGTTTGTTTCGAGGGACTGTTGGGTGCACACTTAAAAAGTGAAACTAGGGAGAAAATTTGAAAAGGGGATTACGTGGAAATATTCTCCTTATTACCACTAGAGCGTTTTCAATTGGACAGGCCGCGCAAAGATGATTTAAAAAAAGAGGAGGAAGAGAAAAGGCATTTTAGGCTGATTCCTAGGACGTTTTATAATTGGTTGCAGGCATTCGCCATTTTGGTGAGTGTGATTGGGGAGAGGTCCCCCAAGAACTGCTCGGGGCTCTTTTGTTACATGGATGCGATTTGGGAAGCTTATCGAACTTACGGGGGCCAAGGTTGGCTCAGATACGATGAGCAATTCCAGCAGCAGAAGGCCATTAGGCCCAGTATTTGGTGGGATCACAAAGATATAGCTTTGTGGATGAAGGTTATGGCTCCGTCACGTTTCGGGTCAGGCAGCCAGTTTTTTCCTGGAAGCGCTGGGGGTTCAGGGCAGTCGGGACACTCAGCGGCAATGCAGAGAGGACTGTGCTTTGCATTCAATGAGGGATCATGTAAATTTGGGGGAAAATGCAAATTCAAGCATGAATGTGCAACTTGCGGGGGACCACACGGGTCATCCAAATGTTTTAAGGGTGGCAGACAGAGAAGCGGAGACGGTTCTGAAAAAAGGAATGACGCCAATTCGTCTAGCACCTTTTTGGAGTGGGTGGTGAAAGACGTGTCGGGCTTGAAATCTTGCATTCACTATCTGGATGATTTCCTGTTTATAGGCCCGTCTCAAAGTACTGATTACTCGGTGCTATTGCACACTATGGAGAGAGTGTGCAAGATTTTCGGGGTTCCTTTAGCTGCGGACAAAACTGTGGGTCCAGTCACTGTTCTGAGTTTTCTGGGTATAGAAATCGATACCTTAGAAATGGTGTGCAGGTTGCCTGGAGAGAAGGTTAGCGCTCTGAGCGAAGAGGTGTCTAGGGCATGTAGTGCTAAAAAATTGAAGCTGAGGGAGATACAATCTTTGCTTGGCAAATTGAACTTTGCTTGCCGTATCATGCCGATGGGAAGGGCATTCTGCCGCAGGTTGTCATTGGCGACCAAGGGCGTTAGATCTCCGGTTCATTTTGGAGAATTACAACGGAAAGTCTATCTGGATAAAACAGGCCGTGAATTCAGATGATTTGGGTTTCATCATTGCCGTGGTGGACGATCATGGTTTTGGTTTGTTTTTTCAAGGCAGTTGGTTGTTGGCTAAATGGCCTGGTTTCTGGCGGGACCAAGGTTGGCTACAAAATCGGGTTCTTCCTCATTTGTTCCCTATCGTTGTTGCGTTGTCGTTATGGGGTAACAGTGTGCAAGACAGGAAGATTCGTTTTCCATGTGGGTCCGATGCGGTTGCCGTGGCGATAAATTCACTGTCAGCTGATTCACCGAAGGTAGTAAAAATTTTGCAGCGTTTGGTGTTTTTGGGCTTATCTTTGAATTTGTGGATTGTGGCGGAGGTCAGGACGATGGCTTCTAACCCTGTCTCTGTTGCTCTTTCTCACTTGCAGGGAGATCGTTTTCAAGAATTGGTACCTCAGGCGGAGTCAACAGGCCGGGAGTGCCCAGCGGAGTTATGGAAGCTTCCTGGCGGGCAGTAGATTATCTGTTTCAGAATTCTTTATCGGCTAGGTCTTGGAGGCAGTATCAGCAGGCATGGGGTACTTGGGAAGAGTGGGGTGTTTCTTTAGGGGCGGGGCTACAGGATGAGAGCAGATTATTGTTGTTGATCGGGCATGTTAAAGAGTCGGGTTGGTCCGTGTCGAGACTGAACAAGTTGTTGGCAGGCATTGCAGTTGGTTTCAAGGCTCGGAGCCTTAAGGACGTCATGAAGTCTTTTTTGGTAGTTCAGTCGTTAACGGGATGGAGAAAAGGTTGGGTGGTGAGCGATAAAAGACGCCCGGTATCATACGAGGTATTGCTAATTTTGGGCAATCAGTTAGCTTCTGTCTGTTCATCGCAATGGGAAATAATTCTTTTTAAGGCGGCCTTCGCATTAGCGTTCTTTGGAGCCTTTCGGTTAGGGGAGTTGGTCAGCCCCTCTAAAAGAACCAAAGGTGGTTTGTTGAGCAAAGACGTGGACGTGTATAATGATAGGGTAGTTATTCGGCTTCGATTTTCCAATCAGACAGTCAAGGTAAAGGCTGTAAAGTGGTGTTATTTAAGGTGGCCGGTTCCCCGTTATGCCCGGTCTTGTGTGTTAATGGTTTCATGGGGATGGGCGGAGGGTTGTCCAACCAACCCCCTTTTGGTCCATGAGGACGGTTGCTTTTTATCTCGATTTCAGTTCATAGCGGTTTTTAAGAAATGTTTGATCGCAGGGGGAATTTCACCGGGGGATTACAGTGGGCGCTCATTTAGGATCGGCGCAGCGACGGAAGCTGCCAGAAGGGGCCTGGGCGAGGAGGTGGTTAAAAAGATCGGGCAGTGGGAGTCGAGGAGATTCATTTCCTATATCCGCCCGGACTTGGTCTAATGGTTTAATAGTTGAGTTGATTTTTTCTTATTGTTGTGTTATCTATTTCAGGCTGGTGTGGATCATGGGCCACTCTTTCGTTTTTTGGGCGGCTTTGCGGGCCGCAATTTGGCCGGATGGGCGGCAACTGGGGTTCTCAAGAGAGACAGCGATTCTGCGGTGGATCGGGAAACGCCTAATGATATGGAGCCAGTTTTTGCCGGAGTTCCACCAGTTTGTTCGTTTGGATCGAGCTCCGGATGTGGTAGTAATTCATTTGGGCGGGAATGACTTGGGCAAGAGCCCCTGTAGGGAATTGATAAAGGACATAAAGTTCGACATTTTAAGACTTTGGGCGGCGTTTCCGAAGTTGTTAGTTGTCTGGTCAGATATTATCCCTAGGAAGGTGTGTCGCGGTGCTCGCTCAATTGAGGGGATAAATAAGGCCAGAATAAAAGTAAATAGGGCGGTATCTCGGTTCATGGCGCGGAATGGGGCGTTGGTAGTACGTCATGTAAATTTGGAATCCAGAAAGGGCGAATATTGGAGGGCAGATGGCGTGCATTTAAATGCAATCGGGGTCGACATGTGGTGTCTTGCTGTTCAGGAAGGAATTGAGATGGGTTTGAAGGTGTGGAGGGACACAAATGTTTGAGGTGTCAAAACATTTATGTTGGTGGCGGGGGAAGGAGGTCCTCGAAGTTGGTGGAAAGAGGGGAATGGCGGATTGTAGGGGGGGGGACCTCTAGTGGTCCTGGACTCCACCGGAGTGGATTGCGAGTGGTTGTGGTAGATCAGCCCGTGGAGGGGCTGATTAAACGATTTGGTAATCGGTTGGTTTGGCCGGGTTGGTCATTACCTGCCTCCGAGCTGGTGCTTAGCGGCTGGAGGCAAGACTAAGCCTGGAGGCCAAGGTACACAATTTGAATTTATGTAAGGTTGGCTTCGAGGACCACCACTCCCTGGGGGAGATATTGTTTACATGTTGTATTGTATCCATATATATAATTGTCTAAGGGTTTTTCTGTCTGTCTGTCTGTCCTGGAAATCCCACGTCTCTGATTGGTCGAGGCCGCAAGGCCTCGACCAATCAGCGACGGGCACAGTATCGACGTAGATGTCATAATGTTTGCCATGGCGACGATGATGTCATAAAGGTTGCCTCGACCAATCAGCGACGGGCACAGTCTGCCGCGAATTCTGGAATCATCATTGTCCATATACTACGGGGACATGCATATTCTAAAATACCCGATGCATTAGAATCGGGCCACAGTCTAGTGTTTAATAAAAGGCTGCTGTGGCCATTTAATCCAAATCTGGTGTAATGTCATTATTCAGGAGGGGACCGTATGATAGGGCAGTTTACGATAGATCGGATTCAGTAAGTAATTAAGGTTAGGCAATTTAAGTCAGTAAAGGCGGTCATGAGTCACGTGTACCCCTTACGTCATGAAATTGTACCCAAGGATGAGCCAGACTTGTGCAAGTCCACAATTCTCTTCCTGATATCTTGGCTGATTTCTTTAGACTTTCCCATGATGCTACACCTTGGAGAAGTAGTGTGTTTCAGGTGTACAATTTTAATAATTATTGTAATCCTAATTGACCTAAAACGAGAAAGGTTTATTCTGATTTCATGTCAGATATTGAGAAAAACCTGCAGATGTGTCTTTATATATACACTGTGTTCGAAATTATTATGCACAAAAAGCAATTGCAGATACCTGTGCAAATTAGTTTGGCAGGTGTGTCCAAATAAAGGCAAGACGACTTATGAAGGCTGTTCCACATTATTAAGCAGCCTACATTTTTTGCCAAAATGGGAAAGAAAAAGGATGTGTCGGCTGCTGAGAAGCAACAAATTGTGGAGTATTTAGGTCAAGGCATGACTACAATCAACATTGCCAAGACACTTCATCGTGATCATCGCACAATCAAGAAGTATGTAGCTGATTCCCAGCACACACGTGTGCATGCTGATAAGGAAAAATTGAGGACTCTTTCCAACAGGCAATTGCGTAAGGTTAAAAAAGCAGCTGCAAAAATGCCTTGTCATAGCAGCAGACAAGTTTTTGAAGCTGCTGGTGCCTCCAACGTCCCCAGAAAAACAAGATGCAGGGTCCTTCAGAGGTGCGTAAGCCATCCTGTCGACCACCTCTATCCACTGCACACAAGCAGAAGCGGCTCCAGTGGGCCAAACGATACATGAAGACTGACTTCCAAACTGTTTTGTTCACCGATGAGTGCCGTGCAACGCTCAATGGTCTAGATGGATGGAGTGGAGGATGGCTGGTTGATGGACACCCCATGAAAACACGGCTAAGGCGCCAACAAGGAGGAGGTGGAGTAATGTTTTGGGCTGGAATCATGGGGAGAGAGATTGTCGGCCCCTTTATAATCCCTGAAGGGGTAAAGATGAACTCCATAATCTATGTGGAGTTTGTTAAACAACACTTCCTGCTATGCTTCAAGAGGAAGAACCGTGCTTTCCGCGGCAAGATCATTTTCATGCATGATAATGCACCGTCTCATGCTGCAAAAAACACATCTGTATCTCTGGCTGCTATGGGCATAAAAGAGGACAAACTTATGGGCTGGCCACCATCTTCCCCTGACCTCAACCCCATTGAGAACCTCTGGAGCATCATCAAAAGGAGTGTCTATGATGGCGGGAGGCAGTTCACATCTAAGCAACAGCTCTGGGAGGGTATTCTGTCCACATGCAAAACAATTGAAGCAGAAACCATCCAAAAACTGACAAATTCAATGGACGAGAGAGTTCAGAAGCTTCTTTCGAACAAGGGGTCCTATGTGCAAATGTAACATCACCTAGAATAAAGTTTTCACTTGAAAACTGTTTGATTTCATTTTGTAATAAGCTGATAATGCTTATAACTTCACAATTGGCCATTTTTTTTGTTCAAAGTAAAAAAAAAAGGTTGAAAACTCTGCTGTGCATAATAATTTGGAACATGCATTTTGAGTGTTTATTTTTTTTTTTAAAGATACTGTTTTCATAGGCAGTTTGTTCCAAAACATTGCAATTATACTAGAATAGTAGATGACTGGAAAATAACAATGACTGCAATTCAGATAGGTAATTTAGAGAAAATATGAGGAAATATTATTTGCATAATAATTTGGAACACAGTGTAGTGGATGGAAACTTCTGGTTTCAGCTGTAGATGCAATATTATAAAAAATCTAAATTAAAACCCTTCTAACATGAACTCCAATCTCATAAATTTTGTTTCTACTTATAGTCCCCAATTTAATGCCATCAAAAAAATTGTCAACAAACACTTACTTATGTGTTACCGAGACACAAAACGTAAAAATAATCTCTCTGATCTTATCATCAGATTCTCAGCAAAAAAAAAAGCGCCCACATTAGAAAAATCACTTTCAACGAGTTTATATGTAAATCAAATCAACAATGCAAACTATACTTGGCTTCATACAAGGTTCTTTATAAGGGCTCGTTTCCATTTGCGAGAAACACGTCCGTGTCTCGCATGTGAAAACGAAGCTCTGGCGCCGGCACTTGGGAGCGGAGCGTGCGGCCGCATAGCAACACATGGAGCCGCACGATCCGCTCCAAAGTGCCGGCGCCGGAGCTTGGTTTTCACATGCGAGACACGGACGTGTTTCTCGCAAATGGAAACGAGCCCTAAAGGTGGAAACGATGTCCGCACACATTGCAGACATACTGAATATGACTACTTTTACTTCTTTGGTCAATAAAAAAACATATCTCATAAATAATTTTATGAATTACAACTCGTCACCACATATAGCATATCTTATTATGGGCAAAATCTGTAATATACAGTCTGTTGGATGCACAAGAAATTCCCTGTAAGTGTCAGAAGACATTTGTCTGATGCCACAAATAAAATAACCATGAAATCTTCAGCAGCCACCAGACATGTTTCCATGGAGCAGAATGGAGACACTTCCTCCTGCCTGATCACAGTGATAGAACGAGTTAATAAACCATATAGAGGAGGAGATCACAGAAGAAAACTATTAAATTGTGACTCCTGGTGAATTTATGAGCTGAATACGAGATCTCCTTTCAGCATGAATATAAAATATGATTCCAGCATTCATTGCACAATATTTTTGTATCATTGTTCCTTGTACCATCTCAGGTAAGCCCCATTAGATACTATAGGGGTTGGTACAATTACTTCCATATAAGAGCAGTAATATAATTCCATTTGAGCTATTTTTCTGTGACAAGTCTGAGCAACCAATTAGAAAAAAAAAAGAATTATATTGGGAAATATATATTCTGGGGAAAGAGCAGCATTTTTATTGCAGTGGTTAAAGTGACTCATACAGAAGCTTTTACGAGGAATGGAATATTTTAGGCAAAGGTGCCTCTTTACAATAAATATTGGGAGCAGCTTCTCCTTTGCTGCGATGCCAGAATAAGTTAATGAGCTCATAATTCAGACTTGTCTGGAGCGGTGTGAAATCGAAACACACTTGTATGGTATACTGGCGCTGACTGGCTGATAACTAGTTATAGGAAGTCTTGAGCTTCATTTTGCATTTGTAAGAGGGTTATGAAGATGATGACCTATGAGATCAATGTGTTTCCAGCAGTCACATAGACTTATGTTCAGTGCACTTGTCTATATTTTCACTGTCCGTTAATTTTCATACATGCATCGTTTGGGCGATGGTGGAAATGCGACTGCTGCAGCAATTCAGGAGTTAAAGTCTGCCATTGTCCAGACTGAGAGAGACTGTAAGTGAGACATTTTATTTGGTAGTGGCTAGTGTTGAGCATTCCGATACCGCAAGTATCGGGTATCGGCCGATATTTGCTGTATCGGAATTCCGATACCGAGATCCGATACTTTTGTGGTATCGGGTATCGGTATCGAAACAACATTAATGTGTAAAATAAAGAATTAAAATAAAAAATATTGCTATACTCACCTCTCCGACGCAGCCTGGACTTCAGCGAGGGAACCGGCAGCGTTGTTTGCTTAAAATTTGCGCTTTAACTTCCTTACTTGAAGTCCCGGCTTGTGATTGGTCGCGCGTCGCCCATGTGACCGCGACGCGACCAGTCACAGCAAGCCGTGACGTAATTTTAGGTCCTTCAGGATTTTAAAATTACGTTCCGGCGTTGTGATTGGTTGCGTCGCGGTCACATGGGCGACGCGACCAATCACAAGCCGTGACGTCACGGGAGGCTGGACACGCGCGCATTTTAAAATGCGCGCGTCTCCTGCCTCCCGTGACGTCACGGCTTGTGATTGGTCGCGTCGCCCATGTGACCGCGACGCAACCAATCACAACGCCGGAACGTAATTTTAAAATCCTGAAGGACCTAAAATTACGTCACGGCTTGCTGTGATTGGTCGCGTCGCGGTCACATGGGCGGCGCGCGACCAATCACAAGCCGGGACTTCAAGTAAGGAAGTTAAAGCGCGATTTTTAAGCAAACAACGCTGCCGGTTCCCTCGCTGAAGTCCAGGCTGCGTCGGAGAGGTGAGTATAGCAATATTTTTTATTTTAATTCTTTATTTTACACATTAATATGGTTCCCAGGGCCTGAAGGAGAGTTTCCTCTCCTTCAGACCCTGGGAACCATCAGGGATACCGTCCGATACATGAGTCCCATTGACTTGTATTGGTATCGGGTATCGGTATCGGATTAGATCCGATACTTTGCCGGTATCGGCCGATACTTTCCGATACCGATACTTTCAAGTATCGGACGGTATCGCTCAACACTAGTAGTGGCTACAAAGCATGCAATGTAAACATCTTGAACTGTGTGCTGCCCAGTTACAGGGGGGAAATTGCCTCTGTGACTGTCCCAAGTGTGAAGCAGAGCAGTTGTCTGTAAAGCCAAAGAGCAAAAGACAGTGAAAGCCATACGGCAACTATGGCAGCCCAGAAATGCACCGCAGTATGAGTGAGGAGAAAGCCACTGCAGGACAGGGGTCTGATTAACACAGATTAGGATACATGAGGGGACCATCCAAACGTGTAAAGGATCCACCAGGTGAAAACGATGGCAGCCACATACAAATGGCTTTACTAAATATGACTGATTAAATAAATGCTCCTAAGAGACCCAAAGCCCAGTCTGAAGCATGCAAAGTTAAGAAAAAAACATTCTGGTTATGGGATTGCAGCATATTTGGATCTTGTGTTTGGAGGTGAGTTGGAGTTTCGGAAGATAAAGATTGGGTCAAAACCTGTATCACCCATTTATAAAGTAACTGCTGTTAGGGCTGGCGGAACGCACCGAATAAATATAAAGATAGTAATAAGGTGCGCTCACAGCCACCGTACAGAGATGGAACCTGCTGATAGGTAATGGCGGCACTATATGGCGGTACTACCCCAGAATAAACTCGGGTTCCGTCACCCGGTATGAACTGATGCGAACTCTGTTGCTTCACAGAGTCACAGGGAAACAAAGGAAACGCTGTGCCCTGTTAGCAGTCACAGGGTGCAGCAGATGGACGCTAGTGGGATCCCTGAAATTCATCCCCACTATGCTGGTGATTGATCTCGCTCTGACCCTTGGTGGCTTTTGAGCCCGCGCCTGAGGACGCCCTGAGTCAGATGCTGAGATCAAGCGGGAGTTCCCACCCTACACTGACCGGTTGTCAGGAATAATTAAAGATTTACCGCACAGAGTGCTACAGCGCCGCACTCGCGGACGCCACTAACCACCCTAGCTAGGAAAGCGCACTAGTTGTGCACGGCGCCGCACTGGCGGTAGCTGCAAATTGACGCAGTAAACTCGTGCCTGGTGCTGGATGGCACAATCTGGCGCTATGTAGCTCAATCACTCAAGTACATTCAACAACACTAGGAATGGGTATGATTCAGAGCTTTCACCAGATTCACGCATACATCCACACACACATAATTACAGATTTATACTAGCACATGACCGAGCGGCCATGCGAACCTTTTATAAATGTAGCCTGTTATGATCCTTAGTGGTTGAGGATCACAAATTACTCCAGCTAAGTAACAAACATAGGACAAGCTCTAGGGAGGTGGCAAACTGGACTGACCGCAAATCTGGACCTATCCAAACACACTAGAAGTAGCCGGTGAACGTGTCTAAAATCCTAGACGTCTCGAGCCAGCCTGAGGAACTAACTACCCCTAGAGAGAGAGAAAGACCTCACTTGCCTCCAGAGAAATAATCCCCAAAGATATAGAAACCCCCAACAAATAATAACAGTGAGGTAAGAGGAAGGCACATACACAGGGGTGAAAGCAGATTCAGCAAATGAGGCCCACTAATACTAGATAGCAGAAAATAGAAAAGGGGTCTGTGCGGTCAGTAAAAAAACCTTACAAAATATCCACACTGAGATTTCCAGAACCCCCGCACCAACTAACGGTGTGGGGGGAGAAACTCAGTCCCCTAGTGCAACCAGCAAGCGAGGAAATCACATTTTAGCAAGCTGGACAAGAAACATGATGAATGCTGATAATCAAAAAATTAACAAACAAAAACTTAGCTTGTCTTGGAGAGACTGGGAGCAAGGTAGTCACAAGGAATCTGAAGAGCACTGAATACATTGATAGCAGGCAAGGAACTGAGTATCCAGGTGAGCTAAATAGGAAACCAGCCAAGGATAACGAACCAGCTGATGCTGCCAACCTGCAGAAAGACAACACTACACAGTACCGCTCGTGACCACTAGAGGGAGCCCAAAAATAGAGTTCACAACAGTAGCCTTCCAGGATCTACCTAGTGGTCCAATCGGAGCCGCTACAGGACCTGAGCATGTGACCTCCGACCTCAAATGAAAGGTCATCCCACGGGCATGTTCAGTAGATGAAAAGCAGGACTTAGTCCCTGGAACGTCTGCTTGCCGTTGATCAATGCTGGTTGCAAAGGCTGACCTTGGGGCGGCAGCTGTAACCAGCCGCACAGTATCAGCTTGAGCCAGACGCTGGGACCGACGTCTCTGCTGAGCAGACTTCACTGCGGCTGGAGGAGAATGGGAGACCACCGAGGACATGGCTCGAGATTCCCCCTGTGCAGCGGCAGGAACTCGACACCTAACAACTGCCACCCCAACCTAATATGAGTTATGTCACCATTGGCAGTATTCTACTGTGACGCAGTGCCTTGGGACTGTGGGCGCTAACCAGGTCCCTAGAACTAGGGGCATAGTCTATCCCTGTCCCCAGATTACACCTGAAGGTGGATAATCCGGGTTCTCATGGCTTGCTATGTTCCTATATCAACCCTTATCTGTTCTCTCCCACACCCAGGGAAGTGGGAAGCCCAAGTGGTTAGGAAAACACTAAACAGACAAACAAAAGAAGTTGGACATGGATAAATAAAAGTAGCAATTATACAAAATATACTCACCAAATAACAGAATGGAACACAGGGGCGATAAAGGAATAAGAAACCAAATAGGAGGATGAAGATATGCACACAATCAAAATGCAAAGCAACAGTCTCCTGAACAAATCTCCAAACGCCAATTGTAACTATAAACTACACCTCCAACTCCAGAAGCAGACAGTAAGAACTAGCACTGGCAATTCGTAAGTGCCAGAAGTGAGCATAAATAGAAAAGGGGAATGGCCAACAATGAACAGCTGATAGAATACAGGTAGGAAAGTCCCAGGAGCTTCAACTGAACAGACTAACTCTTGCACTGCCAGCAAGGAAAAACTCTGCACTCTTTAATAAGATGGTGAAGTACTTCTAAGCAGGGCAGGAATTCATGAAACCAGATGCTGTGATCTTCTGGCTCCTCTCTGTTGTGGTATCCCCATGACATCCACATTGCTAGGCGAGAATTGTGGCCCATTCTTTTTTGCAGCATTGTTTTAAATCAGCTACATTGGTGGGTTTTCAAGCATAAACTGCAAATTTAAGATCTTGCCACATAATCCCAATTGGATTTAAGTCAGGCCAAACTTTCATTTTGATTCTTTTGAGTTATTTAGAGGTAGATTTGCTTGTCTGTTACATATCATTTTCCTGTTTCTTAACCCAACTGCTCTTGAGCTTTCAGTCAAGAAATGGCAGGTGGACATTCTCCTTCAAGATTTCCTGGTTGCCAGCAAAATTCCTGGCTATATTAATTATGACAAGCTGTCCAGGTCCTCCAGAAGCAAGGCAACCCTATCCTACTACTACCACATTTGACTGATAGAACGATGTGTCCGAAGGCAGTGTTAGTGTAGCGCCCCCCCACTGTCGCAGGGCCGAGGGGTACCCGGTACCGGGCCTACGAGTCTCTGCTTCTGGGGGTTGTCACGGCGGCTAGACCCCGGTCCGTGACCCTGCCGTGGGGCGCACAGTGAATGATAGGTGGTAGTAATGGTAACGATGTAGCGGTGCAGTTGTGAGGTGTAAGTCGCGGTAAATAACGAGGACACCAGGTTGCAGTCTCTTTACCTCTTTACTGGAGATCTCTGAGTCCTCAGTCCAGAATACGGTTCACCAGGCTACGCAAGTCCGGCCGGTCCAATGGCACCTCCAGAGTTCTCCTCTCAGGTGGAAATCTGTGCCTTCCTTCTTAGCGCTATGTGTTGTAGTCCTTCCCTGCTGTGCTCACGGAAAGTGACCCCACAACGGTTGTGTCTGTTTCTTAAGTTCCCTCACAACTCGATTTGATGTTCCTCTGTAATCCACCCCTTCCCTGTATTCAGGTTGGAATGGCACCCGTTTGTCAGGTAGGCCTGGAGTTCTTCCGGGACCCTAGAGACGCCCCTCTCCCGCAATTGCCCCCCAAGACTTCATAGGTGATATGTGGTAGACAGCCCGCCTGAGACTGACTGTCCTGCCGCTGTTTGGAGTATGGCTTGAAGCTGTATTCTAATCCACTCCCTCGGCGTTCCGGCCACCGGTATTGCGCCTCAGCAAGGTGCTGCCTCTTTCAACACAACCCCTGCTGGTATTCTCCTTCTGCTTGATCTCGTTTCTCACTCAGCACAATCTATCTCGCTTCTAGTCCTTTCTTGAGTCCCGCCGCTTCCAGGAGCCTGCGCGGACCCGTTACGTTCTTTCAATGCCAAGCCTCTGCCAGGATCCCACCCCTGGCAGAGACCCTACTGTCTCTCCCTTCACAACACCCCCTGCCACAGGGTGTTGCTCCGTTCAATCCCGTCAGCGTTCTCTCTAACTTCCTGCCTGACCCCCAGTTTACCCACTATGGTGGGGAGTGGCCTAATGAATAGCACCCTTAGCTCCCCCCGGAGGCCCTGCTGTGAAACATATTGGTGTCTGTGATACCTGATTGGAGGAACTCCTTCGGTGCCATCGAACGTACCATGGCTCCCCTTAGTGGCGGAGCCACAGTACTGCAACGACCAGGACTCTGGGGCGCTGCACTCCCCCCTGGTTAAACACAGTACTCCGGGACTGGGAAGAAAAACAACAATACAGATTAGCAAACAGACATACAATTTTGTTGAGTGTAAAACAATAAGTATACTTGAACAGGCTTCCCTTTATGGGAGGTGAGGACACTTTTAACGTTACAAACATAGTCAACATTATAAATTACAGGCTATACATAACTCCTGTTACCCAACCGGGTATTCTACTTAGTGCAACTTCTGGAACAATAAGTTAACATTGCCTTTAAGAAACACACACTCTTAGTTTACCAAAGGCCTTCCTATAATCACATTACAGGGTAAGGTAACTTCACATTCTCCTACTTTGAACCTGCAGGACCGCCTGTCCCTATGGCACCAGACCTACTGCCTCTCCTTTCTTTTACAGGACCGCCCCGTTCAGCCAGGGCCTACTGCCTTTCGCTACTATACATAGTATAGACATAACATTCCTTTCATTTAAAGAACTCTGAGCCAGCTCTACTCGGCTCCTTTAAGGACTCACTCTCTAACCCCTACGGGTTCGCTTTCTGTCCTTAGTAACAAAGTAACTTTCTATGGGGACACAGGGTTGACCTTCTATCCTCACCTTCATCATTACTTCCTTACTTTCAGCTATGCAGATCTCTACATCTACCCCTACGGGCTCTCTGCACCTTTCAAAACATTATTCAGGTTTCACATTTCAAACAAATTGAACACATTTAACTTTTCATGTAAAACAGTTACATTTCTTTTCAAAGCATCATCATGGCATTACTGTTCTGCAACAGTATCTTTCTCAAGTTCAATTCTTCACATCCCCTTTAAGAGGGGACCAAGTCTTTCTGAGGCAGCTCGTTCTCTCAGCCTACCAGTCCATGCAAAGGTTCCAGCATTGATATCTTCGCAAAGTGTCTTTAACTAGAACCAGTAGAAAAGGTATCTTCACAAAGTGTCTTTGGCTCAAACCAATAGGGCAAATATCTTCGCAAAGTGTCCTTGACTAAAACCAGTAGGGAGCACCTTTAAGAAGGTGCAAACTATTTACATGAACGTTCGAATCATGCACAGTCCATGATTACTGCAGTTTGTATAACTTTGTGCAAAAACTTCAGAAAAACTAGGAACAACCAACAGGGATCCCGGGTCAACAAAGGGATCCATTAACCCTGGACGGGTTTAGCAGCAACTTAAAAGAACAATTAACGCAACAAAGTAGCAACTATTTACATTTTTCATAAACATTGAAATCTTATTCTTCTTTCAGAAGTTTCCATGAGGCGCCACCTGGCGGGCGGACCCCTGCAATTCAGGTTTCAGGTCCACTCCCGCAGCCAGATACACCCCATGGGTTCGGGTCTTTTGCACGACCAGGTCGTGCGCGGCGATAAAGGTCTGTGTCCCCACTTCTCTTCGTGCTGGTACATCAGGGACATTGATCACCCGACGAGGGACTTCTGTAGCCACTACGGTGGTTGCGGCGATCGGGCGGCAGATCGCAAGTTCTGTGGTTGGGCAGGTGGAGGCGACCAGGGTGGTTACAGGTCGGTCACACGGTGGCACTTTGGCTACAGGGGCTGGTTTCTCTTTCTTGTAGACGTTCAGGGCGAACCACCCCTTTTCCCCAAAATGCCGGGTGTAAGTAACACTGTCCCCCGGATAGAGGTCTCGATCGGGGTGACCCTCTCTCAGGTGTGACTCGACATCCCGTCGGTTAACAAAGACCTCCGCGTATAGCCCCGGTTCTTTAATGAAGCCCCAGCCTCCTTGGAGTTTAAAGACAGTGACTATGCCCTGCCTGCGCGGGGCCTGGTGAGTGGTGGGGTCCTTACGGGCCCGGTCCTTGACCGCCAAATCTTTTCGATGGTAGGCCTCCTGTTTAGCCTGATGGGCTCTCTCTTCCTCTCGCCACTGTTGTTCTAGCTGGATCTGGTATTCTTCCCAGCTTAGGGCCTGTACCATCTCTCCCTTCTGGGTCTCCACCCCAGGGAACTCCATGAGATTGGATCCAGGGTTCACCCAGCAGCACACCTTGCGCTCCGCGCTGACCTCACACGGCAAGGGAGTGGGGGTGATAGGGGCTCGCATACGATGTTCCATGCCCGTGGCTTCCTCCCATGGTAACAGGCGCTGAAGTCTATGGGTCCCCGGGAGAGGTGGTGCTGCTACGGGACCCACTAACACACCCTCTGCTGGTGGGGCAGGATCGGCGGACTCACCCACTGGTACGATTCCACTTTCCGCAACAGGTCCCGCTGGTTCTTCCGATGTCCGGGAATCCGCTGCCGGTCCCACCTTAGGCGGGGCCTGGACTCTTACATGCAGTTGGAGGAGCTGGTTATATAAATCCTCCATCTCGGCTCTCAGGAATTTGGTGCTATCCACAGAGGACAGGCTGCTGGGCTCATCCGGGTAGTCAGGGGAGACTTCCACTTCCACCCCGCTGTCGGGTTCGGAGCTGCTGGCCATAGCGTCCTCCACGTGGGTCGCTTCCTGGTCTTTTTCCCGCTCTCTCCTGCGTGAGCAGTTTCGTTTTCTCTGCCTCCGCCCCCCATTAAGGATTAGGAGGCGGATCTCTGCTGCTGACGGACACGTCCTCACTGCACAGAAATATTTAGACTGGGCGGCCATTATTCTTCGCGCTCTCCAGCTCGTCTACGCCCACTCCACACCCCTCTTCTCTTCCTGCACTCTCCTCAGCGCTGCAATGGCGGCGGATTTTGGCGGGAACTTTTGGCGGCTAGTGGCGCAGCACAGTCTTGCAATAAAGTACAGTCTAAGCACAACAAATCACAGTTCCAAGGCACACATGACCCGATTCTTCAGGCTTAAGTAGATCCTGTTCGTGACGCCAAGTTCTGTAGCGCCCCCCCACTGTCGCAGGGCCGAGGGGTACCCGGTACCGGGCCTACGAGTCTCTGCTTCTGGGGGTTGTCACGGCGGCTAGACCCCGGTCCGTGACCCTGCCGTGGGGCGCACAGTGAATGATAGGTGGTAGTAATGGTAACGATGTAGCGGTGCAGTTGTGGGGTGTAAGTCGCGGTAAATAACGAGGACACCAGGTTGCAGTCTCTTTACCTCTTTACTGGAGATCTCTGAGTCCTCAGTCCAGAATACGGTTCACCAGGCTACGCAAGTCCGGCCGGTCCAATGGCACCTCCAGAGTTCTCCTCTCAGGTGGAAATCTGTGCCTTCCTTCTTAGCGCTATGTGTTGTAGTCCTTCCCTGCTGTGCTCACGGAAAGTGACCCCACAACGGTTGTGTCTGTTTCTTAAGTTCCCTCACAACTCGATTTGATGTTCCTCTGTAATCCACCCCTTCCCTGTATTCAGGTTGGAATGGCACCCGTTTGTCAGGTAGGCCTGGAGTTCTTCCAGGACCCTAGAGACGCCCCTCTCCCGCAATTGCCCCCCAAGACTTCATAGGTGATATGTGGTAGACAGCCCGCCTGAGACTGACTGTCCTGCCGCTGTTTGGAGTATGGCTTGAAGCTGTATTCTAATCCACTCCCTCGGCGTTCCGGCCACCGGTATTGCGCCTCAGCAAGGTGCTGCCTCTTTCAACACAACCCCTGCTGGTATTCTCCTTCTGCTTGATCTCGTTTCTCACTCAGCACAATCTATCTCGCTTCTAGTCCTTTCTTGAGTCCCGCCGCTTCCAGGAGCCTGCGCGGACCCGTTACGTTCTTTCAATGCCAAGCCTCTGCCAGGATCCCACCCCTGGCAGAGACCCTACAGTCTCTCCCTTCACAACACCCCCTGCCACAGGGTGTTGCTCCGTTCAATCCCGTCAGCGTTCTCTCTAACTTCCTGCCTGACCCCCAGTTTACCCACTATGGTGGGGAGTGGCCTAATGAATAGCACCCTTAGCTCCCCCCGGAGGCCCTGCTGTGAAACATATTGGTGTCTGTGATACCTGATTGGAGGAACTCCTTCGGTGCCATCGAACGTACCATGGCTCCCCTCAGTGGCGGAGCCACAGTACTGCAACGACCAGGACTCTGGGGCGCTGCACTAGCTTAAGTGTGTTGTAATGGGACCCATCCTAAACCCTTCATCCAATTTTAATGTGGATACCCTCAAATGAAAGCTGAAAGTCTGAACTTCAACTGCATCTGCATTGTTTTGTTTAAAATTCATTGTGGTAATGTCTATAACCAAAATTAGAAAACTGTTGTCTCTGTCCAAATATATATGGACCTAACTGTATGTCCCAAATGAAACAGTTGTTCTCTCACAGCTTGGCGAAGAAACTGATACAAGGAATATTCCAGAGGGTCTCATCTCCTGCAGAGAAGAAATGCACTTTTGCATGTACAAAGGATGTGAGACATAGCTCAATTGTCAGAAGTAAATAAATGCATAAAGGCTCACGACAAAGAAAAGACAAAGCAGTGAATGGATCGATGAATAGCAGAAGAAAGAAGAATCAGAATGCATGGAAAGGCAGATAAAACGTCTGCGGGAACAGATACAACAGCTCAGACACATCTTAGATGATAAAAACAACATCCATGAAGAAGATAGAAACATTTTGATACAGAAAGTAATAGGACATTGTAATGTTATAGAAGAAAAACAAAAGAAAACAGACACAATGATAACCAAAAAGAACCCTCTAAGGCTAAGTTCACACTGCACTGCGGTTTTGGTGCTGCTGTTTTCTAGACTTTATTGTATGACTTCTCTAGTTTATTTGTGTTGTCCTTCCTGTAATCCTCCATGTTATGATGATGCAGATACTGGTTGCCGTATTTCTCCTAAGAAATAGTTAATTCTCTCACAATATCTGAGTGCTGAATAATTCTGCTGAAAGATGAAATTCCGCAACAGGAATAACCCTATAACCATATAGAGATGATGTGGAATGGAGATGATGTCGGCATGACAATCAGAGGCCTCCAGCAGACCACTGCTGGATTGCTATGAGAGCCGCCCGGTAGTCGGTGCTTGTGGCAAGTGAGCGATTCTGCTGCATACAGGCGATCTGATCATCGCCTGTAGGTAGCAGAGCCGATTGGATCATGGCAGCTTCTAGTCTCCCATGGAAACTATTGAATATGCCAAAAGTAAAAAAAAAAGTTTTTAAAAATATTAAAAAATAAAAAAAATATAAAAGTTCAAATCACCTCTCTTTCACCCCATTCAAAATAAAACAATAATATAAATCAAACATACACATATTTGGTATCGCCGCATTCAGAATCGCCCAATCTATCACGCTATAAATAGAATTAACCTGATCGGTAAACGGAGTAGTAAAAAAAAGTCAAAACCCCAGAATTGCGTTTTTTTGGTAGGCACAATATTGCATTAAAATGCAATAATGGGCGCTTAAAAGATCATATCCACACTAAAATTGTATCACTAAAAATGTCAGCTCGGTGCGCAAAAAATAAGCCTTCACCCAGCCCGAGATCACGAAAAGTGGAGACGCTACGGGTCTCGGAAAATGATGCAATTTTTTGTTTTTAACAATCTTTGGATATTTTTTTTCACCACTTAAATAAAAAAGAACCTATACATGTTTGGTGTCTATGAACTCACAATGACCTGGAAAATCATAATGGCTGGTCATTTTTTCCATTTGGTAAACATGGTAAAAAAAATCCAAAAAATTGTTGTGGAATTGCACTTTTTTTTGCAATTTCACTGCACTTGGAATTTTTTTCCCATTTTTCAGTACAGGATATGGTAAAACCAATATTATTATTCAAAAGTACAACTTGTCCCACAAAAAACAAGCCCTCACGTGGCCATATCAAAAAGTTATGGCTCTGGGAAGAAGGGGAGCGAAAAACGGAAAGACAAAAATGAAAAAGGGGCTCCGTCATGAAGGGGTTAATCTTTATTTTTAGTTTATGAGATTCTTGTCCTCTGGGGCAGCCTGTGGGCGGGGCTGTGGGCGGGGCTTTATCTGGTGCTGTTATTAGGTATCTGTATGGCTTATGACTTATGATTAGTGTTGAGCATTCCGATACTGCAAGTATCGGGTATCGGCCGATACTTGCTGTATCGGAATTCCGATACCGAGATCCAATATTTTTGTGGTATCGGGTATCGGTATCGAAACAACATTAATGTAAAAATGTGTAAAAGAAAGAATTAAAATAAAAAATATTGCTATACTCACCTCTCCGACGCAGCCTGCACCTTACCGAGGGAAGCGGCAGCGTTCTTTGTTTAAAATTCGCGCTTTTCTTTCCTTTACTGAAGTCCCGGCTTGTGATTGGTCGCGTGCCGACGATGTGGCCGGGACGCAACCAATCACAGCAAGCCGTGACGTAATTTCAGGTCCTTCAGGATTTTAAATTACGTTCCGGCGTTGTGATTGGTTGCGTCGCAGTCACATGGGCAACGCAACCAATCACAGCAAGCCATGACGTAATTTCAGGTCCTTAAGGATTTTAAAATTACGTCCCGGCTTTGTGATTGGTTGCGTCGCAGTCACATGGGAGACGCAACCAATCACAAGCCGTGACGTTACGGGAGGCTGGACACGCGCGCATTTTAAAATGGGCGCGTGTCCAGCCTCCCGTGACGTCCCGGCTTGTGATTGGTTGCGTCGCGATCAACCAATCACAAGCCGGGAGGCTGGACACGCGCGCATTTTAAAGATTTTAAAATGCGCGCGTGTCCAGCCTCCCGGCTTGTGATTGGTTGACCGCGACGCAACCAATCACAAGCCGGGACGTCACGGGAGGCCGTGTTTGGGGGCAGACAGCTGGAAGGACAGGACCCGGTATTATCAGCGGGGTAGAGCTGCCCCCACCGGTATACACAGCGACCGCCGCTACAGCAGAGGGGCCGGTAATAATCCGACGGAGAAAGAACAGAGATTGAGAGGGAAATTCGAAACCAGCAATTTAAAATGCGCGCGTGTCCAGCCTCCCGGCTTGTGATTGGTTGACCGCGAGGCAACCAATCACAAGCCGGGACGTCACGGGAGGCTGGACACGCGCTCATTTTAAAATGCGCGCGTGTCCAGCCTCCCGGCTTGTGATTGGTTGACCGCGAGGCAACCAATCACAAGCCGGGACGTCACGGGAGGCTGGACACGCGCTCATTTTAAAATGCGCGCGTGTCCAGCCTCCCGTGACGTCACGGCTTGTGATTGGTTGCGTCTCCCATGTGACTGCGACGCAACCAATCACAAAGCCGGGACGTAATTTTAAAATCCTTAAGGACCTGAAATTACATCACGGCTTGCTGTGATTGGTTGCGTTGCCCATGTGACTGCGACGCAACCAATCACAACGCCGGAACGTAATTTTAAAATCCTGAAGGACCTGAAATTACGTCACGGCTTGCTGTGATTGGTTGCGTCCCGGCCACATGGTCGGCACGCGACCAATCACAAGCCGGGACTTCAGTAAAGGAAAGAAAAGCGCGAATTTTAAACAAAGAACGCTGCCGCTTCCCTCGGTAAGGTGCAGGCTGCGTCGGTGAGGTGAGTATAGCAATATTTTTTATTTTAATTCTTTCTTTTACACATTAATATGGTTCCCAGGGCCTGAAGGAGAGTTTCCTCTCCTTCAGACCCTGGGAACCATCAGGAATACCGTCCGATACATGAGTCCCATTGACTTGTATTGGTATCGGGTATCGGTATCGGATTGGATCCGATACTTTGCCGGTATCGGCCGATACTTTCCGATACCGATACTTTCAAGTATCGGACGGTATCGCTCAACACTACTTATGATCCCTCACTGACCTGCCCCCTATTTTACATACTGAACCGCGCTGTAGCATGATATGGGGGATAATATGCATATTTTTGTTTTCTTTAGACATATAGTTTGTAAAAGAATTTAAAAAAAAACAAAATGGCATCAACGGCTGTGCCTGAGCTGTAGCATCCATGGCGTTACGATAGATGATACTGGGTGGGTGCTGCCACTGGTGCTATTTTGGCAGAGAAAAAAATAATAGGCTTCATTAAGATGGTGCCGGCGGTGCTTGCGCAATAGCAGCTACAGGAACGCGATTGATGTTACTGCGTAGGCGCTGCCACTGGTGCCATTTTGCTAGAGAAAAAAAAAATTAGGCCCCATCAAGAATGTTCCAGGCATTATCACTCATGACAACTCCTAGTTGCAAATGATGGGGTGTCTGCAAGCGTGAGGTTTGCCACTAAATGCACAGAAACTCATCCACTGTGTGGCTTCTGTCCTCCATGCAGTGCATAATTTTGCAAGAACGAAAAGAATAAAGGTAATGTGTGGAGTCAACACTGCCTGCGCTTGAGGCTGCTGAGGATGCTGTCATGTCTGTTGAGCAGGATCCTCAGCAGGTGAAGGAGAAGATAGGTAACCATCTCATGAGGATGGAAACAGATGTAACTCCCAGTCGCAGAGACTTCACTAATCACTACCTTTTCTGATGGCAGTGGTTTAAGGGTATTTGCTGCGGATCTGCAGCGGATTTGACACTGCGGATTCGCAGCAGTTTTCCATGCGTTTACAGTACCACGTACACCTATGGAAAACAAAATCCGCAGTGCACATGCTGCGGAAAAAAACGTGAGGAAACGTAGTATTGTTTATTCCGCAGCATGTCAATTCTTTGTGCGGATTCCGCAGCGGTTTACACCTGCTCCATAATAGGAATCCATAGATGTAAAACCGCAGGTGGAATCCGCACAAAAATGCGGAAAATCCACGGTAAGGCCGGTTTCACATTAGCGTTTTGAGGAGCTGCGGAGGGCTGCGGACTTCCTCTGTGAAGCCCCGCCCTCCGCCGTTAGCACCGCCTACTTCTCCATGCAGCCTGCATGCGGTCTGCATGCGGTCTGCGTACCTATCTTTAACATTAGGCATGCAGGTCGTGCCGCTGTATGCGGATGCTTCCGCTTGCGTCGTTTTGAAGATGCAGCGACCAGCGTAGGACGCTGCTGGCTGCAATTTCTTTTTTTCTCTGCATCGTCAGAACAACGCATGCGGAAGCATCCGCATACAGCCGCACGACCTGCGTACCTAATGCTAAAGATAGGTACGCAGGCCGCATGCAGAAGTAGGCAGAGCTAGCGGCGGAGGTGCAGCCGAGGGCGGGGCTTCACGGAGGAAGTCCGCAGCCCTCCACAGCTCCTCAAAACGCTAGTGTGAAACTAGCCTAATTCCGCAGGAAATCAGCAGTGCGGATTTCCTGCGGATTTACCAAAATCAGTGCGTAAAAATCTGCACACCTTTCCGCAGCGTGTGCACATACCCTGATGCTGCCACTCAAAACATTCACCCAGTGAGCTGTGAATTTATATACACACGTGGTCAAAATTGTTGGTACCCCTCGTTTAATGACAGAAAAACCCACAATGGTCACAGAAATAACTTGAATCTGACAAAAGTAATCTAATATATAAAGCTGAATGTGTGTATGTGTGTATGTATGTATGTATGTGTGTGTGTATGTCCGGGATTGGCATCTGCACCGTCGCAGCTACAGGCACAAAATTTTGCACAGTCACACGTCTGGACCCCGAGAGCGTCATAGGCTATGTTGTGAGGCAAAATTTTAACCCCGCGCGTTCCAATTCACCAAACAATTTGGCCCCTATCTACATATAGGGGAAAAAGGCAGCTGCCAGATGTGAACGAAGGGGACTTAAAGAACAAGAGCGATGGCGCCAAAGAGTATATACCGTACAGTTGCTAAGGTGGGGCCCCGACATGGGATACTCGCCACACATGGGGATATGAACACACACACAAAATGCGCCACACACTACCACGTGCTTGAACACATATACCACCCTCAGCACACATTTCACCACACATACACCAACATCGCCACATAAAAGTCGAAACGCAAAAGTCGCCGCTCAAAACTCGCCACTCACCAAATTCGCCACATGCAAAACTAGGCTCACGCAAAACTCGCCACACGTGCAAAACTCACCTCATGGAAAACTCGCCACACGCAAAACTTGCACACGCAGAAAAATTGCCACATGCACAAAAGTTGCAACACATGCAAAAGTTGCCTCACACAAAACTTGCACATACTCAAAACGCACCACACATAAAACTCGACGCACAAAACACACTAACCTGTCACATGCAACTTGACACACAAAAAGTTGCTACACGCATGTCGCCACACAAAACTCATTTCACAAAAGTCGCTACATGCATGTCACCACACGCAAATCAACACAAACAAATTGACACATGAAACTCGCCCTAAAACACACACAAGTCTGGTATTATCCTTCAAAAATAAAAATCTGATTAATAAGCAGACAAACTACAAGAGCAACAAATGTACCATATAGGAAATACAGCAGCTGTCAGTCACATGACCTGTCTATTATGTGTATGTGTGAGCTAATATATACTGCCAGGGGGGAGGGCTTCCTGTTGGCTGGGGATTTACCAGGCTGCTAATAGCAACGAATCACAGCTCAGCTTCTACTTTGCTATAGTTAATTAATCTGAGCCCTGATTGGTTAATATAGTAAAAACGCACAGTAATGACACCAAAGTATAAAAAATAAATAAAAAATAATAATACAAAATATATATATATATACTATAATTGATGGACCACCACGTGTACGATAGTTATAGTGAAGAACCACTAGAGAATGGAAACCAAAGCTCCCGACGTAAGGACCCGAACCAATAAGAACAGGACAGGGAATATTGATAATATTAATTAATTTATTTTATTATATTGAATGACAATAGTGACATTAATTGAAAATATATAGAAATAAAATGAATATAAAAATACATATATTAATAAAAAGATTTTTGTGCACACTAAAAGCCGCAACACTAATAGGGCAAGCCAGATCCTCACAATAAATTATGGCATGTATGGCACTTAATCCCAATATTGGGGATTAAGTGCCATACATGCCATATTCAATATAATAAAATAAATTAATTAATATTATCAATATTCCCTGTCCTGTTCTTATTGGTTCGGGTCCTTACGTCGGGAGCTTTGGTTTTGGTTAATATAGGCAGGACATTCTCAGTATAACAAAGCTTGTGTGAGGTAATAGCATGTTGTTAGAATGTGTTGGTGGAAAGGCTGATGTCAGTCACATTACCTCTATGTGAGAGGATATAGAAACTGCCAGTTACAGACTATTTTTACCACAATAATGCCTCATAAGAAAAGGAATTCCATGGCACGAATGTCAGCTGATGCGAAAAGAAAAGCTGCATTACGGGCCAATGAAAAATGTGAAGACCGAGAAACAAGGCTGACACACATGAGAACAGCAGCTGCTTTCTCAAGAGCCAATGAACTTTCTGAGAAGAGGGAAACAAGGCTTGCAGACAAGAGAATAAGAGCTGCTTCCTCAAGAGCCAATGAACTTTCTGAGGAGAGGGAAGCAAGGCTTGCAGACAAGAGAACAAGAGCTGCTTCCTCAAGGGCCAATGAACTTTCTGAGGAGAGGGAAGCAAGGCTTGCAGACATGAAAACAAGAGCTGCTTCCTCAAGAGCCAATGAACTTTCTGAGGAGAGGGAAGTGAGGCTTGCAGACATGAAAACAAGAGCTGCTTCCTCAAGAGCCAATGAACTTTCTGAGGAGAGGGAAGCAAGGCTTGCAGACATGAAAACAAGAGCTGCTTCCTCAAGAGCCAATGAACTTTCTGAGGAGAGGGAAGCAAGGCTTGCAGACATGAAAACAAGAGCTGCTTCCTCAAGAGCCAATGAACTTTCTGAGGAGAGGGAAGCAAGGCTTGCAGACAAGAGAACAAGAGCTGCTTCCTCAAGGGCCAATGAACTTTCTGAGGAGAGGGAAGCAAGGCTTGCAGACATGAAAACAAGAGCTGCTTCCTCAAGAGCCAATGAACTTTCTGAGGAGAGGGAAGTGAGGCTGGCAGACATGAAAACAAGAGCTGCTTCCTCAAGAGCCAATGAACTTTCTGAGGAGAGGGAAGCAAGGCTTGCAGACATGAAAACAAGAGCTGCTTCCTCAAGAGCCAATGAACTTTCTGAGGAGAGGGAAGCAAGGCTTGCAGACATGAAAACAAGAGCTGCTTCCTCAAGAGCCAATGAACTTTCTGAGGAGAGGGAAGCAAGGCTTGCAGACAAGAGAACAAGAACTGCTTCCTCAAGAGCCAATGAATTTTCTGAGGAGAGGGAAGCGAGGCTTGCAGACATGAAAACAAGAGCTGCTTCCTCAAGGGCCAATGAGTCATCTCAGCAGAGAGAAGGCCGACTTGCCGCTAAGAGAATTGCTATTTCTTCCGCCAGGGCACAGGAAATGGTTGGAGATTTGAAACATGCTGCCTTTTGTTACCAGTCAGAAATAATAGGATAATAGGATAATCCTAAAGTTCAGATAGGAAAAATGGATGTGGTCTGCATGTACTGCAGTGCCCTAAAATGGAAAGATGAACCGCCAGGTTTATGCTGTGCAAATGGCAAGATAAAACTTCCACCTCTCCTGTCACCACCAGATCCCCTAAAGTCTCTGATGACGGGTACCAGTACAATATCAAAGCATTTCTTGGACAACATCAGGAAGTACAACTCCTGCTTCCAAATGACATCATTTGGTGCAACAAAAGAAATGTTTACAACAGGATTTATGCCGACATTTAAAGTTCAAGGACAGGTTTACCACTCAATTGGCTCACTGCTTCCATTGCAAGGAGAAGAACCTCAATTTCTTCAACTCTTCTTCATGGGAAATGCAGAAGCAGAGGCTCAGCGGAGATGCTCTTTAATTCCTAACACTCACCTTGATATTGTCACTAATTTGCAGCAGTTCCTTCACTCCAACAATCCATATGTTCAACTTTTCAAGACTGCACTTGAATGCATGCCAAATGACGATTACAAGGTTGTCATTCGAGCTGACAAAACACCACAAGGTGAGCATCAGCGATGTTTCAATGCTCCCACATTTGATGATGTAGCAATCTTGATTGTAGGCAATGATTTTCAAAGCCGTGACATTGTGCTTCAGAAAAGGAACAATAGTTTGCAACGAGTAGCAGAAACTCACAGGTCCTATGATGCACTGCAATATCCAATCATCTTTTGGCAGGGACAGGATGGCTATCACTTTGGAATACCTCAGACAGATCCTACAAAAGGCAACCCTTCAGGAAAAAAAGTGTCTGCCATGGACTTCTATGCATATAGGATCATGACAAGATTTGCAGAGGAAAATCACATCTTGAAATGCAAACACCTCTTCCACCAATTTATTGTTGACATGTATGCAAAGATTGAGAGTGAACGTCTTTTATATATCCGACTAAATCAAAAGAAGCTCAGGGCAGAGGAATATATTCATCTTAGAGATGCTGTTGCAAATGATGCTGATCCAAAAGAGTTGGGGAAAATGGTTATTCTTCCATCAACTGTCACTGGAAGCCCACGACACATGCATGAATACACACAGGATGCAATGACTTATGTGAGAAAGTATGGCCGTCCAGATCTTTTCATCACCTTTACTTGCAATCCTGCCTGGGAGGAAATTGGAGGGCACCTGTTGCCGGGCCAAAAAACAGTGAATCGCCATGACCTTATTGCTCGGGTTTTCAAACAGAAACTTTCAAAAATGATTAGTCTCATCACAAAATCACATATTTATGGTGAGACGCAGTGCTGGATGTATTCAGTTGAATGGCAAAAAAGAGGCCTTCCTCACGCCCACATCTTGATCTGGCTGAAGCAAAAAATACAGCCTACCGAAATTGACAATATCATCAGTGCCGAATTGCCAGACCTTCAGATTGACCCATTGCTGTTTGACACCATCACAACAAACATGATCCATGGTCTGTGTGGGAGTCTCAACAAAAATTTTCCCTGTATGATTGATGGCAGGTGTTCAAAGCATTACCCACGATCCCTGGTCCAAGAAACCCAAACAGGACAAGATGGATATCCAGTCTACCGAAGAAGAAAGCCAGGGGATGGTGGTTTCACAGCAAAGCTCAAAATGCGTGTTGGATCATCACTCCAAGAGATAGAAATTGACAACAGGTGGGTAGTGCCTTACAACCCTTTGCTCTCAAAAATTTTCCAGGCCCACATAAATGTCGAATCTTGCCACTCTGTGAAATCAATCAAGTATATCTGCAAATATGTCCACAAAGGAAGTGATCAAGCAGTTTTTGAACTCCAGAAAAATGGACCTAATATTGATGAAGTGGAGGCATTCCAGATGGGCAGGTACATAAGCAGCAATGAAGCTGTTTGGAGAATACTAGGATTCTCCATTCATGAGCGCTACCCACCAGTTGTGCATCTGAGTGTGCACTTGGAAAATGGACACAGAATTTATTTTAACCCAGCAAACTTGCAGCAGCAGCTCCTAACACCACCTAAGACCACCCTCTTGGCATTTTTTGAGCTTTGTCAACAAGACCCTTTTGCAAAAACAATTCTCTACTGTGATTTACCAAAGTACTACACTTGGAATGCCTCCAGAAAAACACTGGAACGGAGGAAACGGGGGCTTGATATTGAAGGCTATCCAGGGGTGAAAGCAACTGATACGCTTGGTCGCGTCTACACTGTTCATCCGTCAAATGCAGAGTGCTTCTACCTGCGCATGTTACTTCATGTTGTCAAAGGCCCTACATCATTTTCTGACTTGAAGACCGTCGGAGGTCATGTGTGTGAAACATTCAGGGAAGCTTGCCAAAGAAAAGGACTTCTGGAAAATGATGGACACTGGGACATGACCCTCAGTGAAGCAGCAGCCACACAAACCCCAAAGCGACTAAGAAACCACTTTGCCATTATTCTAACAACCTGTAGCATTTCAAATCCTCTTGAGATTTTGACAAAGTACAAAACTGATCTCAGTGAGGACATCCTCATGCAGATTAGAAGGGAAAATCCTCAGCAACTCATCAACTTCACTGAGGAAATGTTCAATGAAACTTTAATGCTCCTTGAAGATCAGTGCATAGCAATGTCAGGAAAAGCCTTACAGTTGCTTGGTTTGCCTGCTCCAAAAAGAAATCCTGAAAGCATCCAAACGTGTAGGGAGATTTTCATAGAAACAAACTACAATATTGATGAACTGACAGCATGTGTGTCTCAGAACGAGCCAATATTGGTACCAGATCAAAGGGACGCCTATAATTATATTTTAAGTTTCAGTGAAACCAACAAAGGTGGGATTGTCTTCCTTGATGCTCCAGGTGGAACAGGAAAGACATTTGTAATCAACTTGCTCCTGGCAAAATTTCGACAACAAAAAAAGATTGCACTTGCAGTGGCATCTTCTGGAATTGCAGCTACGCTTTTAAACGGTGGCAGGACAGCACATTCGACATTCAAACTACCAACTTCAAACTGGTTTTCAGACAGAAACTTTCAAAAATGATTAGTCTCATCACAAAATCACATATTTATGGTGAGACGCAGTGCTGGATGTATTCAGTTGAATGGCAAAAAAGAGGCCTTCCTCACGCCCACATCTTGATCTGGCTGAAGCAAAAAATACAGCCTACCGAAATTGACAATATCATCAGTGCCGAATTGCCAGACCTTCAGATTGACCCATTGCTGTTTGACACCATCACAACAAACATGATCCATGGTCCGTGTGGGAGTCTCAACAAAAATTCTCCCTGTATGATTGATGGCAGGTGTTCAAAGCATTACCCACGATCCCTGGTCCAAGAAACCCAAACAGGACAAGATGGATATCCAGTCTACCGAAGAAGAAAGCCAGGGGATGGTGGTTTCACAGCAAAGCTCAAAATGCGTGTTGGATCATCACTCCAAGAGATAGAAATTGACAACAGGTGGGTAGTGCCTTACAACCCTTTGCTCTCAAAAATTTTCCAGGCCCACATAAATGTCGAATCTTGCCACTCTGTGAAATCAATCAAGTATATCTGCAAATATGTCCACAAAGGAAGTGATCAAGCAGTTTTTGAACTCCAGAAAAATGGACCTATTATTGATGAAGTGGAGGCATTCCAGATGGGCAGGTACATAAGCAGCAATGAAGCTGTTTGGAGAATACTAGGATTCTCCATTCATGAGCGCTACCCACCAGTTGTGCATCTGAGTGTGCACTTGGAAAATGGACACAGAATTTATTTTAACCCAGCAAACTTGCAGCAGCAGCTCCTAACACCACCTAAGACCACCCTCTTGGCATTTTTTGAGCTGTGTCAACAAGACCCTTTTGCAAAAACAATTCTCTACTGTGATTTACCAAAGTACTACACTTGGAATGCCTCCAGAAAAACACTGGAACGGAGGAAACGGGGGCTTGATATTGAAGGCTATCCAGGGGTGAAAGCAACTGATACGCTTGGTCGCGTCTACACTGTTCATCCGTCAAATGCAGAGTGCTTCTACCTGCGCATGTTACTTCATGTTGTCAAAGGCCCTACACCATTTTCTGACTTGAAGACCGTCGGAGGTCATGTGTGTGAAACATTCAGGGAAGCTTGCCAAAGAAAAGGACTTCTGGAAAATGATGGACACTGGGACATGACCCTCAGTGAAGCAGCAGCCACACAAACCCCAAAGCGACTAAGAAACCACTTTGCCATTATTCTAACAACCTGTAGCATTTCAAATCCTCTTGAGATTTTGACAAAGTACAAAACTGATCTCAGTGAGGACATCCTCATGCAGATTAGAAGGGAAAATCCTCAGCAACTCATCAACTTCACTGAGGAAATGTTCAATGAAACTTTAATGCTCCTTGAAGATCAGTGCATAGCAATGTCAGGAAAAGCCTTACAGTTGCTTGGTTTGCCTGCTCCAAAAAGAAATCCTGAAAGCATCCAAACGTGTAGGGAGATTTTCATAGAAACAAACTACAATATTGATGAACTGACAGCATGTGTGTCTCAGAACGAGCCAATATTGGTACCAGATCAAAGGGACGCCTATAATTATATTTTAAGTTTCAGTGAAACCAACAAAGGTGGGATTGTCTTCCTTGATGCTCCAGGTGGAACAGGAAAGACATTTGTAATCAACTTGCTCCTGGCAAAATTTCGACAACAAAAAAAGATTGCACTTGCAGTGGCATCTTCTGGAATTGCAGCTACGCTTTTAAACGGTGGCAGGACAGCACATTCGACATTCAAACTACCACTTAACCTGTCTCATAGTGACAGCCCTGTGTGTAATATTGCCAAGGGATCAGGACTGGCCAAATTGCTTCAAAAATGCAGTGCCATCATTTGGGATGAATGCACCATGTCACACAAAAGGGCTCTGGAAGCAGTGGACAGACTGCTGCAAGACCTGCGTAGCAACAAATATATCATGGGAGGAGTAGTTGTTGTTTTGGTAGGTGACTTCCGCCAAACACTACCTGTTATTCCAAGATCAACCCCTGCAGAAGAACTCAATGCCTGTCTCAAAGCATCGTACCTTTGGAGAAAAGTAAAGAAAATTTCACTGAACACAAACATGAGGGTCTACATGACAGGCGATGTTTCTGCTGGACTGTTTTCGAGCCAGCTGTTGAATATTGGAGATGGCAAGGCACCAGTAAACTCAACCACTGGACAGATCACCTTCCCAAGCAACTTTTGTTGCATTGTGACTTCCATTGAGGAGTTGAAAGCAAAGGTTTTTCCAAACATTCAACTCCACTTCAAAAATTCTGGCTGGCTGTGTGAAAGGGCTATTCTAGCTCCCAAAAATGACAGCGTCAACAAGATCAGTCTTCAAATTCTAAATCTCCTTCCAGGTGTGTGCACAACTTACAAGTCAGTAGATACAGTAATAGACCCTGCTCAAGCATTATTTTATCCAACTGAGTTCCTCAATTCCTTGGAGCCACAAGGACTTCCTCCTCACAACCTCTTTCTAAAACCTGGAGCAGCTATTCTGCTATTGAGAAATTTGGATCCGCCAAAGCTGTGTAATGGAACAAGACTCTTGATTAAGAACCTGTTTCCACATGTAATTAAGGCAACCATTTTGACAGGATGTGCCACAGGAGAAGATGTTTTCATTCCAACAATTCCTCTCATTCCATCTGATTTGCCTTTTGATTTTAAACGCCTCCAGTTTCCTGTTCGACTGGCATTTGCTATGTCCATCAACAAGGCTCAGGGACAGTCCTTGAAAGTAATTGGAATCGATTTACAATCTCCATGCTTTTCTCATGGTCAACTTTATGTGGCCCGTTCAAGAGTTGGAACAGCCAAAAATCTGTTTGTCTTTGCACCTGAAGGAAAAACTAAGAATGTCGTTTATCAAAAGGCTCTCGAATAAGTAGTAGAAGATTACTTCACATTACTTGGCCAATTTAGTTAAATCTGTGTGGAATATCTCTGGTGTTGAAATATATGTTGTAAAATGCTTCTATTAGCTTAGTTTTTGCCTTTTAATAATTACATTTCTATCTATTTGTTTTGTGGTTTTTTTGTGCAGAATACATTTTTGTTAACACATTCTATTTTGCTAACAGCAGTTATTAACCCGGGCGAAGCCGGGTAGTACAGCTAGTAATAAATAAAAAAGCTATGAAAATGAACAAAGTCAGAAATTGCTTTTCCATAATGCTTCCACAGATTAAAAAAATAAATAAATAAAACTCATGAAATAGGCCTGGACAGAAATTATGGTACTGGTATGGATCGCCCCCAGAGTAGGGCGATGGGGTACTCGGCACCGGGTCCTTTGGTTCGGGGGATGTCACGGTGGCTGACCCGGTCCGTGGCCCTCAGGGGTGTCCAGTAAAAGAGTTTATATATGGGAAAGGTCTTTAAAGGGGAAATGTTCGTGACGCCACCTGTGGTATTCGGTCAGGGTGACCGACACTGCTTAGGGGTCCGCTGGGGTGATGTTATGGCAGCTTGATAGTATACCTTCCCACAGGCAGGGCCGTATTTGCCACTAGGCACTTGAGGGCACGTGGCTAGGGTGGCGGGATGCAGGGGGGCGCACTTGAGCTAGGTTTTTTCTTCTTTTTTTTAAATAAAACTCCGGGGTCAAGTGCCCGCCCCCCCCCTCCTCCCTCCCTCCCTCCTTCCCGCCCCCTCCCTGAAGATGTAATACTCACCTTCCTCCAGTGGTGGCTGCAACTGCGTCTCAGCACCGGCAGCGCGTCCTGTCTTCAGCGGTCACATGGTACCGCTCTTTAAGGTGATGAATATGCGCATATTCATCACCTTAATGAGCGCTACCACATGACCGCTCATACAGGAAGGAAGATGCTGCAGAGATGCCGGAAAGTTCTGCGCCGCGCAGTGAAAGGTGAGTATGACAGGGAAGAAGGATGGGGGAGCCATGCACGCAGGGGAGAAGGATGGGGGAGCCTTCCACACAGGGGAGAAGGATGCGGGAGCCATGCACGCAGAGGAGAAGGATGGGGGAGCCATGCAAGCAGGGGAGAAGGATGGGGGAGCCTTCCACACAGGGGAGAAGGATGCGGGAGCCATGCACGCAGGGGAGAAGGATAGGGGAGCCATGCACGCAGGGGAGAAGGATGGGGGAGCCATGCACGCAGGGGAGAAGGATGGGGGAGCCATGCACGCAGGGGAGAAGGATGGGGGAGCCATGCACGCAGGGGAGAAGGATGGGGGAGCCATGCACACAGGGGAGAAGGATGGGGAAGCCATGCACGCAGGGGAGAAGGATGGGGGAGCTATGCACGCAGGGGAGAAGGATGGGGGAGCCATACACGCAGGGGAGAAGGATGGGGGAGCCTTCCACGCAGGGAAGAAGGATGCGGGAGCCATGCACGCAGGGGAGAAGGATGGGGGAGCCATGCACGCAGGGGAGAAGGATGGAGGAGCCATGCACGCAGGGGAGAAGGATGGGGGAGCCATGCACGCAGGGGAGAAGGATGGGGGAGCCATGCACACAGGGGAGAAGGATGGGGGAGCCATACACGCAGGGGAGAAGGATGGGGGAGCCTTCCACGCAGGGAAGAAGGATGCAGGAGCCATGCACGCAGAGGAGAAGGATGGGGGAGCCATGCACGCAGGGGGAGAAGGATGGGGGAGCCATGCACGCAGGGTGAGAGGATAGAGGAGCCATGCACGCAGGGTGGGAGGATGGGGGAGCCGTGCACGCATGGTGGGAGGATGGGGGAGCCGTGCACGCAGGGTGGGAGGATGGGGGAGCCGTGCACGCAGGGTGGGAAGATGGGGGAGCCATGCACGCAGGGTGGGAATATGGGGGAGCCATGCACGCAGGGTGGGATGATGGGGGAGCCTGTTGTGAACTATATTTGTTGGCTCTATCTTGTGGTCACTAGCGGTATGGCACTTGGATTATCCTTCCCCAGGTTGGTACCCACCTGGTTCGTTAGGCCTTGGGTGTTCCTATTTAGACTTCCTGGAAACTCAGTCTAGTGCCTGGAATCGATGTAATCAGTCTATGTCTGTTTTCCTCCTGACTCCTGGTCCCTGAGTTTTGCAAGATAAGCTAAGTTCTGCTTTCTTATTTTTGTCCTTTTGCATTTGCTCTTATTTTTTTCCAGCTTGTTCAAAATGTGATTTCTGTTTTTGCTGGAAGCTCTAGGGGGCTGATATTCTCCCCCCACACCGTTAGTCGGTGCGGGGGTTCTTGGATCTTCAGCGTGGATATTTTTATAGGGTTTTTTGCTGACCGCATAAGTCCTCTTCCTATTTTCTGCTATTAATTAGTGGGCCTCTCTTTGCTAAATCTAGTTCATTCTTACGTTTGTCTTTTCTTCTTACCTCACCGTTATCATTTGTTGGGGGCTTGTATAATAACTTTGGGGTCTTTTCTCTGGAGGCAAGTGAGGTCTTATTTTCTCTGAAAGGGTTAGTTAGTTCTCCGGCTGGTGCGAGACGTCTAGAATCAACGTAGGTACGTTCCCCGGCTACTTGTAGTTGTTGTGCCAGGATCAGATATGCGGTCAGCCAAGTTACCACTTCCCTATGAGCTGGTTTTTGTGTTTGCGGACTTAGCTGGAACTCCTGAGATCCTCTACCACTAGGATCATAACAGTATTCCAGGCCCAAAAGGAGAATATTTAATGCATTGCTGAAGCGGGATTAAAAGAAAAAAAAGTTCTGAGGTTTTTTTTTTTCTCCTTCCCCTTTTTCTCTGAGTGGCTTGAAGCCCTGCTGCAGACATGAATGTTCAGACTCTGATTACTAGTGTGGATCAGCTTGCTGCACGAGTGCAGGGCATTCAGGATTTTGTTACTTGTAGTCCTATGTCAGAGCCTAAGATACCTATTCCTGAGCTGTTCTCTGGAGATCGATTTAAATTTAGGAATTTTAGGAATAATTGTAAATTGTTTCTATCTTTGAGACCTCGTTCGTCTGGAGACTCAGCTCAGCAAGTTAAAATTGTTATCTCCTTCTTGCGTGGCGACCCTCAGGATTGGGCCTTCTCATTGGCGCCAGGAGATCCTGCATTGGCAAATATTGATGCGTTTTTTCTGGTGCTCGGATTGCTTTATGAGGAGCCTAATCTTGAAATTCAGGCAGAAAAAGTGTTGCTGGCTATCTCTCAGGGCCAGGATGAAGCTGAAGTGTATTGCCAAAAATTTCGGAAATGGTCCGTGCTTACTCAATGGAATGAGTGTGCTCTGGCCGCAAATTTCAGAGATGGCCTTTCTGAGGCCATTAAGAATGTGATGGTGGGGTTTCCCATCCCTACAAGTCTGAATGATTCTATGACTCTTGCCATTCAGATTGATCGGCGTTTGCGGGAGCGCAAATCTGCTAATTCTCTGGCAGTATTGTCTGAACGAACACCTGACTCAATGCAATGTGATAGAATTCAGACTAAAACTGAACGACAAAATCATAGACGTCAGAATGGGTTGTGTTTTTACTGCGGTGACTCTACACATGTTATCTTAGCATGCTCTAAACGCCTAACAAAGGTTGTTAGTCCTGTCGCCATTGGTAATTTGCAGCCTAAGTTTATTTTGTCTGTGAATTTAATTTGCTCATTGTCTTCCTACCCTGTTATGGCATTTGTGGATTCTGGTGCTGCCCTGAGTCTTATGGACTTGTCGTTTGCCAAGCGCTGTGGTTTTGTCCTGGAGCCTTTGGAAAATCCTATTCCTCTTAGAGGAATTGATGCTACGCCATTGGCGGAGAATAAACCGCAGTATTGGACACAAGTGACCATGTGCATGACTCCTGAACATCGGGAGGTGATTCGTTTTCTTGTTCTGCATAAAATGCATGATTTGGTCGTTTTGGGTCTGCCATGGTTACAGACCCATAATCCAGTTTTGGATTGGAAGGCTATGTCTGTGTCAAGTTGGGGTTGTAAGGGAATTCATTGCGATTCCCCGCCGGTCTCTATTGCCTCTTCTACTCCTTCTGAAGTTCCGGAGTATTTATTGGACTATCAGGATGTATTCAGTGAGTCCAGGTCCAGTGCCCTTCCTCCTCATAGGGACTGTGACTGCGCTATAGATTTGATTCCTGGTAGTAAATTTCCTAAGGGACGATTATTTAATCTATCTGTACCTGAGCATGCCGCAATGCGTTCTTATATAAAGGAGTCTTTGGAGAAGGGACATATTCGTCCATCTTCTTCCCCTCTTGGTGCGGGATTCTTTTTTGTGGCCAAGAAAGACGGGTCTTTGAGACCTTGTATTGACTATCGGCTTCTGAATAATATCACTGTCAAATTTCAGTATCCTTTGCCACTATTGTCGGACTTGTTTGCTCGGATTAAGGGTGCCAGTTGGTTCACCAAGATAGATCTTCGTGGTGCGTACAACCTTGTGCGCATTAAGCAGGGAGATGAATGGAAAACTGCGTTCAATACGCCCGAAGGTCATTTTGAGTACTTGGTGATGCCTTTTGGACTCTCTAATGCTCCTTCAGTGTTTCAGTCCTTTATGCATGACATCTTCCGGAAGTATCTAGATAAATTTATGATTGTTTATCTGGATGATATTCTGTTTTTTTCTGATGATTGGGATTCTCATGTAAAGCAGGTCAGGATGGTGTTTCAGGTTTTGCGTGATAATGCTTTGTTTGTGAAGGGCTCAAAGTGTCTCTTTGGAGTGCAGAAGGTTTCCTTCTTGGGTTTTATTTTCTCCCCTTCTACTGTGGAGATGGACCCAGTCAAGGTCCGAGCTATTCATGATTGGACTCAACCCACGTCTGTTAAGAGTCTTCAGAAGTTCTTGGGTTTTGCTAATTTCTACCGTCGTTTTATTGCTAATTTTTCTAGCGTTGTTAAACCTTTGACGGATATGACCAAGAAAGGTTCTGATGTTGCTAATTGGGCTCCTGCAGCCGTGGAGGCTTTTCGGGAGCTGAAGCGCCGGTTTAGTTCGGTGCCTGTTTTGTGCCAGCCTGATGTCTCACTTCCCTTTCAGGTTGAAGTGGATGCTTCTGAGATCGGTGCCAGAGCTGTTTTGTCGCAGAAAGGCCCTGGTTGCTCTGTGATGAGACCATGTGCTTTTTTCTCTAGGAAATTTTCGCCTGCTGAGCGGAACTATGATGTTGGTAATTGGGAGTTATTGGCCATGAAGTGGGCATTTGAGGAGTGGCGTCATTGGCTCGAGGGAGCTAAGCATCGTGTGGTGGTCTTGACTGATCACAAAAATCTGATGTATCTCGAGTCTGCTAAGCGCCTGAATCCTAGACAGGCTCGTTGGTCGTTGTTTTTCTCCCGTTTTGACTTTGTGGTCTCGTACCTGCCTGGTTCAAAGAATGTGAAGGCTGATGCTCTTTCTAGGAGCTTTGTGCCTGACTCTCCCGGCGTTTCAGAGCCAGCTGGTATTCTTAAAGAGGGAGTAATCTTGTCGGCCATTTCTCCTGATTTGCGACGTGTGTTGCAGAGATTTCAGGCTGGTGAACCTGACCCTTGCCCACCTGATAGATTGTTTGTTCCTGATAAATGGACCAGCAGAGTTATCTCTGAGGTTCATTCCTCGGTGCTGGCAGGGCATCCTGGGATTTTTGGTACCAGAGATTTGGTGGCTAGGTCCTTTTGGTGGCCTTCCCTGTCGCGGGATGTGCGTTCTTTTGTGCAGTCCTGTGGGATTTGTGCTCGGGCTAAGCCTTGCTGTTCTCGTGCCAGCGGGTTGCTTTTGCCCTTGCCCGTCCCGAAGAGGCCTTGGACGCACATTTCCATGGATTTCATTTCAGATCTTCCGGTGTCTCAAGGAATGTCTGTCATCTGGGTGGTGTGTGATCGTTTTTCCAAGATGGTCCATTTGGTGCCCTTGCCTAAGTTGCCTTCCTCTTCGGATCTGGTTCCTTTGTTCTTTCAGAATGTGGTTCGTTTGCACGGCATTCCTGAGAATATCGTGTCTGACAGAGGATCCCAGTTTGTGTCCAGATTCTGGCGATCTTTTTGTGCTAAGATGGGCATTGATTTGTCATTTTCATCTGCCTTTCATCCTCAGACTAATGGCCAAACGGAGCGAACTAATCAGACGCTGGAGGCTTATTTGAGATGTTTTGTTTCTGCGGATCAGGATGATTGGGTGACCTTCTTGCCATTGGCTGAGTTTGCCCTCAATAATCGGGCTAGTTCCGCTACTTTGGTTTCGCCATTTTTCTGCAACTCTGGTTTTCATCCGCGTTTTTCCTCGGGTCATGTTGAACCTTCTGACTGTCCTGGGGTGGATTCCGTGGTGGATAGGTTGCAGCGGATTTGGAATCATGTGGTGGACAACTTAAAGTTGTCACAGGAGAAGGCTCAGCGTTTTGCCAACCGCCGCCGCGGTGTGGGTCCCCGACTTCATGTTGGGGATTTGGTTTGGTTGTCTTCTCGGTTTGTCCCTCTGAAGGTTTCCTCTCCTAAGTTTAAGCCTCGCTTTATTGGTCCTTATAAAATTTTGGAAGTCCTTAATCCGGTGTCTTTTCGTTTGGATCTTCCTGTGTCGTTTGCCATTCACAATGTGTTCCATAGGTCTTTGTTGCGGCGGTACGTTGTGCCTATGGTTCCTGCTGTTGAGCCTCCTGCTCCGGTGTTGGTTGAGGGCGAGTTGGAGTACGTGGTGGAGAAGATCTTAGATTCTCATCTCTCTAGACGGAGGCTTCAGTATCTGGTCAAATGGAAGGGCTATGGTCAGGAGGATAATTCCTGGGTGGCCGCCTCTGATGTTCATGCGGCCGATTTGGTTCGTGCCTTTCACGCTGCTCATTCTGATCGCCCTGGTGGTCTTGGTGAGGGTTCGGTGACCCCTCCTTAAAGGGGGGTACTGTTGTGAACTATATTTGTTGGCTCCCTCTTGTGGTCACTAGCGGTATGGCACTTGGATTATCCTTCCCCAGGTTGGTACCCACCTGGTTCGTTAGGCCTTGGGTGTTGTTATTTAGACTTCCTGGAAACTCAGTCTAGTGCCTGGAATCGATGTAATCAGTCTATGTCTGTTTTCCTCCTGACTCCTGGTCCCTGAATTTTGCAAGATAAGCTAAGTTCTGCTTTCTTATTTTTGTCCTTTTGCATTTGCTCTTATTTTTTTCCAGCTTGTTCAAAATGTGATTTCTGTTTTTGCTGGAAGCTCTAGGGGGCTGATATTCTCCCCCCACACCGTTAGCCGGTGCAAGGGTTCTTGGATCTTCAGCGTGGATATTCTTATAGGGTTTTTTGCTGACCGCATAAGTCCTCTTCCTATTTTCTGCTATTAATTAGTGGGCCTCTCTTTGCTAAATCTAGTTCATTCTTACGTTTGTCTTTTCTTCTTACCTCACCGTTATTATTTGTTGGGGGCTTGTATAATAACTTTGGGGTCTTTTCTCTGGAGGCAAGTGAGGTCTTATTTTCTCTGAAAGGGTTAGTTAGTTCTCCGGCTGGTGCGAGACGTCTAGAATCAACGTAGGTACGTTCCCCGGCTACTTGTAGTTGTTGTGCCAGGATCAGATATGCGGTCAGCCAAGTTACCACTTCCCTATGAGCTGGTTTTTGTGTTTGCGGACTTAGCTGGAACTCCTGAGATCCTCTACCACTAGGATCATAACAGGAGCCATGCACACAGGGTGGGAGGATGGAGTATAAATATGGAGTATAAATACTGGGCCCTATAGGGGGGACACAGTGCACGAGGACAGTGTGAAGAAGGGGCCGGTATAGAAAGGAGAGGTCAGTGTAAAGAGCATGTACCATAACAGGGACAGTGTGGGGGTCATATTTTGTGCAGACAATATAGTGAGGGGCAATTTTTTATTCAGGAGCATTATAATGACACTTGTATCTTTAATGGCGTCATGTGGAGACTTTCTGCAAAAGAGCGGAGAAGATGGAAGTCTGCAGAGATGGCTGTGGATGAGAAAACTCATCATGGGATCTGGACAAGATGAAGAAAAGAAGAACGGCTCCAGAGGCGACGTCATCTATAAGGTACCTGGATGTAAATGTTATTTGTGATACTAACTAACTCTCATGTTTTTATTTATGTTAGGAGCATTAAAGGGGATGTCCAGGTTTGTGATGAGTCTGTAGTAATTCTTTGTGACTGCAGACTTCTGAATTCTCACAGTGCGCACTGCACGCTGTCAGGATTCTCTCGTGCTGGTGATTTACATTAATGCGGTCACATGCTGACTAGACATATGTGGCCTCCGTCAATGAAAATGAACTGAGCGAGGCCGGGCACGTCTAGTCGGAATGTGGTCAGAAGTATACAAATCACATACTTGTGCTGACATGACCGTCCACCGGCAAGGGAGAATCCTAAAAGTGTGCAGTGCATGCGTTGTGAGAATTCAGAAGCTGCGATGTCAGGATTCAGCTCTGCAGGTTCCAGTAGTCGTCACATGGACACTTCACTCATATGTGACTTTTACACTTATGGTCCTGTGACACTGAGGTTCTCTTCTGCTTCTCTCAGTTTTTCACTGATCATTGAGAGCATTAGGGAGAGGAGCTCGTGGGCACATGACTGAGTGTGCAAATCGCATATGTCCTTGGCGGAGGGGGGCACCAAAATGAATTCTTGCCCCTGGTGCCAGAAACCCAAGATACACCTCTGCCGGTATGCTACTGCGAGCGGTGATTACAGGGTCCGGTGGAGGGATGTCTGTGCACAGTGCAGCACAGGCAGTGAGGCAGGGACTGAGGGTGTGCACAGAGAGAATGGAGACCCGGAGACTGCCCGTCCCAGTCTACGCCGTAGCCTGGAGCCCTCATTATATGTCAATGGAATATGTCATAAATTGTTTTTCTAATGCTTTATAGTGTAGTTTTAGGTCAGGGAGGGATGGATAGGGATGAGCTAGCAAGGTGCAGGGACAGGTAGTGATGGCTACTTGCGGACATGTGCGGCAATTGCGGTTTTGCACTTACGGTGATACAAAAAACACTGCTAGCAGTGTTTTTTTCCATTGCTGCAAGTACCGCATTTGTCGGATCGCGGCAAAACTGCAAGTGCCGCACATGTCTGCAATTCCCATAGGGAATGAATGAGGTCGAACGCAGTGTTGCCGTAAGTGATCCGTTACACGGCAGATGCGGAAAAACTGCCGGATCTGCTGCAAAAGGCGACTTTCCCATCAGCGATTTTTGCCAAAGTCACTGCCGAAAGTGTCATACTCACCAATGGGGGAGGCAGCACTAAAAGTGCCTAGGGCAGCAGAAACTCTAAATACGGCCGTGCCCACAGGTGAAGTGTATCCCCAGGGCTTCCCAGAGTGTAGATGGTGAATGGTGTGAGGCGCAGTGAATAACGAGGACACAAGGTTGCAGTCTCTTTACCTTTACTGAAGGCTTCAGTGTCCACAGTCCAGGGTACGGACCACAGGGTAGGCAGAGTCCGGCTGGTCTGAAGGCAAATCCAGAGTCTCCTTATCCAGGTGGAATTCAATAGCCTTCCTATGCGCACAGTAACACAGTAGGTCCTTACTTGCATAAGCACCAATAAGGTCCTCACCGTTATTACTCCTCTCAGTGTTCCCCGTGGTCGGATAGAACAAAACACGTATGACCGGTGACTTGAGACTTTGGTTAGGGACTCTAGCACGCCCCAGCCTCTTTTAGGTTGCCACCTTGCCTCCTGTGTATACAGGGTGGACAGGCAACTTGGAATCACCTGTCCTGCCGGTCTCTGAAGCAAGGCATAGAGCACTTACTCCCTCGGTATTCCGGCTACCGGATCGCGCACCAGAAGGATGCAGCTTCTCTCGTCCACTCTCCTCTCTTGTATCCACTTGTTGCTATGCCTTCGTTTCTCACTCACTGCAATACACTTCTCTTCTATATCTCTTTCTTAGGATGCTGCCGCACGTGGGGCAGGCGCAGCTCCGTGGACCCTCGTCCTCCTCAGACCGCAGTCTGGATCTGACTGGAGATCACTCCAGCCAACTCGACCTGGAGACCTTTCCGTCTCGGTCCCCAGCCAGGAACTCCTCTCACTTTCCCTCCAACTACCAGTTTTACCTAACTGTGAGGAGTGGCCTAGTAAATAGAACCTTTGCTCACCCTGGTGGCTGGAGTGTGAAGTGAGTTGTGTGGATAGTGATACCTGAACAGAGGATCTCCTTTATTGCCTTCAGACGTAATATCACTCCCCCTGGTGGAAGAATGACATTACTGCAACGACCAGGACTCTGGGGCGCTGCAGGTACCCTTAACTTAATATTTTGTTTCACAACCTTTTGAGGCAAACACTGCAATGAAACGATTCCTGTAATTGTCAACGAGACTTCTGCACCTCTCGACAGGTCTTTTGTCCCACTCCTCAGAGCAAACTGCTCCAGTTGTCTCATGTTTGAAGGTTGCCTTTTCCAGACGTCATGCTTCAGCTCTTTCCAACGATGCTCAATAGGATTTAGGTCAATGCTCAGAAGGCCACTTCAGAATAGTCCAATGTTTTCCTCTTAGCCATTCTTGGGTGATTTTAGCTGTGTGGAAAAGCAATGTCTGACTTTGTTCATTTTCAGAGATTTTTTTAATTATTATTACTTTTGTCAGATTCAAGTTATTTCTGTAACCATTGTGGTTATTTTTCTGTCATTAAACGAGGGGTACCAACAATTTTGACCATGTGTGTATTGTCTTTGCCCATAGTTGATGCTCCAGGAGTCTATGGCGCACTGCATTTTTTTAGTTCAAAGATAATGCGAGACAGTAACCTATGTTATCCTGCACATGAGAGCACAGAGCAGGCGCACCTTTCTATAAGAAATAATGACAGCTGAGTATCTTCCAGCAAGGTGGAGTGCATGCCATTATTTCTCGAAAGGTAGCTAGCACCATAATGTGGTACTGCAGCGAGTGCACCACAAGTAAGTTGATAAAGTATAAGAGTTTACTTGGCACAGAAGCGCAGGACTGGCACACTTTTTTTGGCAGACAAGCAGGCATGGATATTTGTAACATAGAAGGAGGAGTCCTCGAAGTACGACAAGCAGAAGTGGTGAATGACAATTATAATGACGCCAACCACCTACTAGTTGAGTGTGCAGCCTGGCTGACAGAAATATAAGTGTGAGCAGAAGGCGGATGACAACTTGAGGTTGCTTTGATTGCTAGCTGGATGACTTGCTTTCTTTTTTTTTTAAAGCCTGAGATCATTCTCTATTTCCTGAGTGCACTTAAAAAGCGACTAATGGTGCCACAACGGGGGTCAGGGACAAGTAGCCTCCCCTAGCCAAAGCCAAGGAAGACCCAATCTTGCTCCTAGCATATGCCTGGATTCCCACCCACTCGAGAACTAGGAGTCATCAAATGTCAACTCTCCTCCCGAGAGAGGAGAGTCAGGGGTCAGGAGCGTACAGAACCTGATGGCCACACATGCCCACCTAGACCTATCAAAGAAAACCCGTAACAGAACCGCATCCTACAAATCCAAGTGGACAGACACACAGTGAAAGGGTGATAATAATAATAAAGGTGATCCAGTGTAATGCTGGCTGGACCTTTGAGCGGGAATTTAACAATTCCCCCTTCCTGAACCGGAAAAGGGTTTGTGCTGCTACAAAAAAAAATTGAATTGCTTTGTGTCATGTGCCAAAATTTAAGTGGGGTTCCAAACTGCAATGAGTTAAGGAACCCCAGGGTCATCACTCCTGGAGCACGTCACACCTTAGGATTTCAAACTTACTTGAACCGGCTGGCTTTGACCCTGGGGGGCATGCTTTCCACCGGATGACTGTATAAGATACCCAACATACTAACAAGTACACCAAACCCAGTGTGCATGATGTTTTAATCTACTAGGATGGCCCATGCCAAAGTCGCCTTTTCGAAAGATACTAGAGTTCATCTTAGCCAAAAGACTAGGTGGCTTGCTTTTCCTAAGTGAGCCGGTGGTGTTGCGTCATGATGGAGCGCCAGCGTTTCTAGCCCATACAAGTCTAGATGTTCACAGCTTGTTTACCTCTTGGAGAGCTTGGCAACTGCCAAAGAATTGTCTGGCAGCAATTTGCTAAAGAATTCCCACACGTTAGATGCTCTTATGTACAAATCACCACCATTGCCTCCAGACATTTTAAGCACTGTTGGGCCCTCTCTGCCAACAGCACATGTACTGTAGCCCCACCAGCTCCAGGGTTGACCACAGAAAAAGCAGATTTAGAGTATCTTTTAGCCATACATCACCTGTGCTGTGCATTGCTGAAGCCAACACCCTCCTCCTCTGATGACATCACCTCCTCGGCAGCCATTTGTTTTCGAGGTCTTGTCCACCATAGAATTCTCATCATCCTTGATTCATCTGACACTTACCTGTGTGGGAAATTTACCAAGCTTCTTGCGCCTTTGCCTAATTCTAAGCTCAAAATTTACCCTGGCTATTTCCATTGACAGTGTCCCTACCTTCACATCATGCAGAGCCAGCAACACAGGTTGGCATTATAATCGTTTTCTCCGTCTTCGCTAGCCCCATGGCACCCAAGTACAAAGTCTGATAGTCCATCTCTTCTAATAAATAAACTGAAAGAAATTGTTTTGGTGAAGTATCTTACTTTGACGTCAGGGTCCTGTGCAGAGTGAGCTGTCAATCAAAATGCCCAGGCATGGTTATATTCGTCACTCATAGTATAGTGAGCAGTGACTGTACATGCTCCGTGCATGCCCTCATGACTGAAAGCCAGTGGATCCCAGGAGGAAAAAAGTTCATTTCCTTCCAGTGGCTACACTATCAGTATAGTGGCCGCAGCATTGTAATGCCATTTAGCTGCAGAGTAACCCTATGTCGGCAAGATAAATAGCATTTTCCAAGGTGACAGGTTCCCTTTAAGGTGCTGTTCAGTATATCACACAAACAATTCACAGTCCCACTAACTCTGCTGGTGTAGCACCTCATTCACACTGACTCTACTAGTGTAGCACTTCAGTCCCATTGACTCTACTGGTGTAGCACCTCAGTCACACTGACTCTACTGGCGTAACACCTCAGTCCTACTGACTCTACTGGTGTAGCACCTCAGTCCCAGTGACTCTACTGGTGTAGCACCTCAGTCCCAGTGACTCTACTGGTATAGCACCTCAGTCACACTGACTCTCAGTTGCTTCAGATGGTGAATGGATTTTTTCTGGGATTGGGCCTTATATATGATAACCCCGATCGCATCTCCTTAGCTGAGTCCCACACTGCACCAACTTCAGCAAGGACACCGGCCAGCGGAGGAATATTGCTCTGCATTCCGGAGGTGGGCCACGGACACCAAGTGGAATGACCCCACACTCTGTAGTCAGTTCTGTGAGGGGTTTACAGTAAGGGTGAAGGATGCCCAAGCTTTGTATGAAAATTAGAGAAGGTGTGCACTCAGAAAGGAAGGTTGGTGCTGGCTGAACAGCATTAAGTCCAACTAAATAGTAGGAGAAACAGCTGCACTCATAGGTGAATGCAAAATGTGCAACATTTTATTAACAGTGGTCACCACACTAGAAATGTAACAAATATAGGGGAAACCTCTATCTAGCCCCCTGGCAACGAGCCACACGATCCAAAAGCATTGAAGGAATTCCCCAGCACTCACCCCTGGTTGCCTACCACAATACGGTAGCAATGCTTGAAAAAGACTCAGGATTAGGTTGAAACGTTGCTTGCTTCTGCTATCTTCAAAATCATCTATTTTTGTTTCATTTCTAGTGTGGTGATCACTGTAAATAAAATATTGCACATTTTCCATTCACCTATGAGTGTGGCTGTTTCTCCTACTATTTAGCTCTGTATGAGACTCCTGATTCCCTTGAGGCAGCCATGTCTCTGGCAATCTGAGTTGATCGCTGTCTTTGCCTGAGACATAGGGAGCCACCTCTGTGTACTGGAGGTCCGGGGTCAAGGGAGGTCAGCACTGAGCCTACTGAGGAACCCATGCAGGTGGGTGCGGCATCTCACTCTGGTAAATTGTCTGTAGTCCGGGGGGAGTGTGTTTCTTCTGTGGTAAAAAGGGTGTTACACCCGGTTCCAGTCCCTTACCTTTGCGGGGTCCCCGGGGGGACTCCCGCTCTGTGCCGGCCCCACGCCGTCTTCCTGCAGCCCCTGCTTCCTCTCTTCCCTCTGCTTCCTGGTGCGCAGCCAGCAGGTTCTTGGGTAGAGTGCTTAGGTCGCGTGCGCACTCCCGGTCTCTTAGAGAGACAGCATGCATTTTTTAAAAAGTACTTCTGACCCATGGCGTGTTAGTGATTACTATTTCTACCCCCTCTGCCATAGGGAGGGTGCCGGAGCAACAAGTATCCTCTGTTGCTAGCTTCCGGTTTCAGTTAGTGTGTGCTTTAGCTGCTGAAGTGTTTTGCCAGTGCTTCGCTTACACTTTTTGTCTCCACAGCCTGTCATCCGCCTGCTACCCGGCCATCCTGGATGATGTCTGTTCTGTCTACGCCAGTTCTGTCACGTCCCGCCATTCAGTCATCCATACCTCTGGACAACGCCTGTACCACCAGTATCAGCTCCTACCCATATACCCAGAACCCATCGGTCAGCTCCACGACATCTGCTAACCCTGCTTATCCATTTGGTTTGTCCCACTGGAACAGCTGCCATGTGTCCGGGGTCTAACTGGAGGTAGCACGAGTGTCCCCCAGGCATTCCATTCTGACCCTGTTCGAGGGGACTTACCACGGGTGCCAGGGGCTCACGTAGTCACGCCCCCTTCAGAGCCCCCCGGATCGTGGTTCTGAGGTTCCAGAGATTTTGCAATAAAAAATGAATGTGTACTTCACCACCTGTGCCTCCGGTTCCATTCGTTACAAAGGGCCATTTCGTGGGCACGTATCATTTCCGACCACATAGTCAACAACTGCCGGAAAACTAGATGACCCAGGTTGCGGGGAGGTTAGCAACCTGGGTGTACGTATAACCTCTGTGGGTAGGGCACAGTTTTTTCTACCAGCCATAATCCGACTGGGTGGATTTAAAGGGAACCTGTCACCTGAATTTGGCGGGACCTGTCATGGTTCCCAATGGCAAGGGAACGTCAGAGAACATAAATAACAGAACAGCTCTTGGGTGATGGAATCTCGAGCTGACCGTGAGCTAAACCTACCACACAACTAACAGTGGCCGGGTGGCGTACCTACGTTTTATCCCTAGACGCCTAGCGCCAGCCGGAGGACTAACTAACCCTAATAGAGGAAAAGACAGACCTGGCTTACCTCTAGGGAAATTCCCCCAAAAAGGAGACAGAAGCCCCCCACATATATTGACGGTGAGTTCAGAGGAAAAGACATACGCAGTATGAAGGTAGGTTCAGCAAAGCGAGGTCCGCTTACTAGATAGCAAGAAGATACAATAGGGAACTTCACGGTCAGCTGAAAACCCTATTAAAATACCATCCCGAAATTACTTTAAGACTCATGTGTCAACTCATGACACCGGAGTGGCAATTTCGGCCCACAAGAGCTTCCAGCTACAGAAAAATAACATAACTGTGAACTGGAACAAAAATGCAAAACAAACTTAGGACTAAGAGTCCAACTTAGCTGATAGTAGTCTAGAAGCAGGAACATGCAACAGAAAGGCTCTGGTTACATTGATGGCCGGCACTAGAATAACTGAGCAGCAAGGCTAAATAGGATACACCCATACCCTGATGGAAACAGGTGAACAGAGAAAGTGAAGCACACAAGTCCAGTACCACCAGTGACCACCGGGGGAGCCCAAAAACCAAACTCACAACAGGGACCGGTTTTGGGTCATATGGGCTGGTTTTGGGGTGTTTGATTCACCCTTTCCTTACCCGCTGGCTGCATGCTGGCTGCAATATTGGATTGAAGTTCATTCTCTGTCCTCCGGAGTACACGCCTGCGCAAGGCGCAATATTGCCTTGCGCAGGCGTGTACTCCGGTGACAGGTGTCAGGCAGGCAACCTGTCGCTCTGACTGACTGCCGGCCGGAGCAGAGCACAGCGGTGACGTCACCGCTGTGATCTGCTTTCACTTTACGGCGGCACTCAGTCAGAGCGGGAAGCAGACGGCAAGGGACCTGAAGGACACCGGAATGTGAGTATGTACGTTTTTTTTTTTTTTACTTTTACGCTGGTAACCAGGGTAAACATCGGGTTACTAAGCGCGGCCCTGCGCTTAGTAACCCGATGTTTACCCTGGTTACCCGGGACCTCGGCATCGTTGGTCGCTGGAGAGCGGTCTGTGTGACAGCTCTCCAGCGACCACACAACGACTTTCCAACGATCACGGCCAGGTCGTATCGCTGGTCGTGATCGTTGGAAAGTTGCAGAGTGTGACAGTACCCTTAGGCAGATGCCTTATCTCGCTGCTTCCCTGGGGGAGGAAATAGGTGTGAATCGGTACCAATTCTTCAAAAAGGGGTGGTTATAGTGCCTACATGCTCCGATCTGGAAATAGAGGTTGTTGACGCTCAAGGGGACGCCCCAGCTGCCTGTCCACTTGGTAAACTATTTGTTCCTGTTAGGCCATGTGCACACGTTCAGTATTTTTCGCGTTTTTATCGCGTTTTTTCGCAATAAAAACGTGATAAAAAAGCTTACATATGCCTCCCATTATTTTAAGTGTATTCCGAATTTCTTGTGCAAATGTTGCATTTTTTTCTGCAAAAAAAATCGCATCGCGGAAAAAAAAGCAACATGTTAATTAAATTTGCGGAATTGCGGGGATTCCGCACACCTAGGAATGCATTGATCTGCTTACTTTGCACATGTGGCTGTGCCCACCATGCGGGAAGTAAGCAGATCATGTGCGGTTGGTACCCAGGGTGGAGGAGAGGAGACTCTCCTCCACGGACTGGGCACCGTATAATTGGTAAAAAAAAGAATTAAAATAAAAAATAGTCATATACTCACCGTCGATGGCCCCTGGAGTCTTCCCGCCTCTCAGCAGTGCATGCTGCCGCTTCCGTTCCTATAGATGGTGTGGTGAAGGACCTGCGATGACGTCGCGGTCACATGACCGCGATGACGTCGCGGTCACGTGACCGCGAGGTCATCGAAGGTCCTGCACACACCATCTATAGGAACGGACGCCGCTGAGGAGATCGGCTGTCTGCAGAGGGTGAGCATAACCATTTTTTTATTATTTTTAACATGATATCGTCATACTATTGATGCTGCATAAGCAGCATCTATAGTAAAAAGTTGGTCACACTTGTCAAACAGTATGTCAGTCAGCTACAGATCGCTTGGAAAACTTTAGCATTCTGCAAGCTAATTTCGCTTGCAAAATGCTAAAAAAAACGGGAAAAAAACGCAAAAAAAAAATGCGGATTTCTTGCAGAAAATTCCCGGTTTTCTTCAGGAAATTTCTGCAAGAAATCCTGACGTGTGTACATACCCTAAATCTCCATCTTAGAGTCTTTAGTGAACATCACGATTCAGTGTTAATTGGACACCCTGGTAATAAAGCCACCTCTGATCAGCTTAGGCTAGGTTCACATTGTATTAGGGCAATCCGTTAAGCGCATAGCGCTAGCGGATTACGCTAATGCAATGTTTCTCTAGAGTCCGCGTTCGCCGTCCCCATTAGCGCAGATCCCCGATCTGCGCTAGCGAGGAACGGACCTCGGGCACACCTCAAGCAGCAGCGTCCGAGGTCCGTCACAAAAGAACGGCACATCGCTAGCGCGTGCCGAAAATGGCATGCGCTAGCAATGCGCTACAGGGAAAAATCACATTGCTGTCAATGGGTGCGCTAACGGACCCATTGCACGGCGTTAATTGCGACAATTTCACCGTGCAACGCAGTCCGTTAGCGTTAACCCATTAACGCAATGTGAACCTAGCCTTACTCTCCATGTGTGATGGCCAGGTGCTCATCAGGATGTCCGGGAGTATGTAGCCACATGCAGTGTCTGTGCGTGTTCTAAGACCTCTCATACTCGCCCGTTGGGGGCTCTCCAACTATTGGAGATTCCCAGTAGACCTCACTTGTCGGTTGATTTTATCACGGATCTTCTCATGTCGGAAGGGAATACTGTAATACTGGTGGTGGTAAACAGATTCAGTAAAATGTCTCATTTTATTGCTTTACCAGCTTTACTGAATGCCAAATCCTTGGCGCAAGTTTTCGTCAGGTAAATAATTAGATTACATGGCATCCCGACCGATATTGTTTCTGATCGGGGGTGCAGTTTGTCTCCAAGTTTTGGAGGGCATTTTGCAACCATCTGAGGATTTATTTGTAATTTTCTTCCGCATTTCACCCGCTGTCTAATGGGCAGACTGAACGGGTTAACCAGAATCTAGAGAAGTATCTCAGGTGTTTTGTATCTGAAAATCAGAAGGACCGGATTACCTATTAACCACTAGCTGAATTAAGTGTAAATAATCGTTGTCAGGAATTCACCGGTAAATCTCCGTTTTCAGGGCAAATGGGTTCCATCCTCAGTTTACTTCATTTAATAGTAATAGCCATTCTGGACTACCGAAAGAATGGTTTTCATCTTCTATTAGTAACATATGGCAAGGGGTTACTAATAATTTGAGGAAGATGGGATCCAAATATAAGAGTGTGTCTGATCGGAGACGTTTAGTGGGCCCGGACCTGTGTGTTGGTGACTTGGTGTGGCTGTCCTCTAGGAACATTGAGCTGAAGGTTCCATCTTGGAAGCTGAGTCCCAGGTTTATCGGTCTTTGCAAGATCATAGCCATCGTCAATTCCGTAGCATTTCGCCTTGCTTTACCCCCTTCCTTTAGGATCCATAATGTATTTAATTGATCTATCCTCAAAACATATGTTTTATCTTGAGTACCATCACCTCTACCACCATCTCCTGTCATTGTCTATGGAAACTTGGAGTTTCAGATTGCGAAGATCTTGGATTCTCATCTTGTTCATCGGTTGCTTCAGTATCTGGTACATTGGAGGGGGTACGGTCCCTAGGAGAGGAAGTGGGTACCAGCATCTGATCACGTGGCCAGACTGGTCCGGGCTTTTCACGTGGCACACCGAGATAAGCCTGGTCCTGAGGTTCGGAGGTCCCTCAAAGAAGGGGGTACTGTCACGGGGATACAGCGACAGTGTTGAGCCAGAAGACTGCAGTGTCTGATTGCTCCTACTCCAGCGCTGAGAAGAAGCATTACTTAATTTTATTGGTGTTTATTCCTTCTGGCAGTATCAGGGTTAATCAGCCATGATGCAAATCAGTTAGCCACTGCTTTCCACTTTATAATCTGGGCTCTGATACAAATCCTTATCAGAGCTAGCATTTGCTGCATGGCTACTGGAGGGGGAGGTGTTCATATGAGGAGAGTTGGAGTAGTTATCTGTGACAGTTGCTTGGTTTGTATGTGTGGTAATTCCCTATCTTTTTCTATTTTTGTTTATTCCCCTACCTCCACGCCCCGGTGCATTCTTCTGTTATATTTGAGTTAATATGTTTTATGCCTGCAGTTTTTTTGCAGTATCCTGGGCAGTAGGGTGAGCTAGGGCACCCCCTAGTGTTAGGGACAATGAAGGACCCCCTGGTCCTCGTTCACCTGACAGCTGTGTCGTGCTGTGTCGTGACAGCACCTCGGTCCCACTGACTCTACTGGTGTAGCACCTCAGTGACACTGACTCTACTGGTGTAGCACCTCCATATAACTTGAATCTTTGGGGTATTATTCATAGACTGAGACTACTACTTCCATTTTCAGTGTGCTTCATCATGCACTAGCACATCACATTCTGATTTAAGCTTTTTTCTACACGTTTGTAAAGAGCTGTGTGCTCTGACCTTCTAACCCTAAGCTGTAATATCATACATGTCTGCTTGCCCGGCCTCATCTTTCACAGTGCTGTGCTTGACCAAGTGATGTGATATCTACAAGGCATTATGGGTAAGCCCGTATATGCAGTGCATGACATCGTGAGCCTGCTCTCTGGCTGATGCAATCTTCAGCAATTTGTGAAATGGCACAGGTTATTTGTTTTTTTGTGACTCGTGTATCAAATCGGAAATTGTTGAAATTCGCTGGGACCAGCGAAGTTGCTTTGCAGAGAATCAGCTGATCTGATCTGCTGATCTGTATTTCCTTGCACTTAAAAAGGATCTGTCAACAGTTTTAGGATGTTAAGCTGGGCACACATTGATAGCGGCTGCAGTGCTGAAGAAAACATGTTTTATTTTTTAATTTCTCATCTCTGTTGCAGAGATATTCGCTTGCAAAGTTTACAGTATCATTTATAATAAGCCTAACTGGGCATGACATTAACCAATCATAAGCAGGCAGCATGCAGGGGAAATAAGAACACACCCCCAGAAGGTCAGAATAAAATGTTTTCACCAGTGAGATGTAATTATAGAACAGCCCTGATTTCTGCATCTGCTGTTTGATATAGAGCAGAAGTGAGTGTTTTTGCAATCACTTCCAGACCTCCTGTCAGGATAGTATGGGTGTGGGGAGGGGAAGAGCTGTGAGAAGTAGACATGTTTGTAATGACACTCAGCTCTCTTGTATTCTCCCTCCCCCAATGCAGACTGCCATGAGAGGAGATCTGGAAGTGTTTATAATTACACTCAGTTTTCTATATTATCCCTTCCTCCTCACTGACTGCCATAAGAGAACATCTGGAAGTGTTTATAATTAAACTCAGCTTTTTTATATTCTCCCTTCCTTCTCACTGACTGCCATGAGAAGAGATCTGGAAGTGTTTGTAATCAAACTGAGCTTTGATCTATACTACACATAAACTCAAGGCTGAGAGTAGGTCATGTTCTTCATTCCCTGTAGGACATTGACCAATCATAAGCAGGAGGTGTCACGCACGTGACAAAGTACACAAGCCCAGACAAAAAAAAATCTCTGGTAATGCACAGTTGGGCTTACAATAAAATGTATACAATACACACACACAAAAAAAAACAAAAGAGCACAATACCGCTCCTTTAAGGTGATAAAAGATAGGACCCACTGAGAGGTTCGAGAACACCTGGATGTTCGTGTCCGGCAGGTTCAGCCGAACAGTTACAAAAAGTTCGGGTTTGGGTACCAAAACAGTAACTCGATGACCAAAGCTCGGATCCCATTCACTTGAATGGGGGGCCTGAACATCCAGTGTTTGCCACTTCTGATTGGCAGTGAAATCATCCCCGCGGGTCAGAGAGCTGTGGTTCCCACAAAGTCAAAAGACAGAATGAGCGCACAGCTATGATCGGAGGTATAAAGTTTACCTCTGGTCACTGGTGTCAGCTGCCATCAGCCTACACTTGCTGCCACTAACAACAGAGAGAGCAGGAGCGGCTGATCGGAGTATTCATCAGCCGGCTCCTGTGCTGTAAATAATAACAAAAAAAATGGTGTGGGTTCCCTTGTATTTTTAATAACTAGTCAAGCAAAGCTCACAGTTGGGGGCTGCAAACCCCCATTAGTTGTCAGATTCAGCAAGGTTGCTTATCAAGAATAGAGGGGTTCCACTCTCCATGCTGTATTTTTAAATCTTCTAATTAAAAAAACTGTGTGGGGTCCTCCCAATTTTTGACAACCAGCCTTGCTAAAGCAGATAGCTGGGGGCTGACATTTTCATGTTGGGAAGCAAAAATAAAAACAACAATATCCTTCACCTGTCTGTCGTTCTATACCACACCAAAATCCATGTTTGGGGGATAAACCATTTTCAACCTGGACACATGCAAACATCAGACAGGTGAGGGATATTGTTGTTTTTTTATTTTATTTTATTACAGGAGACGAGGGATTCCGAGGAATTAGGCGTTAGGTGAGTAAAACTGTGTTTGTTATTTTTAAATAAAAAATGGAAAACCGTGTTTATATTTCAAATAAAAGACTTTATTCTTGCTGTGTCTTTATTTACCATACTATAGGATTAGTAATGGATTGGTGTCATAAACCCCACAAATAGGAACCCCACTTGCCACCACTACAGGGCAAGTGGGAAGAGCCGGGCAAAGCGCTAGAATTGGTGCATCTAATAGATGCCCCTTTTCTGGGCAGCTGTGGGCTGCTATTTTTAGGCTGGAGGGGCAATATTCATGGCCCCTTAGCAGCCCCCAGCTGTCTGCTTTAGCAAGGCTGTTTGTCAAAAATTGGGGGACCCCATGCCGTTTTTTAAAATTATTTATTTAACCCCTTCATGACCCAGCCTATTTTGGCCTTAATGACCTTGCCGTTTTTTGCAATTCTGACCAGTGTCCCTTTATGAGGTAATAACTCCGGAACGCTTCAACGGATCCTAGCGATTCTGAGATTGTTTTTTCGTGACATATTGGGCTTCATGTTAGTGGTAAATTTAGGTCGATAATTTCTGAGTTTATTTGTGAAAAAAATGGAAATTTGGCAAAAAATTTGAAAATTTCGCAATTTTCACATTTTGAATTTTTATTCTGTTAAACCAGAGAGTTATGTGACACAAAATAGTTAATAAATAACGTTTCCCACATGTCTACTTTACATCAGCACAATTTTGGAAACAATTTTTTTTTTTGCTAGGAAGTTATAAGGGTTAAAATTTGACCAGTGATTTCTCATTTTTACAACAAAATTTACAAAACCATTTTTTTTAGGGACCACCTCACATTTGAAGTCAGTTTGAGGGTTCTATATGGCTGAAAATACCCAAAAGTGACACCATTCTAAAAACTGCACCCCTCAAGGTGCTCAAAACCACATTCAAGAAGTTTATTAACCCTTCAGGTGTTTCACAGCAGCAGAAGCAACATGGAAGTAAAAAATGAACATTTAACTTTTTAGTCACAAAAATGATCTTTTAGCAACAATTTTTTTATTTTCCCAGCAGTAAAAGGAGAAACTGGACCACGGATGTTGTTGTCCAATTTGTCCTGAGTACGCTGATACCTCATATGTGGGGGTAAACCACTGTTTGGGCGCACGGCAGGGCTCGGAAGGGAAGGAGCGCCATTTGACTTTTTGAATGAAAAATTGGCTCCAATCTTTAGCGGACACCATGTCACGTTTGGAGAGCCCCCGTGTGCCTAAACATTGGAGCTCCCCCACAAGTGACCCCATTTTGGAAACTAGACGCCCCAAGGAACTTATCTAGAAGCATAGTGAGCACTTTAAACCCCCAGGTGCTTCACAAATTGATCCGTAAAAATGAAAAAGTACTTTTTTTTCACAAAAAAATTATTTTAGCCTCAATTTTTTCATTTTCACATGGGCAACAGGATAAAATGGATCCTAAATTTTGTTGGGCAATTTCTCCTGAGTACACCAATACCTCACATGTGGGGGTAAACCACTGTTTGGGCACATGGTAAGGCTCGGAAGGGAAGGAGCGCCATTTGACTTTTTGAATGAAAAATTATCTCCATCGTTAGCGGACACCATGTCGCGTTTGGAAAGCCCCTGTGTGCCTAAACATTGGAGCTCCTCCACAAGTGACCCCATTTTGGAAACTAGACCCCCCAAGGAACTCATCTAGAGGCATAGTGAGCACTTTAAACCCCCAGGTGCTTCACAAATTGATCCGCAAAAATGAAAAAGTACTTTTTTTTCACACAAAATTTATTTTAGCCTCAATTCTTTCATTTTCACATGGGAAACAGGATAAAATGGATCCTAAAATTTGTTGGGCAATTTCTCCTGAGTATGCCGATACCTCATATGTGGGGGTAAACCACTGTTTGGGTGCACGGCAAGGCTCGGAAGGGGAGGCGTGCCATTTGACTTTTTGAATGGAAAATTAGCTCCAATCGTTAGCGGACACCATGTCGCGTTTGGAGAGCCCCTGTGTGCCTAAACATTGGAGCTCCCCTACAAGTGACCCCATTTTGGAAACTAGACCCCCCAAGGAACTTATCTAGATGCATATTGAGCACTTACAACCCCCAGGTGCTTCACAGAAGTTTATAACGCAGAGCCGTGAAAATAAAAAAAATAATTTTTCTTTTCTCAAAAATGATTTTTTAGCCCACAATTTTTTATTTTCCCAAGGGTAACAGGAGAAATTGGACCCCAAAAGTTGTTGTGCAGTTTCTCCTGAGTACGCTGATACCCCATATGTGGGGGTAAACCATTGTTTTGGCACACGTCGGGGTTCGGAAGGGAAGTAGTGACGTTTTGAAATGCAGACTTTGATGGAATGCTCTGCGGGCGTCAGGTTGCGATTGCAGAGCCCCTGATGTGCCTAAACAGTAGGAACTCCCCACAGGTGACGCCATTTTGGAAACTAGACCCCCAAGGGAACTTATCTAGATGTGTGGTGAGCACTTTGAACCCCCAAGTGCTTCACAGAAGTTTATAACGCAGAGCCGTGAAAATAATAAACGTGTTTCCTTTCCTCAAAAATATTTTTTTAGCCCAGAATTTTTTATTTTTGCAAGAGTAACAGGAGAAATTGGACCCCAAAAGTTGTTGTGCAGTTTCTCCTGAGTACGCTGATACCCCATATGTGGGGGTAAACCACTGTTTGGGCACATGCCGGGGCTCGGAAGGGAAGTAGTGACGTTTTGGAATGCAGACTTTGATGGAATGGTTTGCGGGCATCATGTTACGTTTGCAGAGCCCCTGATATACCTAAACAGTAGAAACCCCCCACAAGTGACCCCATTTTGAAAACTAGACCCCCCAAGGAACTAATCTAGATGTGTGGTGAGTAGAGTTGAGCGACTTTCATTTTTTTAAGATCGAGTCGGGTTTTGTGAAACCCGATTTTGTCCAGAGTCGAGTCGAGTGCAGTCGGCCGATTATCGCTAAAAGTCGGGGATCGACCGAAACACGAAACCCAATGCAAGTCAATGGGGAAGCATAGTCGGCAGTGAGTGGAGGCCAGGAAAACACCTACAGTGCCCATTTTAATGCCAAAAACATCCATTCTTGTTTCTGAAGCTTGTCAATCTTAATTAACTTTATAATAATAGTTGGGCATAGGGAATTGGGGGTCATTTGGCAAAAGTTGTGGGGGGAGTAGGGCCAGCTCAAGTTTTTCGTGGGCCCAGGAAATGCGGACTACGTCACGGCGGTGTTGCAGGGAAAGGTAAGTATTTCAACGTTGCAAGTGCTGTGATCCTGAGCAAGCAGGGGGGGCCCACTCGTTCGCATTGGCACTGGCACAGGGCCCCTCAAAGTACAGCGATGTGTGTTTGCATGGCGGGGGCGCCTCCCACCAGCAGCGACACTTTTGCGTACTCTGAGGGGCCCTGTGCCAGTGACGTCGCCAACGAGTATGCCCCCCCACCTGATGAAGGAACCTGCACTTTCATCTGCACCTTCCTCTCTGTCCCTGTGTAAGGTGGTATAACATGCGGGAAGGGGAACCTTACTTTCAGCAGGGTCAGATTCTGGCTGTGTAGAGTATAAGGGGAATGTAGTGGTCTAGGTCAATGTACCAGCAGACTCATCTAGCAGTGGCTGGGCAATGGGCAGGATGAGGAGGAAACAGATATAGGGCCAAAGAATAAAGTAGGCTAAATGCAGTTCAAAATTGGTAACAGGACTAAACAGGCGGCATTGCTTTGTTCAGTGGAGTAGCAAACCCAAGAGCAGCAGACACTGTTTCAAGGGCCTAACCACACTAGTAGGCCAAATGCAGTTTAATATCTGATAGTATAGGGCGAAAGCCAGAATGTGGAAGCTCAGCTTTGTTCAGTTGAGGACAACACCAGGCAGGGGCAGACAGACACCTTTAGTAGGCCGGAACAGCCAATTTTTTAAAAAAACCAGCAGTTAGTAAGAGGCAGAAGGTAGAAGCTCAGCTTTATTCAGTTGAGGACAACACCAGGCAGGGGCAGACAGACACCTTTAGTAGGCCGGAACAGCCAATTGCATTTTTAACCCCTTCCCGACATTTGACGTACTATCCCGTCGAGGTGGGGTGGGCCCGTATGACCGCCGACGGGATAGTACGTCATCATCGATCAGCGGCGCTCACGGGGGGAGCGCGGCCGATCGCGGCCGGGTGTCAGCTGCATATCGCAGCTGACATCCGGCACTATGTGCCAGGAGCGGTCACGGACCGCCCCCGGCACATTAACCCCCGGCACACCGCGATCAAACATGATCGCAGTGTACCGGCGGTATAGGGAAGCGTCGCGCAGGGAGGGGGCTCCCTGCGGGCTTCCCTGAGACCCCCGGAGCAACGCGATGTGATCGCGTTGCTCTGAGGGTCTCCTACCTCCCTCCTCGCCGCAGGTCCCGGATCCAAGATGGCCGCGGCATCCGGGTCCTGCAGGGAGGGAGGTGGCTTACCGAGTGTCTGCTCAGAGCAGACACTTGGAAAGCCTGCAGCCCTGCACAGCAGATCGTCGATCTGGCAGAGTGCTGTGCACACTGCCAGATCAATGATCTGTGATGTCCCCCCCTGGGACAAAGTAAAAAAGTTAAAAAAAATTTTTTCCACATGTGTAAAAAAAAAAAAAAAAAAAATTCCTAAATAAATAATAATAAAAAAAATATATTATTCCCATAAATACATTTCTTTATCTAAATAAAAAAAACAAAACAATAAAAGTACACATATTTAGTATCGCCGCGTCCGTAACGACCCAACCTATAAAACTGCCCCACTAGTTAACCCCTTCAGTAAACACCGTAAGAAAAAAAAAAAAAAAACGAGGCAAAAAACAACGCTTTATTACCATACCGCCGAACAAAAAGTGGAATAACACACGATCAAAAAGACGCATATAAATAACCATGGTACCGCTGAAAACGTCATCTTGTCCCGCAAAAAAAAAGCCGCCATACAGCATCATCAGCAAAAAAATAAAAAAGTTATAGTCCTGAGAATAAAGCGATACCAAAATAATTATTTTTTCTATATTTTAGTTTTTATCGTATAAAAGCGCCAAAACATAAAAAAATGATATAAATGAGATATCGCTGTAATCGTACTGACCCGACGAATAAAACTGCTTTATCAATTTTACCAAACGCGGAACGGTATAAACGCCTCTCCCAAAAGAAATTCATGAATAGCAGGTTTTTGGTCATTCTGCCTCACAAAAATCGGAATAAAAAGCGATCAAAAATGGTCACGTGTCCGAAAATGTTACCAATAAAAACGTCAACTCGTCCCGCAAAAAACAAGACCTCACATGACTCTGTGGAGCAAAATGTGGAAAAATTATAGGTCTCAAAATGTGGAGACGCAAAAACTTTTTTGCTATAAAAAGCGTCGCTGGTTTCACACTTGCGTTTTTGTCTGCAGCGTTTTTTGCACAAAAAAACGCATGCGTTTTTTCCCTATATTTGACATTGAAAACGCATGCGGTTTTTTTGTACGCGTTTGGTCGCGTTTTCAAACGCATGCGGTTTTTTTCTGCATGCGTTCATTTTCAGAAATACAACCTGCAGTATTTTCTTGCGTTTTTAAGCACATGCGTTTGTTTGCGTTAAAAACGCATGCATTTTTATCGAAAAAAAACAGAAAACACACTGAAAAGCCACCCACCACCATCAAGGTGATAAAGGGATCCAAACCCTAACCCTAACTCTACCCCTAACCTCACCCCTAACCGTTTAATGAACATTTTCTGACAGTCATAGTGCCACGTATTTCAGTGCCACGTATTTCAGTGCCACGTATTTCAGTGCCACGTATTTCTGTGCCACGTATCACGTATTTCAGTGCCACGTGTTTCAGTGCCACGTATTTCAGTGCCACGTATCACGTATTTCAGTGCCACATATTTTAGTACCACGTATTTCAGTGCCACGTATTTCAGTGCCACGTATTTCAGTGCCACGTATTTCAGTGCCACGTATTTCAGTGCCACGTATTTCAGTGCCACGTGTTTCAGTGCCACGTGTTTCAGTGCCACGTATCACATATTTCAGTGCCACGTATTTAAGTGCCACGTATTTCAGTGCCACGTATTTCAGTGCCACGTATTTCAGTGCCACGTATTTCAGTGCCACGTATTTCAGTGCCACGTATCACATATTTCAGTGCCACGTATTTAAGTGCCACGTATTTCAGTGCCACATATTTCAGTGCCACGTATCACGTATTTCAGTGCCACGTGTTTCAGTGCCACGTATTTCAGTGCCACATATTTCAGTGCCACATATTTCAGTGCCACGTATTTCAGTGCCACGTATTTCAGGGCCACGTATTTCAGTGCCACGTATTTCAGTGCCACGTGTTTCAGTGTCACGTGTTTCAGTGCCACGTGTTTCAGTGCCACATATTTCAGTGCCACGTATCACGTATTTCAGTGCCACGTGTTTCAGTGCCACGTATTTCAGTGCCACATATTTCAGTGCCACATATTTCAGTGCCACGTATTTCAGTGCCACGTATTTCAGGGCCACGTATTTCAGTGCCACGTATTTCAGTGCCACGTGTTTCAGTGTCACGTGTTTCAGTGCCACGTGTTTCAGTGCCACGTATTTAAGTGCCACGTATCACATATTTCAGTGCCACGTATTTAAGTGCCACGTATTTCAGTGCCACGTATTTCAGTGCCACGTATTTCAGTGCCACGTATCACGTATTTCAGTGCCACGTGTTTCAGTGCCACGTATTTAAGTGCCACGTATCACGTATTTCAGTGCCACGTATTTCAGTGCCACGTATTTCAGTGCCACGTATTTCAGTGCCACGTATTTCAGTGCCACGTATTTTAGTGACACGTATTTTAGTGACACGTATTTCAGTCACGTTTAGGGTTAGGGTTAGGGCTAGGGTTGGAGGTAAAGTTAGGGTTAGGGTTTGGATTACATTTACGTTTGGATTAGGGTTGGGATTAGAATTATGGGTGTGTCAGGGCTAGGGGTGTGGTTAGGGTTACCGTTGGGATTAGGGTTAGGGGTGTGTTTGGGTTAGGGTTTCAGGTAGAATTGGGGAGTTTCCACTGTCCAGGCACATCAGGGGCTCTCCAAGCGCGACATGGCGTCCAATCTCAATTCCAGCCAATTCTGCGTTGAAAAAGTAAAACAGTGCTCCTTCCCTTCCGAGCTCTCCCGTGCGCCCAAAAAGGGGTTTACCCCAACATATGTGTTATCAGCGTACTCGGGACAAATTGAACAACAACTTCTGGGGTCCAAGTTCTCTTGTTATCCTTAGGAAAATAAAAATTTGGGGGGCTAAAAATCATTTTTGTGGGAAAAAAAAGATGTTTTATTTTCACGGCTCTGCGTTATAAACTGTAGTGAAACACTTGGGGGTTCAAAGTTCTCACAACACATCTAGATAAGTTCCTTGGGAGGTCTAGTTTCCAATATGGGGTCACTTGTGGGGGGTTTGTACTGTTTGGGTACATCAGGGGCTCTGCAAATGCAACGTGACGCCTGCAGACCAATCCATTTAAGGCTGCATTCCAAATGGCGCTCCTTCCCTTCCGAGCTCTGTCATGCACCCAAACAGTGGTTCCCCCCCACATATGGGGTATCAGCGTACTCAGGACAAATTGGACAACAACTTTTGGGGTCTAATTTATCCTGTTACCCTTGTAAAAATACAAAACTGGGGGCTAAAAAATCATTTTTGTGAAAAAAAAAAAGAATTTTTATTTTCACGGCTTTGCGCTATAAACTTTAGTGAAACACTTGGGGGTTCAAAGTTCTCAAAACACATCTAGATAAGTTCCTTGGGAGGTCTAGTTTCCAATATGGGGTCACTTGTGGGGGGTTTGTACTGTTTGGGTACATCAGGGGCTCTGCAAATGCAACGTGACGGCTGCTGACCAATCCATTTAAGTCTGCATTCCAAATGGCGCTCCTTCCCTTCCGAGCTCTGTCATGCGCCCAAACAGTGGTTCCCCCCCACATATGGGGTATCAGCGTACTCAGGACAAATTGGAAAACAAATTTTGGGGTCCAATTTTTTCTGTTACCCTTGTAAAAATACAAAGCTGGGTGCTAAAAAATCATTTTTGAGAAAAAAAATAAAAATTATTTTCACGGCTCTGCGTTATAATCTGTAGTGAAACACTTGGGGGTTCAAAGCTCTCAAAACACATCTAGATAAGATCCTTAGGGGGTCTACTTTCCAAAATGGTGTCACTTGTAGGGAGTTTCAATGTTTAGGCACATCAGGGGCTCTCCAAACGCAACATGGCGTCCCATCTCAATTCCAGTCAATTTTGCATTGAAAAGTCAAATGGCGCTCCTTCCCTTCCAAGCTCTGCCATGCGCCCAAACAATGGTTTACACCCACATATGGGGTATCATCGTACTCAGGACAAATTGGCCAACATTTTTTGGGGTCCAATTTCTTCTCTTACCCTTGGGAAAATAAAAAATTGGGGGCGAAAAGATCATTTTTGTGAAAAAATATGATTTTTTATTTTTACGGCTCTGCATTATAAACTTCTGTGAAGCACTTGGTGGGTCAAAGTGCTCACCACACATCTAGATAAGTTCCTTAGGGGGTCTACTTTCCAAAATGGTGTCACTTGTAGGGAGTTTCAATGTTTAGGCACATCAGGGGCTCTCCAAACGCAACATGGCGTCCCATCTCAATTCCAGTCAATTTTGCATTGAAAAGTCAAATGGCGCTCCTTCCCTTCCAAGCTCTGCCATGCGCCCAAACAATGGTTTACACCCACATATGGGGTATCATCGTACTCAGGACAAATTGGCCAACATTTTTTGGGGTCCAATTTCTTCTCTTACCCTTGGGAAAATAAAAAATTGGGGGCGAAAAGATCATTTTTGTGAAAAAATATGATTTTTTATTTTTACGGCTCTGCATTATAAACTTCTGTGAAGCACTTGGTGGGTCAAAGTGCTCACCACACATCTAGATAAGTTCCTCAGGGGGTCTACTTTCCAAAATGGTGTCACTTGTAGGGAGTTTCAATGTTTAGGCACATCAGGGGCTCTCCAAACGCAACATGGCGTCCCATCTCAATTCCAGTCAATTTTGCATTGAAAAGTCAAATGGCGCTCCTTCCCTTCCAAGCTCTGCCATGCGCCCAAACAATGGTTTACACCCACATATGGGGTATCATCGTACTCAGGACAAATTGGCCAACATTTTTTGGGGTCCAATTTCTTCTCTTACCCTTGGGAAAATAAAAAATTGGGGGCGAAAAGATCATTTTTGTGAAAAAATATGATTTTTTATTTTTACGGCTCTGCATTATAAACTTCTGTGAAGCACTTGGTGGGTCAAAGTGCTCACCACACATCTAGATAAGTTCCTTAGGGGGTCTACTTTCCAAAATGGTGTCACTTGTAGGGAGTTTCAATGTTTAGGCACATCAGGGGCTCTCCAAACGCAACATGGCGTCCCATCTCAATTCCAGTCAATTTTGCATTGAAAAGTCAAATGGCGCTCCTTCCCTTCCATGCTCTGCCATGCGCCCAAACAATGGTTTACACCCACATATGGGGTATCATCGTACTCAGGACAAATTGCACAACATTTTTTGGGGTCCAATTTCTTCTCTTACCCTTGGGAAAATAAAAAATTGGGGGCGAAAAGATCATTTTTGTGAAACAATATGATTTTTTATTTTTACGGCTCTGCATTATAAACTTCTGTGAAGCACTTGGTGGGTCAAAGTGCTCACCACACATCAAGATAAGTTCCTTAGGGGGTCTACTTTCCAAAATGGTGTCACTTGTAGGGGGTTTCAGTGTTTAGGCACATCAGGGGCTCTCCAAACGCAACATGGCGTCCCATCTCAATTCCAGTCAATTTTGCATTGAAAAGTCAAATGGCGCTCCTTTCCTTCCGAGCTCTGCCATACGCCCAAACAGTGGTTTACCCCCACATATGGGGTATCAGCGTACTCAGGACAAATTGTACAACAACTTTGGGGGTCCATTTTCTCCTGTTACCCTTGGTAAAATAAAACAAATTGGAGCTGAAATAAATTTTGTGTGAAAAAAAGTTAAATGTTCATTTTTATTTAAACATTCCAAAAATTCCTGTGAAACACCTGAAGGGTTAATAAACTTCTTGAATGTGGTTTTGAGCACCTTGAGGGGTGCAGTTTTTAGAATGGTGTCACACTTGGGTATTTTCTATCATATAGACCCCTCAAAATGACTTCAAATGAGATGTGGTCCCTAAAAAAAAATGGTGTTGTAAAAATGAGAAATTGCTGGTCAACTTTTAACCCTTATAACTCCGTCACAAAAAAAAATTTTGGTTCCAAAATTGTACTGATGTAAAGTAGACATGTGGGAAATGTTACTTATTAAGTATTTTGCGTGACATATGTCTGTGATTTAAGGGCATAAAAATTCAAAGTTGGAAAATTGCAAAATTTTCAAAATTTTCGCCAAATTTCCATTTTTTTCACAAATAAACGCAAGTTATATCGAATAAATTTTACCACTAACATGAAGTACAATATGTCACGAGAAAACAATGTCAGAATCGCCAAGATCCGTCAAAGCGTTCCAGAGTTATAGCCTCATAAAGGGACAGTGGTCAGAATTGTAAAAATTGGCCCGGTCATTAACGTGCAAACCACCCTTGGGGGTGAAGGGGTTAAAAATGGTAATTTGGAACTGAAGGTTGAAGCTCAGCTTTATTCAGTTGAGGACAACACCAGGCAGGGGCAGACAGACACCTTTAGTAGGCCGGAACAGCCAATGGCATTTTTAAAAATGGTAATTTGGAACTGAAGGTTGAAGCTCAGCTTTATTCAGTTGAGGACAACACCAGGCAGGGGCAGACAGACACCTTTAGTAGGCCGGAACAGCCAATGGCATTTTTAAAAATGGTAATTTGGAACTGAAGGTTGAAGCTCAGCTTTATTCAGTTGAGGACAACACCTGGCAGGGGCAGACAGACACCTTTAGTAGGCCGGAACAGCCAATGGCATTTTTAAAAATGGTAATTTGGAACAGAAGGTAGAAGCTCAGCTTTATTCAGTTGAGGACAACACCAGGCAGGGGCAGACATTCACCTTTAGTAGGCCGGAACAGCCAATTTTTTAAAAAAACAGCAGTTAGTAAGAGGCAGAAGGTAGAAGCTCAGCTTTATTCAGTTGAGGACAACACCAGTCAGGGGCAGACAGACACCTTTAGTAGGCCGGAACAGCCAATTGCATTTTTAAAAATGGTAATTTGGAACTGAAGGTTGAAGCTCAGCTTTATTCAGTTGAGGACAACACCAGGCAGGGGCAGACAGACACCTTTAGTAGGCCGGAACAGCCAATGGCATTTTTAAAAATGGTAATTTGGAACTGAAGGTTGAAGCTCAGCTTTATTCAGTTGAGGACAACACCTGGCAGGGGCAGACAGACACCTTTAGTAGGCCGGAACAGCCAATTTTTTAAAAAAACAGCAGTTAGTAAGAGGCAGAAGGTAGAAGCTCAGCTTTATTCAGTTGAGGACAACACCAGGCAGGGGCAGACAGACACCTTTAGTAGGCCGGAACAGCCAATTTTTTAAAAAAACAGCAGTTAGTAAGAGGCAGAAGGTAGAAGCTCAGCTTTATTCAGTTGAGGACAACACCAGGCAGGGGCAGACAGACACCTTTAGTAGGCCGGAACAGCCAATTGCATTTTTAAAAATGGTAATTTGGAACTGAAGGTTGAAGCTCAGCTTTATTCAGTTGAGGACAACACCAGGCAGGGGCAGACAGACACCTTTAGTAGGCCGGAACAGCCAATGGCATTTTTAAAAATGGTAATTTGGAACTGAAGGTTGAAGCTCAGCTTTATTCAGTTGAGGACAACACCTGGCAGGGGCAGACAGACACCTTTAGTAGGCCGGAACAGCCAATTTTTTAAAAAAACAGCAGTTAGTAAGAGGCAGAAGGTAGAAGCTCAGCTTTATTCAGTTGAGGACAACACCAGGCAGGGGCAGACAGACACCTTTAGTAGGCCGGAACAGCCAATTTTTAAAAAAAACAGCAGTTAGTAAGAGGCAGAAGGTAGAAGCTCAGCTTTATTCAGTTGAGGACAACACCAGGCAGGGGCAGACAGACACCTTTAGTAGGCCGGAACAGCCAATGGCATTTTTAAAAATGGTAATTTGGAACAGAAGGTAGAAGCTCAGCTTTATTCAGTTGAGGACAACACCAGGCAGGGGCAGACAGACACCTTTAGTAGGCCAGAACAGCCAATTTTTAAAAAAAACAGCAGTTAGTAAGAGGCAGAAGGTAGAAGCTCAGCTTTATTCAGTTGAGGACAACACCAGGCAGGGGCAGACAGACACCTTTAGTAGGCCGGAACAGCCAATTGCATTTTTAAAAATGGTAATTTGGAACTGAAGGTTGAAGCTCAGCTTTATTCAGTTGAGGACAACACCAGGCAGGGGCAGACAGACACCTTTAGTAGGCCGGAACAGCCAATGGCATTTTTAAAAATGGTAATTTGGAACAGAAGGTAGAAGCTCAGCTTTATTCAGTTGAGGACAACACCAGGCAGGGGCAGACAGACACCTTTAGTAGGCCGGAACAGCCAATTGCATTTTTAAAAATGGTAATTTGGAACTGAAGGTAGAAGCTCAGCTTTATTCAGTTGAGGACAACACCAGGCAGGGGCAGACAGACACCTTTAGTAGGCCGGAACAGCCAATGGCATTTTTAAAAATGGTAATTTGGAACTGAAGGTTGAAGCTCAGCTTTATTCAGTTGAGGACAACACCTGGCAGGGGCAGACAGACACCTTTAGTAGGCCGGAACAGCCAATGGCATTTTTAAAAATGGTAATTTGGAACAGAAGGTAGAAGCTCAGCTTTATTCAGTTGAGGACAACACCAGGCAGGGGCAGACATTCACCTTTAGTAGGCCGGAACAGCCAATTTTTTAAAAAAACAGCAGTTAGTAAGAGGCAGAAGGTAGAAGCTCAGCTTTATTCAGTTGAGGACAACACCAGGCAGGGGCAGACAGACACCTTTAGTAGGCCGGAACAGCCAATTGCATTTTTAAAAATGGTAATTTGGAACTGAAGGTTGAAGCTCAGCTTGATTCAGTTGAGGACAACACCAGGCAGGGGCAGACAGACACCTTTAGTAGGCCGGAACAGCCAATGGCATTTTTAAAAATGGTAATTTGGAACTGAAGGTTGAAGCTCAGCTTTATTCAGTTGAGGACAACACCTGGCAGGGGCAGACAGACACCTTTAGTAGGCCGGAACAGCCAATTTTTTAAAAAAACAGCAGTTAGTAAGAGGCAGAAGGTAGAAGCTCAGCTTTATTCAGTTGAGGACAACACCAGGCAGGGGCAGACAGACACCTTTAGTAGGCCGGAACAGCCAATTTTTTAAAAAAACAGCAGTTAGTAAGAGGCAGAAGGTAGAAGCTCAGCTTTATTCAGTTGAGGACAACACCAGGCAGGGGCAGACAGACACCTTTAGTAGGCCGGAACAGCCAATTGCATTTTTAAAAATGGTAATTTGGAACTGAAGGTTGAAGCTCAGCTTTATTCAGTTGAGGACAACACCAGGCAGGGGCAGACAGACACCTTTAGTAGGCCGGAACAGCCAATGGCATTTTTAAAAATGGTAATTTGGAACAGAAGGTAGAAGCTCAGCTTTATTCAGTTGAGGACAACACCAGGCAGGGGCAGACATTCACCTTTAGTAGGCCGGAACAGCCAATTGCATTTTTAAAAATGGTAATTTGGAACAGAAGGTAGAAGCTCAGCTTTAATCAGTTGAGGACAACACCAGGCAGGGGCAGACATTCACCTTTAGTAGGCCGGAACAGCCAATTGCATTTTTAAAAATGGTAATTTGGAACTGAAGGTTGAAGCTCAGCTTTATTCAGTTGAGGACAACACCAGGCAGGGGCAGACAGACACCTTTAGTAGGCCGGAACAGCCAATTGCATTTTTAAAAATGGTAATTTGGAACTGAAGGTAGAAGCTCAGCTTTATTCAGTTGAGGACAACACCAGGCAGGGGCAGACATTCACCTTTAGTAGGCCGGAACAGCCAATTGCATTTTTAAAAATGGTAATTTGGAACTGAAGGTTGAAGCTCAGCTTTATTCAGTTGAGGACAACACCAGGCAGGGGCAGACAGACACCTTTAGTAGGCCGGAACAGCCAATGGCATTTTTAAAAATGGTAATTTGGAACAGAAGGTAGAAGCTCAGCTTTATTCAGTTGAGGACAACACCAGGCAGGGGCAGACATTCACCTTTAGTAGGCCGGAACAGCCAATTTTTTAAAAAAACAGCAGTTAGTAAGAGGCAGAAGGTAGAAGCTCAGCTTTATTCAGTTGAGGACAACACCAGGCAGGGGCAGACAGACACCTTTAGTAGGCCGGAACAGCCAATGGCATTTTTAAAAATGGTAATTTGGAACTGAAGGTTGAAGCTCAGCTTTATTCAGTTGAGGACAACACCTGGCAGGGGCAGACATTCACCTTTAGTAGGCCGGAACAGCCAATTTTTTAAAAAAACAGCAGTTAGTAAGAGGCAGAAGGTAGAAGCTCAGCTTTATTCAGTTGAGGACAACACCAGGCAGGGGCAGACAGACACCTTTAGTAGGCCGGAACAGCCAATGGCATTTTTAAAAATGGTAATTTGGAACTGAAGGTTGAAGCTCAGCTTTATTCAGTTGAGGACAACACCAGGCAGGGGCAGACAGACACCTTTAGTAGGCCGGAACAGCCAATGGCATTTTTAAAAATGGTAATTTGGAACAGAAGGTAGAAGCTCAGCTTTATTCAGTTGAGGACAACACCAGGCAGGGGCAGACATTCACCTTTAGTAGGCCGGAACAGCCAATTGCATTTTTAAAAATGGTAATTTGGAACAGAAGGTAGAAGCTCAGCTTTATTCAGTTGAGGACAACACCAGGCAGGGGCAGACATTCACCTTTAGTAGGCCGGAACAGCCAATTGCATTTTTAAAAATGGTAATTTGGAACTGAAGGTTGAAGCTCAGCTTTATTCAGTTGAGGACAACACCAGGCAGGGGCAGACAGACACCTTTAGTAGGCCGGAACAGCCAATTGCATTTTTAAAAATGGTAATTTGGAACTGAAGGTAGAAGCTCAGCTTTATTCAGTTGAGGACAACACCAGGCAGGGGCAGACATTCACCTTTAGTAGGCCGGAACAGCCAATTGCATTTTTTAAAAATGGTAATTTGGAACTGAAGGTTGAAGCTCAGCTTTATTCAGTTGAGGACAACACCAGGCAGGGGCAGACAGACACCTTTAGTAGGCCGGAACAGCCAATGGCATTTTTAAAAATGGTAATTTGGAACAGAAGGTAGAAGCTCAGCTTTATTCAGTTGAGGACAACACCAGGCAGGGGCAGACATTCACCTTTAGTAGGCCGGAACAGCCAATTTTTTAAAAAAACAGCAGTTAGTAAGAGGCAGAAGGTAGAAGCTCAGCTTTATTCAGTTGAGGACAACACCAGGCAGGGGCAGACAGACACCTTTAGTAGGCCGGAACAGCCAATGGCATTTTTAAAAATGGTAATTTGGAACTGAAGGTTGAAGCTCAGCTTTATTCAGTTGAGGACAACACCTGGCAGGGGCAGACATTCACCTTTAGTAGGCCGGAACAGCCAATTTTTTAAAAAAACAGCAGTTAGTAAGAGGCAGAAGGTAGAAGCTCAGCTTTATTCAGTTGAGGACAACACCAGGCAGGGGCAGACAGACACCTTTAGTAGGCCGGAACATCCAATGGCATTTTTAAAAATGGTAATTTGGAACTGAAGGTTGAAGCTCAGCTTTATTCAGTTGAGGACAACACCTGGCAGGGGCAGACAGACACCTTTAGTAGGCCGGAACAGCCAATTTTTTAAAAAAACAGCAGTTAGTAAGAGGCAGAAGGTAGAAGCTCAGCTTTATTCAGTTGAGGACAACACCAGGCAGGGGCAGACAGACACCTTTAGTAGGCCGGAACAGCCAATTGCATTTTTAAAAATGGTAATTTGGAACTGAAGGTTGAAGCTCAGCTTTATTCAGTTGAGGACAACACCAGGCAGGGGCAGACAGACACCTTTAGTAGGCCGGAACAGCCAATGGCATTTTTAAAAATGGTAATTTGGAACAGAAGGTAGAAGCTCAGCTTTATTCAGTTGAGGACAACACCAGGCAGGGGTAGACATTCACCTTTAGTAGGCCGGAACAGCCAATTTTCTAAAAAAACAGCAGTTAGTAAGAGGCAGAAGGTAGAAGCTCAGCTTTATTCAGTTGAGGACAACACCAGTCAGGGGCAGACAGACACCTTTAGTAGGCCGGAACAGCCAATTGCATTTTTAAAAATGGTAATTTGGAACTGAAGGTTGAAGCTCAGCTTTATTCAGTTGAGGACAACACCAGGCAGGGGCAGACAGACACCTTTAGTAGGCCGGAACAGCCAATTTAAAAAAAAACCAGCAGTTAGTAAGAGGCAGAAGGTAGAAGCTCAGCTTTATTCAGTTGAGGACAACACCAGGCAGGGGCAGACAGACACCTTTAGTAGGCCGGAACAGCCAATTGCATTTTTAAAAATGGTAATTTGGAACTGAAGGTTGAAGCTCAGCTTTATTCAGTTGAGGACAACACCAGGCAGGGGCAGACAGACACCTTTAGTAGGCCGGAACAGCCAATTTTATAAAAAAAAAGCAGTTAATAAGAGGCAGAAGGTAGAAGCTCAGCTTTATTCAGTTGCAGCTTCTTGGCAATAATATAAAGAAGACGCGACAGGACAACACTCGGTGGATGCCATATCTGTGTTTTCAATGGAAAAAAACCTTTCAGTTAACTACTTGCAGGAGCAAGTTTTTGTAGCTGGTGGACAATTTTTTTAAAAAAAAGCAGTTAATAAGAGGCAGAAGGTAGAAGCTCAGCTTTATTCAGTTGCAGCTTCTTGGCAATAATATAAAGAAGACGCGACAGGACAACACTCGGTGGATGCCATATCTGTGTTTTCAATGGAAAAAAACCTTTCAGTTAACTACTTGCAGGAGAAAGTTTTTGTAGCTGGTGGCCAATTTTTGTACTGTACCAGTTTTTTGTTGTATGTGTTTTTGTTTTTAATGTTAAAATGTCTGCATTTGATATCTCTCCAGTATTTTCTTTTTTATAAGCAAAATACTGCAGTTTTACATCGGTTACATGGATACACAGGCAGCTTGGTGGTGAGTGGAGGAGTATTTAAAGTAGGGACCGCAGACAGGCTATCAAAGGCCTAAAATAACAAACAATAGGCTCATGGCAGCTTTACAGCGGTTACATGGATACACAGGCAGCTTGGTGGTGAGTGGAGGAGTATTTAAAGTAGGGACCGCAGACAGGCTATCAAAGGCCTAAAATAACAAACAATAGGCTCATGGCAGTTTTACAGCGGTTACATGGATACACGGGCAGGCAGCTGGTGATGAGTGGAGGAGTATTTAAAGTAGGGACCGCAGACAGGCTATCAAAGGCCTAAAATAACAAACAATAGGCTCATGGCAGTTTTACATCGGTTACATGGATACACAGGCAGCTTGGTGGTCAGTGGAGGAGTATTTAAAGTAGGGACCGCAGACAGGCTATCAAAGGCCTAAAATAACAAACAATAGGCTCATGGCTGTTTTACATTGGTTACATGGATACACGGGCAGGCAGCTTGGTGGTCAGTGGAGGAGTATTTAAAGTAGGGACCGCAGACAGGCTATCAAAGGCCTAAAATAACAAACAATAGGCTTATGGCAGTTTTACATCGGTTACATGGATACACGGGCAGGCAGCTTGGTGGTCAGTGGAGGAGTATTTAAAGTAGGGACCGCAGACAGGCTATCAAAGGCCTAAAATAACAAACAATAGGCTCATGGCAGTTTTACAGCGGTTACATGGATACACGGGCAGGCAGCTGGTGATGAGTGGAGGAGTATTTAAAGTAGGGACCGCAGACAGGCTATCAAAGGCCTAAAATAACAAACAATAGGCTCATGGCAGTTTTACAGCGGTTACATGGATACACAGGCAGCTGGTGATGAGTGGAGGAGTATTTAAAGTAGGGACCGCAGACAGGCTATCAAAGGCCTAAAATAACAAACAATAGGCTCATGGCAGTTTTACAGCGGTTACATGGATACACAGGCAGCTTGGTGGTGAGTGGAGGAGTATTTAAAGTAGGGACCGCAGACAGGCTATCAAAGGCCTAAAATAACAAACAATAGGCTCATGGCAGTTTTACAGCGGTTACATGGATACACGGGCAGGCAGCTGGTGATGAGTGGAGGAGTATTTAAAGTAGGGACCGCAGACAGGCTATCAAAGGCCTAAAATAACAAACAATAGGCTCATGGCAGTTTTACAGCGGTTACATGGATACACAGGCAGCTGGTGATGAGTGGAGGAGTATTTAAAGTAGGGACCGCAGACAGGCTATCAAAGGCCTAAAATAACAAACAATAGGCTCATGGCAGTTTTACAGCGGTTACATGGATACACAGGCAGCTTGGTGGTGAGTGGAGGAGTATTTAAAGTAGGGACCGCAGACAGGCTATCAAAGGCCTAAAATAACAAACAATAGGCTCATGGCAGCTTTACAGCGGTTACATGGATACACAGGCAGCTTGGTGGTGAGTGGAGGAGTAGTGCAAGGAGTGTCTGTCCCAGTACTCCCAAAATATAAATAGATGTTAATGTCTCGCAAAACAACCAAAACAAAAAAAAAGGTGGCATACTTAGGTACAGGGGTGGGCTCATCTACTGAGTTTCTGACATAGTAATTTGGCAGTAACTATTTAATGGTGCCAATATAGGACACAGACACAGACTACTTTAAGTTGCATCATAGATGTCTACAAATTTGTATTGTCAGTGCCAGACATTGAATGATGTCAGCGAATAGACTAAAGATTGGTGGAGCTGTGCGACATAATTTTGCACGTGGTAGAGCACATTTTGAGCTGGGGTAGGGGGGAACTCTCTTGAGGCCGGCGGGACCGCCCCAGGGCCCCTCATGTTACAACGGTGTGTCTGACGTTGGGTGCGCACCACCACCGCCAGAGACACTACATTGTACTATGAGGGACCCAGTAGCAATGCCGTCAACCAAAAGCGAGCACACCCACCTCTTCAGACAAACAGCAGTCTCACGGGTGCTTGCGCCAAGTCGCGATACCACGGCCCCGTGTGGGGAGTTTTGCCATTTAGGGAGGTGTAAACATGTCGTATGCTGTACAATCAGCTGCAGCAAATTAGACATTAGAAAAGTAATTCACAGGCAAGAGCTTTTCATAGGAAAGCTAGGTGTCGGCCGGGCAAGGTGGGGCAAAAGATTTCGAAATCCAGTTGTGGTTCATTTTAATGAATGTTAGATCGTCAACATTTTGGGTAGCCAGACGAGTCCTTTTTTCGGTTAATATTGAACCTGCAGCACTGAATACTCTTTCTGATAGGACACTTGCTGCCGGGCAAGCAAGCTCCTGCAATGCATATTCTGCCAATTCTGGCCAGGTGTCTAATTTGGAGGCCCAGTAATCAAATGGGAATGACGGTTGAGGGAGAACATCGATAAGGGATGAAAAATAGTTAGTAACCATACTGGACAAATGTTGTCTCCTGTCACTTTCAATTGATGCAGCAGTACCTGTCCTGTCTGCGGTCATAGCAAAATCACTCCACAACCTGGTCAGAAAACCCCTCTGTCCAACACCACTTCTGATGTGTGCACCCCTAACACTCCTAGTCTGCTGCCCCCTGGAGCTCGTGTGAGAACGATCACGTGCGCTGTGTGCTGGGAATGCCTGAAGCAAACGGTCAACAAGAGTTGATTGTTTGGTTGCTAATATTAGTTCCAAGTTCTCATGTGGCATAATATTTTGCAATTTGCCTTTATAGCGTGGATCAAGGAGGCAGGCCAACCAGTAATCGTCATCGTTCATCATTTTCGTAATGCGTGTGTCCCTTTTTAGGATACGTAAGGCATAATCCGCCATGTGGGCCAAAGTTCCAGTTGTCAAATCTCCGGTTGTGATTGGTTGAGGGGCAGTTGCAGGCAAATCTACGTCACTTGTGTCCCTCAAAAAACCAGAACCCGGCCGTGACACGCACCCAATTTCCTGTGCCCCCGGGAAAGGTTCGGCATTAAAAATATACTCATCCCCATCATCCTCCTCGTCCTCCACCTCCTCTTCGCCCGCTACCTCGTCCTGTACACTGCCCTGACCAGACAATGGCTGACTGTCATCAAGGCTTTCCTCTTCCTCTGGTGCAGACGCCTGCTCCTTTATGTGCGTCAAACTTTGCATCAGCAGATGCATTAGGGGGATGCTCATGCTTATTACGGCGTTGTCTGCACTAACCAGCCGTGTGCATTCCTCAAAACACTGAAGGACTTGACACATGTCTTGTATCTTAGACCACTGCACACCTGACAACTCCATGTCTGCCATCCTACTGCCTGCCCGTGTATCCTCCCACAAATAAATAACAGCACGCCTCTGTTCGCACAGTCTCTGAAGCATGTGCAGTGTTGAGTTCCACCTTGTTGCAACGTCTATGATTAGGCGATGCTGGGGAAGGTTCAAAGACCGCTGATAGGTCTGCATACGGCTGGCGTGTACAGGCGAACGTCGGATATGTGAGCAAAGTGCACGCACTTTGAGGAGCAGGTCGGAGAACCCAGGATAAGTTTTCAATAAGCACTGCACCACCAGGTTTAAGGTGTGAGCCAGGCAAGGAATGTGTTTCAGTTGGGAAAGGGAGATGGCAGCCATGAAATTCCTTCCGTTATCACTCACTACCTTGCCTGCCTCAAGATCTACTGTGCCCAGCCACGACTGCGTTTCTTGTTGCAAGAACTCGGATAGAACTTCCGCGGTGTGTCTGTTGTCGCCCAAACACTTCATAGCCAATACAGCCTGCTGACGCTTGGCAGTAGCTGGCCCATAATGGGACAACTGGTGTGCAACAGTGTCATCTGCCGATGGAGTGGTTGGCAGACTGCGTTCTGTGGAAGAGCTGTAGCTTCTGCAGGAGGACGAGGAGGAGGAGGAGGAGGGGGTGCGAACGCCTACAGCCAACTGTTTCCTAGACCGTGGGCTAGGCACAACTGTCCCTAAATTGATGTCGCCTGTGGACCCTGCATCCACCACATTCACCCAGTGTGCCGTGATGGACACATAACGTCCCTGGCCATGCCTACTGGTCCATGCATCTGTAGTCAGGTGCACCTTTGTACTCACAGATTGCCTGAGTGCATGGACGATGCGCTGTTTAACATGCTGGTGCAGGGCTGGGATGGCTTTTCTGGAAAAAAAGTGTTGACTGGGTAGCTCGTATCGTGGTTCAGCGTACTCCATCAGGGCTTTGAAAGCTTTGCTTTCAACTAACCGGTAGGGCATCATCTCTAACGAGATTAGTCTAGCTATGTGGGCGTTAAAACCCTGTGTACGCGGATGCGAGGATAAGTACTTCCTTTTTCTAACCAGAGTCTCATGTAGGGTGAGCTGGACTGGAGAGCTGGAGATCGTGGAACTTTCGGGTGTGCCGGTGTACATGGCAGACTGAGAGACGGTTGGAGACGGTATTGTTTCCGCCGGTGCCCTAGATGCAATATTTCCTCCTACAAAACTGGTGGTTCCCTGACCCTGACTGCTTTTGGCTGGCAAAGAAACCTGCACAGATACTGCCGGTGGTGCGGAAAATGGTGGCCTTACAGTGACGGAAGGGATGTTGCGTTGCTGACTAGCTTCATTGGCCGAGGGTGCTACAACCTTAAGGGACGTTTGGTAGTTAGTCCAGGCTTGAAAATGCATGGTGGTTAAGTGTCTATGCATGCAACTAGTATTTAGACTTTTCAGATTCTGACCTCTGCTTAAGCTAGTTGAACATTTTTGACAGATGACTTTGCGCTGATCAGTTGGATGTTGTTTAAAAAAATGCCAGACTGCACTCTTCCTAGACTCGGATCCCTTTTCAGGGATTGCAGACTGAGCTTTAACCGGATGGCCACGCTGTCCTCCAACAGGTTTTGGCTTTGACACGCGTTTTGGGCCAGATACGGGCCCGGCAGATGGAACCTGTTGCGATGTTGATGCCTGCTGCGGCCCCTCCTCCACCTCCGCTTCTGAACTACTGCCGCCTGCACCCTGTTCCCCCAATGGCTGCCAATCGGGGTCAATAACTGGGTCATCTATTACCTCCTCTTCGAGCTCGTGTGCAACTTCGTCTGTGTCACTGTGTCGGTCGGTGGTATAGCGTTCGTGGCGGGGCAACATAGTCTCATCAGGGTCTGATTGTGGATCTGTACCCTGAGAGGGCAATGTGGTGGTCTGAGTCAAAGGAGCAGCATAGTACTCTGGCTGTGGCTGTGCATCAGTGCACTCCATGTCAGAATCTACTTGTAATGGGCATGGCCTGTTAAATGTTTCACTTTCTAAGCCAGGGACGGTATGTGTAAAGAGCTCCATGGAGTGACCCGTTGTGTCGCCTGCTGCATC